>NW_021319683.1:2063538-2128911 GCF_001605985.2 Dendrobium catenatum | reverse complement strand
CCTCAGTTCAGTTGGATAAGGACCCTAAGAGAAAATCAGTTGATCAAAAGAAATTTAGAGGGATTATTGTATCTTTGCTTACTTGACTGTTAGCCAACCCGATATCATGTTTAGTTTTTGTTTATGTGCTAGATTTCAATCAGATCCAAAAGAATCACATTTGACAGCAGTAAAAAGGATTCTAAGATATCAGTCAAGAACTCAGAACTTAAGAATTTGGTATCCTAAGTTTAGCTTTAATTTGAAATAATTGATTATTTAGATTCTAACTTTGTAGGTTATAGGGTGGATAGAAAGAGCACTTCTAGAACATGTCAGTTTATTTGAAATTCTTTAGTCTCTTGGTCTAGTAGAAAAAGAAATTCAGTAGCCCTATCTACTGTAAAAGCTGAATACATTGCATTAGGAAGTTATGTGACACAAGTACTTTGGTTAAAACAACAGTTAATTGATTTAGGATTAACTATAGGCACTATTCCAATTTATTGTGATAACACTAGATCTATTTGTATTTCCAAAAATCCTATTAAACATTCAAGAACCAAACATATAGACACCAGGCATCATTTCATAAGGGATCATGTATCCAAAGGAGAAATTGAACTCACTCATGTTTCTACTGAAAATCAACTTCCAGACATTTTTATAAAACCTTTAGCCTTTAATACTTTCAGTGTATTAAGAACAAGGCTTGGAGTAAATGATTAGAATGCTTAATAAAAATATTTTTTATGCAACATTGATGTGTATTTTTAGTTAGTAATTTTTTGTATATCATTATGTTTTGTGATTTTTTTCTATATCTTGAGTTTTTGTTTTCGTTTTCATTGTGTTTTTAGTGTGCTTGTGTTTTAGTTTTGATTGAGTGCTTATTTTGAAAATTTTGAGTGACAATCATCCAGGACAAAATTTTTTCGTACGGGATGAATTGTGTCATGTGTCAAACTATCGGATTTTGAACCGTTTGCATGCAGTTTTTCAATTTTTAATTTTCACTTCATTTGTACTATCATCACGATCGTCTAGGATGAACTTGTTCAAATGACGGGACGATTGAATGTCAGTTAAACGGATAAGGTAGTTTTTAATGCTATATTTCGTACGTACGAATCTTTGATTCATCCGGACGAACACATGTCAGTTCAATGCAGGGTACGGTTTCAACTGCCATTAAAATGATCATAAGTTCTAATCGTCCAGGACGAACACGTGTTCGTCTGTATGATCGTTTTGGTCAAAAGTCTGTACGAAAGGACACTTTGTAAGTTGTGTGATTACGAAAAGCCGTTTTATTTTGGACTCATTCATTCATCCATACAAAATTTTTTCATACTGGACGAATCAAATTTCGTAAGGGATAAACTTAAATTTAGTCTGTACGAACAGTCATTTTTCAATAAATTGGCGGGCTTTTATACTTAATAGTCACACTCACACATCACTTTCAATACCTTTCATCCTTTAGATCCTTTCCAATGGCAAGTTCAAGCAAGCGTCGAAAGATTCTAGCCAAGGGACCGCCTAAAAACTCTTCCGATAACTTTCTTTACAAAGCCAATGAAGAGTCTTTCCCCAGATTCATGTCCGCTAAGATCACACCCTCTAGAGTTGTTATCCAGGATCAACTTACCTTTCAAGTAATGAACTTATTTGCTTCAACTCAGTTTGGTTTCATCCTCACACTAATTTATCTCTACAACAAAGAAACCTTTCACTATTTCCTGACAAATGTCTTTCAACTCTGACCATTCTGTTATCCGTTCCTATGTCTTTAAGAAAAATGTTAAAATCACCAAAGCTGACCTAAGAATCTTTTTGAACTTAAGGACTGATGGAGCTAGAGCACATACCTTGACCACCACTTCTAAATATGAATGGTCTGAAATTAATACAGTGATTAGAGGAATCATTTTTAACGAGCATATGCCTAAAGTATCCAGTCTCGTTCGTAATGCTCGTATCATCCAGCATGTTCTTAGAACTTCTATAATTCCTAAAGCAGGTGATAGAATTAACATTACTCCTCTTCTTTCTATAGTAACCTTCTTGATCATGACTAAAGAACCTATAGATGAAGCCCAACTAATCCTTGACTATCTTTATGGACTCTCTGAAATTGGTCATGTCGAGCATTAAAGAAAGAAGAACATTGTCTTAGGACATCTAGTTGCCTACATTCTGGATAAGAAATATAATTTGGTTCATCCTGATTAAGATTTTGAAGAACCGCTCTACTATAACGATGGATCACTTAGAGCAATCTTCGATAAAGAAGAACCAAGTAAAACACATGTCATTAGATATACTAAGGAAGAACATGAAGCTGCACCTGCACCTGCCAATGAACCAAATTATTAGGATTTGGTTCAAAGATTTGACCGTTTAGAAACTCACTTTGATCAAAGGTTTGATCAAATTGAAGCTCATATGCAGCAGTAGGATATACAATACACTCAAGATATGAGATTTATGCGAGAACATATAAACAATATAAATTCTAATATGCTTATGATGAGTAGCTATTTCAACTTCTTCGGTGCTGCACCTCCTCCTCCACCTCCAAATCAGGGTCCTTCAGAATGATTTCATATACTTGATTATATATTTTCTTTAAAAATGTACAAATGTGCAAAAATCAAAAGGAATTATGTAATGGTTCGCAATTTGAAAAAAACGTACAAAATAAGACCACAAGTAAAAAGATGCACAAAAATGTGTCATAAATTATTGAATAAGATGCGCAAAGTGCTACATGTGGTAGTTAACTCTTTTAATAATATTTCAATCTCTTATTTAAATTGATCTTCCGTGCATTTTTATTTCATATTATATATATATATATATAATTTTTCTATTCATCTTTTTTGCAATGATTTTCTCTATCTTAGTGTCTAAATTGACTCATGTTTTTGATATATACTTTTTATTATCAATGTTATATCTCTTCTTGAATTCTATGAATTACTATGATTTGCCTAATGTTTTGATTTTATTTGCAAGATTTATTTCAATCACTTTCAAGGATCAATTATCAAAGGATTATCAAATGACTGCTTAAATTTCTGGTCTTTTTCTTCTTCTCTTTTTACTATTTTCAAAAAGGGGGAGAAAATATTGTTTGTTAATATCTTTTCATAACTCGTATCTTTTTGTATCCTTGTTCGTATCGTATTTCTATTTCGTAGTATTGTTTTTGTTGCATTTTTAAAATATAAAAATAAAAAAGGGAGAGATAAAACTGTTGTGCAAAGCCTCCTTATTTTCAAATATTCATCAATTCAGGGGAGTTTAGGATATTCTTAAAATTTAAAAATTGCACAAGCAATAACTGTTTTGCCATCATAAAAAAGGGAGAGATTATTAAGAAAGTTGCTATTTGCATGTTTTATATTTTTATAACTTATATAGTTTTGATGATTCCAAATATTATTGTTTTAAGTTTTTTTATCTCCTAACATTTTTTTAGAAGATTTATTTTTGCTCTTGTGTGGACTAACATTTCAGGAAATTCAAACTCCAGACTAATGACGACTTCAAATCAAATTCAGCATAAGATAATTTATAAATTGAAGCTGGAATTTTTCTGTGCATTGAGTTTAAGAGGGAGTGATTTTAATTGTGTAAACACACACACACACACACAATTAAGGAGATCTTTAAAATATATATATACTGATCATACGAGATGAACACAGTTCGTACGGGACAATCAACTCAGTTATCTTCTTGGAAGGGCAATGGAATGAACAGGAAGCGACGAAAATTTTTTCAAGTCCTGATCGTCCAGGATGAATTTTTATTCATCCCAGGATGAAATCTCCTCTGGAAAATTTTCATTCATACGAAATTTATATTCATGCCAGGATGAAATGCTCTGTGGAAAAATTTCATCTATGCGAACTCTAATTCATCCCAGGATGAAATGTCCTCTAGAAAATTTTCATTCAGACGAAATTTATATTTGTGCCAGGACGAAATGCTCTCTGTAAAAATTTTGTCCAGATGAACTTCAATTAAACTCAGGATAAAATGTCCTCTGTAAAAATTTCATCCGGTCGAACGCATATTCGTCCCAGGACGAAGCGAACCGACTCTTAAAAAAATTGACAACTTCCTGTAGATTTCAGAACCGACCTATGGTATAACCGTTCATACCGGACGAACTTGGTTCGTACGGGATGATTAATGTGTATAAAGTCAGTTCGTACCAATATACATTGGGTTCGTTTCCAACTGAATTAAGTAACATCGTTCGAGATGATCCACGATCGTACGGGATTATCCACTGCTGACAGACTTGAATTTTAGCAGTTGTTTGGACGATTTTTTGTGTCTTTCCTATATAAAGTTCAATATAAACTAACACTTAATCTTTCTTACTACTAATCTTCGTGCCAATCTAAAGGAGAGTCAAGGAGAGAGTGTGAGAGAGAGTTTGAAGGAGCATTCTTACTACTGGAGCGTGAAGGTTTCACTTAATACTTAAAGGTAAGAGTCTCTACCTTTGGTTTTTTATTACTTCACTCTTTTCTCTCTTCCTTCTAAATTTCTTATGAAGAAGATCTGTAAAGAAGATCCGGTTCTCTGCTGACACTTGGAGAGTGTGAACAACGATGGGTTCTCTGCCGACACTTGGAGAGTGTGAATAGCCGAAGGGTTCTCTGCCCATACTATGAGAGTGTGAACAGCCGAAGGGTTCTCTTCCCACACTAGGAGAGTGTGAATAGCCGAAGGGTTCTCTGCCCACACTATCAGAGTGTGAATAACCAAAGGGTTCTCTGCCCACACTAGGAGAGTGTGAAACGATGAAGGGTTCTCTGCCTACACTGGGAGAGTGTGAAAGGACGAACGGTTCTCTGCCAATACTGGGAATAGTGTAAAAGGTCGACGGTTCTCTGCCGCACCGGGTAGTGGTGGAATAGAGTTTTGTAAAGGCTTCTCCACCTTGCTGTGGGTGCAAAAGGAGAGTCACTAGTGGTATTAGTGCAATACTCGAAGGGTGCCTCCGGGGAGTGGATGTAGGTCGTATTTGACTGAACCACTATAAATCTCGTGTCTTTTATTTTTCCACTTCTTTTATTTTTGTTTTATTGTTTCTAACTTGTGGTTGAAAAACTTTTTCTATAAAATTCACTAAGGTTAAATTCTCGGTTTTAAATTTTTAAAGAGGGTAAAAAGTTTTAAATACCAATTCACCCCCCTCTCAGTTAGCCGCTGGGACATAAGCTTAGGTTTAACAACCTAATTCATAGTGAACAAGATTCAACAGTTGGTGTTGGTAGAAGGCGATATTTCTAAGAACTAAGTTCACAACACTCCAGTCAAATCATTGGTATGAAATGAGTTAACTCTAGGACTGTCAGTGGAGAGCCCAATGTATTGAGCAAGGTCCACTCTAGTGATCTAAACATGTTGTTGGTAGATGAAAGAGGTGAGGGTATGGTTTTCAATATTGATTATAAGGTTGTCTAGAAATTCAAAAAGGAGTTCTGAATTGTATGGAAAGGCTAGAGTTAGAAGGAATTGCAAAGTGGTTGAGGTGAATAGAGGCATTACCTCAAAATTTAGTGCAGCTTGGTTTAACATTCGAGATGGTGTAATTTTGCAGGCCTTATACTTGCGATAGGCTGCTTCATTATCAATATTCAGGAAACAATCACTGGGTCATCATGAGGAAGATGAGCTTCCAACGACTAGATGACCCTGCTTGCTAGAGCTCGACATTTTTGGGAAGGCAAGTAAACTAAGTGAAGATGAAGAAGTGAGTGAAATGATCTGCCAATGAAGCCAATTTATAGAATTTTTTATACATCGTATAATATGATATGGTATCGTACAGTACGATCTGGTATCGTACAGTATAATGGGATAGTAATTATTGTCTGACCAATCGGTTCGAGAAAGGTGGTCAAATCATATAGTATGATGGATCAGAAGGATTTCGATCATCCAGAGGGTCGTCGGCATGATCTTTGATGAAAGGTTTTGTACAGTACGAACAGGTGTATCGTACAGTATGGAATGACAATTATATCATACTGGCCACCTTTAAGTCATCCTCATCCATTTCGCTAATGTGGATCGTATAATATGAAGAGGAGATATCGTACCGTATGATGTTCAATAATGTCATACCAAACGAATTGATTGAACTGTTACCTATTTTGTACAGTATAATGTGTATCGTACATTATGATAAATAGAGTTGAAATTGGAGTCAGGGTTGTGTTGTGTGATTAGATATATCATATAGTATGATAGTGAATCGTACATTACGATAAGGAAAGTGTAAATTGTCGAGTTTGGTGTAGTTAGTGTGTGATGATCAAGAACAACCTTAGAAGTTTTTTTTATGCATTAATGTCTATGACACCTAGTCTCATCCTCAAAGTGCTAAAGGTGTTGAATGCTAGTGGTTTCATGAAGATGTCTTCCAATTGATCTCCTGTAGCGATGTGATATAATTCTATATCTCCTTTAGTAATATGATATCTTATGAAATGATGTCTAATGTCTATATATTTTGGTCGAGAGTATTGAATTAGATTTTTAGAGATGCAAATTGTACTTGTGTTTTCACACATGATTGAGATGGTTCCAACAGGTAATCCAAGATCAAGAATTTGTTGCTTTAACCATAGTACTTATGTAACACAGCTTCCATCTACAATATATTCTGCCTCGGCCATGGAGAGGGCTACCAAATTTTGCTTCCTACTGGACCAAGAAACTAATGATTGTCCTATGAATTGGTAGGTACCAGAAGTACTTTTTCTATCTACCTTACATCCTGCAAAATTAGAATCTGAGTACCCTACAATTTCAAAGGAAGTGTTGTGCTTGGGATACCAAATTCCTAAGTTCGGGGTGCCTAGTAGATATCTAGAAATTCTCTTGACCATAGTTAAGTGAGACTCTTTAGGATCAGCTTGAAAACGGGCACAAAGGCGCACACTAAACATTATGTCCGGTCTACTAGCAGTCAGGGAAAGGAGAGATTCAAACATTCTTCTATATTTTTTCTGGTCTACTGATTTTCCATTCGGATCTTTGTCGAATTGAATTGTTGAGCTTATTGGAGTGTTCATGGGTTTAGCACTATCCATTTCATATTTTTTTAGAATATCCTTAATGTACTTTATTTGGCTAAGAAATATTCCATTATCCATTTATTTTACACTGAAGCAAAGAAAGTAGTTTAGTTCTTCCATCATGCTCATTTCAAACTCATTACTCATTATTTTTGAAAATTCATCACACAAATATTAATATGAAGATTCAAATAAGATGTCATCCACATAGATCTGAACAATAAGAATTTCATCTTTAACCTTTTATAAGAAGAGTGTAGTGTCCACACTACCCTTTACAAATCTTCTATCCAATAAGAATGAGCTAAGTCATTCGTACCGGGCTCTATGTGCTTGCTTTAATCAATAAAGTACCTTTTTTAATTTGAATACATGGTTTGGAAATTGTGAACTTTCAAATCTAGGAGTTTGCTCAACATAGACATCCTCCTTGATTACCCCATTCAGAAAAGTACTCTTTACATCCATTATATATAGTTTAAAGTTCTTGATGCAAGCAAAAGCTAAGAGCACTCTTATGGCTTCTAGTCTAAACACTGGGACAAAGGTTTCTTCAAAGTCTATTTCCTTAATTTGGTTATACCCCTTAGCTACCAGTCTAGCTTTATTTCTTATTATGGTTCCTGAGTCATTCACCTTATTTTTAAAGACCTATTTTGTTCCAACTACACTCTATTCTTTAGGTCTTTTAACTAACTCCCAAACATCATTCCAGGTGAATTAGTTCAGTTCTTATTGCATTGCTAGGATCCAGAATTCATCTCCTAAAGCTTGATCTATACTTATGGGTTATATCATAGAGATGAATGCTGAATGACTAACCTCCTTCCTAAGTTCATGCCTTATTTTTACACCTTCTGAAGGGTCTCCTAAAATTAACTCTTTAGGATGACCAGAAGAATATCTCCATTCTCTAGGCAAATCTTCTTGAGGTTCTACCCTTTCTTCTATGGTCATAGTTTTTACTCCTTGAATTTTCTCTATTTTATCTTCTTCAATTTTAGATTCAGAGGGCTTATCTGATTCATCAAATACTATATGGGTAGACTCTTCTACTACTAAGTTTCTCTTATTAAAGATTCTCTAGGCCTTACCTACATATGTATATCCTAAGAAGACACCCTCATCAGACATGGGATCAAATTTTCCTAAGGGAAATTTATCATTATTCAAGAAGAAGCATTTGCAACCAAAGACATATAGATGTGAAAGATTTGATGTCCAACCCTTAAGGAGTTCATAAGGAATTTTATTTAGCTTTGATCTAATGTTCACCCTATTTAAGACATAATACGCCATGTTTACTGCTTCTGTCCAAAAATATCTAGGAAGGGTGTATTTAGCTAACATTGCCCTAGCAGCTTCTACCAAGGTTCTATTCTTTCTTTCTTTATGCTATTCCATTTTGCTGTGGAGTCCTAAGGGCTATAAATTTATGCTCTATTCCTATATCTTGACAAAATGATTCAAATCTTTCATTTTGAAACTCTCCACCATGATCACTATGGATTGTTAAGATTTCACATCCTAATTTTCATTGAATCCAAGTGGTGAATACCTTAAATTCCTCATATGACTCATTCTTATGTGCTAGGAATCTTACCCAAGTGAATCTAGTGAAGTTGTCTATAATCACAAATCCATAACTTTTCCCTCCTAGGCTAGCTGTGCTAACGGGTCCAAATAAGTCCATGTGAAGAATTTCTAATGGTCTAGAGGTGATCACATCTTTGATTTAATGAAAGGAGGATTTGATTTATTTTCCTAGTTGGCAGGCATCGCATAGATGGTCCTTAGTGAAGTCTAACATAGGTACGCCTATAACTAGGTTTTTTTGAGTAATGTTTATAATCGTTTTCATACTAGCATGGCATAGTCTCCTATGCCATAGCCATGAGTCATCTACAATTATTTTCAAGCAAAATGAATTTGAACTATCAATGCAATCAAGGTCTAACATGTAAATATTATTCATTCATTTTCCTTCTAATACAAGTTTTTCATTTAAACTAATCGGACATTTGTCAGAGAGAAATTCTATGTCAAAACCTTTATCACATAATTGACTAATGCTAAGTAAGTTATGCTTCAAACCACCAACTAATAAAACATTTTCAATTAAAAAATTCTTAGCATTACCAATAATACCTGAGCCCACCACTTTCCTAATGGTGTTGTCTCCCATGTTACTTTGCCTCCGGTAAAATGAACTTCTTCATATATCCAGTTATATATCACAAGCAGCCACTATCTAGGCACTACATGCTCTCACTAGGTCTTTTATGAAAGCATCTCTATAATTTCATTCAAGGGTTAGATTTGGGAATCCAAGTGAGTCTGGGTTCCTCCTTATGCTTGCATGAATGAGATGTATGCATGTTATGCTGTGATCGATACAATTTAGGTCTCCATACCAGGTGTGTCCTACAGTGAATCGTGTATGTACGGGCTATGTGATTAGCATGTCACAAGAGAAGCACCTAACATCGAGAAATGGGTTTACTAACCTATATGAGTGGTGTTGCCTCTTCCTAAGGTTTTATGATGCATGCAGTGTTGTGGGTTTGCTAGATTGAGCTAATATGAGTGATGCCTTCTCATTTTTTACTTCTTTAATTTTTCTTTAAATGTCTTTTTTTGATATGTCAATTTGCTAACTTTTCATTTTAATAGATGTTCATTGTGATCTACCTCCAATGTACGTTTATCTAGACTATCAAAAGCCTCTTCTAATTCAACGTACATTATTTTTAAGAATTCATGTGCTTATGTTAATTCAATATGCTTCTTATTTAATACATCATACTCATCAAGCAGGGACATGTGGCCTCTATCTAAATTAGAATGTTCTTTAACTAAGTTAGCATGCTCAGTTTGTAAAGTATTAAAATCAATATTAAGACTAGCATGCATCTTTTTCATTTTCCTATTCGAGTCATAAATGTTTTTAGAAATAAGTAGTAAATCTTCATATGAAAGTTGACATACCTCGTCTTGATCTGATTGATCAAGATTATAATTAGCAATTAGACACAAATTTGTTACCTCCTCCTCTGCTTCTTCTTCTAAGGATTATGAGGCAGAGTCGGCCCAAAATGCTTTTTGTGTCATCATCTTCCCTTTCTTATACTTGGCTTTGTCCTCGCCTTTTTCCTTAGCTGGTTGGTTCTTTAGGTTGGGGCAATCAGCTCGAAGGTGACCTGGTTTCCTGCACTCAAAATAGATTGTATCAGATAAAACTTTAGTAAACCTTGAGCTTTTAACTTTATTCTAATTGTTCTGATGACACCTTTATTTTCTTTTCAAAAAGTTTTTGAACTGTCAGGTCATCAAGGCTATGTCATCTTCTTCCTCCCTGTAGAGCTATCACTTTCTAAATTATTTACTTTCAATACCACCGTCCATTCCTTTTTACCTACATTATTTTGCTTTTGACTCACTCCTTGCTCGTATGTAATGAGTGACCCAAGCAAATTATCAATAGAATAAAAGTTTAGGTCTTTAGATTCAGTGATGGCAAAAATTTTAGCATCATAGGAACTAGGTAAGCATCTAAGTATCTTGTTAACTTTCTCAGAATTTGAAATTTCTCTACCTAATGCATGCAAGGATGTCACAATTTGGGTGAACCTAGTGTACCTATTAGATATTATTTTGCTAGGTTTCATACGGAAGAGTTCATAATCATGCAATAAAAGGTTAAGCCTAGACTGTTTAACTTCACTAGTTCCTTCATACGTGATGCACAGTCTATCCCAAATCTCCTTACCAGTAGCACAGGTAGAAACTCTCATATAGTCCTTAGATTTTAAAGCACAAAAGAAACAGTTTAAGTACTTCGCATTTAATTGAGCTAACTCCCTATCCTCATTTCTCTATTCATTAAAAAGTACTTGAGTTTTCACTCCATTCATAAGTTTAAACGGTGCAGTGTAACCATCATTAGCAAAAATCCACATGCGGTAATCAATAGACTGTAAAAAGGTAGACTTTCTAATTTTCTAGAAATCAAATGGGATATTGTTAGAAAGAGGTGAACGCGTTATTGAGTAACCCTCCGCTGTATTATGATTACCAAAATGAGACATGATCTATTTTCAAGGTTTTTTAAAATTCTATTTTTGAAACCCCGCTCTAATACCAATTAAAATTACTAGATGTGCCAAGAGGGGGAGGGGGTGGTGAATTACAAAAATTGTTGCAATAAAAAAATTCTAAATAGTAGTTCTAATAATTTTTTTTTTTGTTTTTAAATTTTAACTATAAAAATTTAATGCGGAAGCAAGTACTTGAATACAATTTGAAACAATGATTTTTACCACAATTATCACCAAGCAAATTTAATGAAAATAAAATGCAAACAAAAATAAAAGATATAAAGGAAAAATCACACGAGAGATTTTATAGTGGTTCGGTCACTTGACCTACGTCCACTCCCCGGAGTCCTCCACTCTGAAAAATTCACTACAAAACTATAGTTCTCCTTTTGCCCGCTCAGCAAGGCAGAGAATCCCTTATAAGACTCGCTTTCACCAACCCGACGTGGCGGAGTGCCAAGTGCTTTGTCACCCTCCTGGCGATGGCAGCGTACCTTCTCATTTTTCTCTCTCCTGGAGAAGGCAAAGTAATTTAGAGGACACGGATGTAGAAGAGTCTCCCCCTCAGAGAGCCTCACACAAGATCTTCTTGAGCCACAGGAGGAACAAAGTTCAGTAAGAACGGAGCAACCGTGTGATCTCTCTCACACTACTTCTCCCTCACCAAGCTCACCCTCTTCTTCCTCTCTCAAACCCTAAAATCTTCTCAAGAGCTCTCTCCCAAGGATTCTCTCTCTAATCAGGTTCCCCTCTCACAGTCACACCCCAAAACATAACTTTTTTATACTTAAAAATGGGCTCCAAAAACCCTTAAATTTTTCAAAGTAGCCATTACTATCGTACAGTATGATTCCATATCGCACAGTATTATTAGTACAAATGAGCTTTTTCCTAGGACGAAGGTTTACAAATAGGTCAAAACTTCTGAATAAGTTCGTACAGTATGATATAAACTCGTATAGTAGGATAGGGAAAACTCTTCTGTTCGTACATGACGATAGCCGGGATGATCAAAACTTGTCTCTGTACATCATAGGGTATGATCTAATTTATATAGTACGATTAGGCAAAATCAAGGGATCGTCCAGGAAGAACTTCGGGATGATAAAAAATAACCTCAGTTCATCATATCGAACGAACTGGTTCGTACAGTATGATAACCAATCATAAATTAATCTTTGATTTATTCCACTAATCATGGGTTAATTTAAGTAAGTATTCAAAATAAATTGTACAGTACGAATCTCTTCGTACATTATGAACGGCTATAAAACTTTCTTAAATTAAAATTGACGTCTAGGGTTTTTGATAGGTACCGCATCATATAGTATGATCGTAGTCGTATAATACGACCTGTTCATAGAAATACATTTCAACTAGATCAGATCGTACAGTACGATATAAACTAGTACAATACGATCAACATTGAAGAAAAAAAATCTACATTTTAAAAATCCTCTCCCCCTATGTGTGTGCATGGTTGCTCAGATTTACATGCAATTTATGGCCAGATCAAGAAAAGAGAAAATAAAATAAATGAAGAAATTATAATATTACAAACTCACACTCCTATTCTACCTAAACTTGAGTCTTCTTGTTGTTGACTAACTTGTGATCTCCCTAAAATGTTAGTACTCACAGATAATAGTAAAAATAAAAGATATTTAATGAATAGTAATCCAGACGACATTATTTGTTATCATCAAAATCTCAAACTAAGGGTCATGGATTGCAACACCATGTTAGTTGAATACTCAATTCCAAAATACTTTTGGGATAAAGCGGTGAATACATCCTATTATGTTCTGAATATGATGAATGTTAGATCCAAATTGAACAAGAAATCCTACAAAATTTTGAAAGGTATGAAACCCAATCTCTCTCACCTCCATGTCTTTGGATGTAAAGTGTTCATTCTGAATAATGAGAAGTCTGAACTAGGAAAGTTTGTCCCAAAATATGATGGAGTGTTTCTAGGTTACTCAAGTGTTGAGAAATCCGATAGAGTCTTTAATAAAAGAACACTAGTAGTTGAGGAGACCACTTATATTATATTTGATGAATTTGATAATTCTATAGGGTTTAATGTAGAAGAAGAGGAAGTTATAGAAGTCACCCAAGGATTAGAATTTGCAAATATGGAGGAAAGTGTAGAACTTGAAAAAATTTTGCCTAGAGAATAGAGATATTATTTGAGTCATCCTAAAGAACTAATCTTAGGAGACCCATTTGAAGGTGTTAAAACTAAGCATGAACTTAAAAAACAAGTAAACTACTCTGCCTTTATTTCAATGATTGAACCCACCAACCTAAATCAAGCCTTATCTGATGAATTCTTAATCTTAGTTAGTAGGAAGAACTGAATTAATTTGTAAGGAATGATGTTTGGGAGCTAGGTGAAAGACCTAAGGACTAGAGTGTGATTGGAACTAAATGGGCTTTTAAAATAAAATAAATGATTTTGGAGTAGTAGTAAGGAATAAGATAAGATTGGTAGCTAAGGGGTATAATTAAATAGAATGAATTAATTTTGAAGATACTTTTGCTCTTGTAGCTAGATTGGAAACTATTAGAGTGATATTAGCCTTTACTTATTTTATGGGATTAAAACTATACCAAATGGATGTCAAAAGTATCTTTTTAAATGAGGTGATAAAAGAAGATGTGTATGTTGAATAACCCCCAAGTTTTAAAAACTCACAATTTTCTAATCATATGTTTAAATTAAAAAGGCACTGTATGGACTAAAATAAGCACCCAGGGCTTGGTACGAAAGATTAAGTATATTCCTACTAGAAAGTTCTTTTGTTAAGGAGAGCATAGACACCACCCTATTTCTAAAAAAGGTAGGAGATGAATTACTAATTGTTCAAATTTATGTTGATGATATTATATTTGAATCTTTTGATAAAAACCTATATGATGAATTTTCAAAAATAATAAGGAATTTGAAATGAGTATAAGGGAAGAACTAAGTTACTTTTTGGGGTTTAGCATAAGGCAGAAGAATGATGAAACTTTTATTAGTCAATTAAAATACATTAAGGACATCTTTAAAAATATGAAATGGATAAAGCCAAGTCAATCAACACTCCCATGAGTTAAACTGTTCAGTTATACAATGATTCAAATAGAAAATCTATTGATAAAAAATATATATATAGGAATAATCGGATCACTTCTTTACTTTACTGCTAGCAGGACTAATATTATATTTAGTGTTTATCTCTATTCTAGATTTTAGTCTGATCCAAAGAGTCCCACTTGATTGTTATTAAGAGAATTCTTATATATCTCTTAGGAACCCTAACTTATGAATTTGGTATCCTAGGCATAACACCTCCTTTGAAATCATAGGATATTCTAATTTAGATTTTATGGGATGCTAAGTTGATAGAAAATCACTTATAGAACTTGTCAATTCATAGGATAGTCCTTAGTCTTCTGGTCCAGTAAAAAATAGAACTCAGTTGCCCTATCCACTACTGAAGTTGAGTATATTGCTTTAGAAAGTTATATAGCCCAAATCCTCTAGTTAAAGTAATAAATTTTAGATTTAGTTTATCTGTAGGCATAATTTTAATCCTCTATGATAATACTAGTACCATCTATATTTCAAAGAACCAAATTCAGTACTCTAAGACCAAACATATTGATATAAGACATCACTTCATTAGAGACTATATTACCAAAGGAGATATTGAGCTACATTATGTAGCCACTCAAAACTAACTTGCTGATATCTTTATAAAACCACTGGTCTTTGAAACTTTTAGCATCTTAAGAATCAGATTATGTGTCATAGATATTAATGCTTGAAATTACTGCATCCTATTTTCTGATGTTTTTATTTTTGTTTTATTTATATGTTTATTTTTGTTTATGTACTTTTATTTTTTATTTTTCATTTTTCTATTATTTTTCCTTCTATTTTTTTTTAATCAGATTAATTTTCACTGCTAGTTTTGATTTCTTAAATGTCATTTTTACCTTACTTTTAATTTTAAAAATTTATAAGCATCAATTGTCCCTAAATCAATTAATGGAAGAAACATTGTTGATTGTTTCTCTTCCTCTAACTCCTTTAGCAATGTATTTTTCTTTTTGAAGCAAAATTTATTTAAAATTAAATGTTGGACTTTGAAATTGAGATCTATTTTATCTTCTTACAGTAATCAATATCATTAAATCACTTTCAAGTATTTTTAATCAAGTTGTTGGCATTTATCATATGAATATGATTCTGATTTGTGGTTTATTCTTACTTATATTAGAGAATGAGTTTTTCTTTTCTTATATATGGAAGATATTCTCATAATTGAGAGTCTTTCAAAGTTTAGAATGGGAGCTATCTCACAAAAAATGATAAGTGGCATAAAATGAGCCCAAAAGGAAAAATGAAAAGATGCACAATGATCTCCAAATAACTGCAAGATACACAAAACTATAATAGAAATTAAAAGATATATAAATTGGGCAAGATAATTAAAAAAGAGGCACAAAATAAGCCCACAAAAAATAAGCTTCCTCCCCTTTCAAAATTTTAAATCTTAGAAGAATTCATGTGCCACTTCATATCTTCAAACACTTGATTTTTAAAATTATGATTTTAATTAGTTACTCTGTAATGATATTCTATCAGATATTTTTTTTAAATGAAGCTTGAATAGATCACTTTTTTTATCTATTTTCTTTTTTGAATTATATTTTTGTTTTAAAAATATTTTTAACCTATAAGGATTCCTATTAAGGGCTAACAAGATCAGTTTTCTACCATTTCTAGATTTCAGTGATGTAAATTCATTTCTAACTAATTTTTAATCCACATATAAGGGAAATTTATCATTTACTAGAGTTGTTCAATTAAAAAATGCTTTTATTTTTTATTTATGATTAGTTTTTAAATTTTTTATATTATTTAATATTCTTTGTGTATTTTTATTTGTGTCTTAAAAAACTCCTAATCATCACTTTTCATATCCTTTATTTTTTCTATTTTGCTCATATTGTCTAGGACAATCCACATCATCCAGTATGATCTGAACAAAAATACACCTCTCTGATCACAATACATCCAACATCTAATCTACACCAATTATAATAACTCCTTGGGATGATCGTCCTATGTCTAATCATCCAGTATGATATCTAATTGTCCTGGATGATATGATCAACTTTTTTGACTGATCATCTGGGCGACATTATTACGTCTAATCATCCTGGACGATATTTCTGGCTTTATATAAATAGCCCAAATTTAAGTTTTTTTCTTAACACCAATCTTTTCAATTCCCTTCTCCCTCATTCAAGCTTTAATTTTTTACTATGGAGGGCAACAAATGATCTCATGCCCTCAAAAGAAGCTCTTATAGGAGTGTTGTCAATCCTCACTTAATTGAAGCAGCTGATGAAGCTACTTACACTCAGTCAAAATCTATAAGAATTAATCCCTCAAAGGTTATCAATCATGAGGTGTTAAATTTTCAGGTATTATACCTCTTTTCCCGCACCACTCTTGGATTTATTCTTACACTTACTTTCCCCTTCAATTTTGAACTCCTTTTTGAATTTTTTGCCAATCTCCATCTGAATTCTGATTATATTACACTACAATCTTATCTTAATTGACGCCCTATCGAAATAACATATTAAGATTTCTATAAATTTCTCCACCTTTCCAACACTAGCAATAAATTTCATCTTTTGTCTCTATATCATTACTTTAATTTGGACACTATAAATACCCTTCTTTTAGAAATCAATGTCACGACCCGACTCGAGACGGATCCCGCCCCGCATCGGCCCGCGATCAGCTTAACGAACTAACCAGGATCTGGCTTTGGAATTTGCTTACTGAACTGAATCTTCCAAATATTATACAAAACAGACCAGAGCTACTAAAAATATCAAATGCAGCGGGATAAATCATCTATATTTTTCTTTCTTTTCCTCAAAACAATCATCTACAAATACAGTACATGACTGACAGAAAAATAAAGCAGAAAGAGCCATGACTGTACAAAAATCAAAAGGTACAAAAGTACCTATCACAGATCAGACTCTAAACTCTAGTCCAAGACCTCCTTCCCTTTCCCAGAACCTGAAAACCACCAGAAAGCAAGAGTGAGCTCAACAGCTCAGCAAAGCGACAAACCTCCAATCAAAATTCTCAGAATCCAAAACCAAATACACCAGACAAATCCGTACAGAAATCAGAACAGAATCGGATAGATATCAAATCAGACAGAACTATACGGAAACAAAAGTCATATCAAATCAGAAACAGAACAGATCAGACATATCAGATCAACAGAATCAGAATCATACCGAAATCAGAAATTCAGATCATATTAAACAGAGCAGAATCGTATCAGAATTATACATAAATCATATCATACAGATCAGAATCAGATTCATATTGTACGGAAATCAGAATCAGATTTTCTTGCATAATAGATACGGAATCAGAATCATATCAAATCAGATATCAGATATTATTTAATAGCTAAATTCCCTGACACTGACTGAATCTCACAGGATCCAGGCCCCTTATGCCTCCCTTTTGTGCTCACGGCACCAGAACAGATGTGCTTATCGCACCAGAATACATATATAGTGCTTGTAGCACCTAAACAGATTTCCTCAGATCTGGAACAGAACAGATCAAACAGATTTCAGATTGAGCTCATTTCAGATTTCTCAGACACTAACTGAATCTCACAGGATCCAGGCCCCTTATAAATCCCTTCTCATAGCATATACAGATAGCATATCAATTCAGAGAAATCCGGACAAAATCAGAAATTACCCAAAAATCGGGCAGCACAACGGCAGTATAACCAGGATCTAGCTTTGGAATTTGGTTCGGAACTGAATCTTCCAAATAATTAATTCACACAGACTAACAAACACAGAGCTACTATGTATCATCAAATGCAGCGGAACAAAACATCTATCCGATTTCATTTCCTCAAAACAATCATCTACAGAACAGTACATGGCTTTCGACCGAAAGAAAGACAGAAAAGAAAAGCCATGACTGTACAAAATCAAAAGTACAAAAGTACCTATACTGATCAGACTCTGAACTAATCCTGGACTTCCTTGCCTTTCCCAGAACCTGAAAACCACCAGAAAGCAAGGGTGAGCTCAACAGCTCAGTAAAGCAACAAACCTCCAATCAAAATCCTCAGAATCTCAAAACCAACACAGCAGACAAATCCGTACAGAATTGAAACAGATTCGGACAGATATCAAATCAACAAAACTGTACGGAAATGGAAGTTGTATCAAATCAGAAACATAACAGATCAGACACATCAGATCAACAGAATCAGAATCGTACAGATCATATCGGAACAGAACAAATCATATCAGAATCATATAGCAGATATCAGATATTTAATTAATAGCTAAATTCCCTGACACTGACTGAATCTCATAGGATCCAGGCCACTTATGCCTCCCTTTGTGCTCACGGCACCAAAACAGATCAGATCAGATGTGCTTATAGCACCAGAATACATATATAGTGCATATAGCACCTAAACAGATTGTTTCCTCGGATCCGGAACAGAACAGATATCAGATTTCATATTGAGCTCATTTCAGAATTCCCAGACACTAACTGAATCTCATAGGATCCAGGCCCCTTATAACTCCCTTTATATAGCATATACAGATAGTATATCAATTCAGAAGATTTCTGGACAAAACAGAAATTACTCAAAAATCGGGCAGCACAACGGCAGTATACAGAATTTACACAATTTTCCTGAAAATCAAAATTCACCAAATTCGCACAGAATATAGATATCAACATTTTAGAACATTTATTCTACTGCACAGATAATTTCCAAGTTCACAGAAAAATCCAGTCGACTAAAAACACAGTCGAATCAAAAATACCCGGACAAAAATCTTAAAAAAATAACCAAAATGTGCACACTCGGCAGTTCAACAAAATACAGAAAGTTACGCGGTAGAAACTAAACCAGTCGGAAATTACGGACGAAAATCGCGAACAAAACTTAATTCCGGACAGATAATACCGCCAAACTCGACGGTTCTGAAAATTGAGAAAGTCGGATTGTGCCTTACCTTGCGTACAGCAATTTCCTCAACAGTCTCTTCGGACGAAAACAGCTCGGCGTCGCCCGAAAATCCACTTTTCCACTTTTTCCTTCGTTTTTCTCTCTCCTCAACTTTTTCTCTCTCTTCAAAATATCTCATTTCTATATATATCCAGACTGATCGTCCTGGACGATCGAGCTTCGTACCGGACGATCCATGAAGAGAATTATTTCGTCCAGACGAAAATTGAATATCGTCCCCGGCGAAGGGTTCTCTGACTTATTTTCGTCCAGACGATCCTGATTTCGTCCAGACGAACCATACAGCCAAACATGATTTTCTCTGCACAACCTGTACCGATCGTCCCGGACGATCCGACTTCGTCCGGACGAACCTGGAGCAGAAACTGATATTACAATCTCCCCAACTTAAAAAAAATGTCGTCCTCGACATTATCCAGTCCAAACTCAGTCAAAACAAGTATGGGTACAACCGTCTCATGTCAGACTCCTTCTCCCAAGTGGCTTCCCGTGCAGTACGGTGCTTCCACTGGACTTTAACCATTGGAATCTGTTTACTTCTTAGCTTTCGTACGTCGTATGCCAAAATCAACTCTGGCTCTTCCTTGTACGTCAGATTCTCCTGAATCTCAACCTCATCAGCAGATACTTTCTTCCCAGAGTCGGATACCCACTTCCTCAGAGTGGATACGTGAAACACATTATGCACATCAGGCATCGAATCAGAAAGCATCAATTTGTAAGCAGCTTTTCCAATCCTTTCCAGGATTTCAAAAGGTCCAACATACCTCGGACTAAGCTTGCTCACCTGACCAAATCTGCTCACACCCTTCATCGGGCTGACTTTGACATACACAAAGTCACCAACCTGAAACTCTACAAATCTGTGCTTCTGATTGTAATACTTCTGCTGTCGATCTTGAGCAGCTTTCAATCTTTCTCTTATCAAATTGATCTTCTGAGCAGTTTCATCAGCAAAAGTGGCTCCCAAAGCCTGCCTATCTCCGACCTCCGTCAGAGTCAAAGGAGTACGGCACTTCCTGCCATACAAAGCTTCGTACGGTGCCATACCGATACTGGACTGAAAACTGTTGTTATAGGCAAACTCAATCAGCGGAATATGATCTTCCCAGCTTCCGCTAAAGTCCAGAACACAAAGTCTTAACAGATCTTCCAGTACCTGAATAGTCCTCTCAGACTGTCCATCGGTCTGAGGATGAAAGGCTGTACTAAAATGCAGTTTTGTACCCAAGCCTTGCTGAATGCCTTTCCAAAGTCTGGAAGTAAAACGTCCATCTCGATCAGATACGATCACACGAGGCACACCGTGCAATCTGACTATCTCTTTCACATATATCTGTGCCAAGCGATCAACTGAATCCGTCTGTCTGATCGGAAGAAAATGGGCTGACTTCGTCAATCGATCTACAACCACCCAAATAGCGTCGTGCCCTTGTCTAGATCGAGGGAAACCCATCGCAAAATCCATCGTTACCTCCTCCCATTTCCACTCAGGGATAGGCAACGACTGCAACAATCCACCTGGTCGCTGATGCTCTGCCTTTACCAACTGACAGGCTTCGCATCTCGACACAAACTCTGCTACATCTTTCTTCATCCCAGGCCACCAGAACAAAAGCTTCATATCAGCGTACATCTTACCACTGCCTGGATGTACAGTGTAGCCTGAATGATGAGATTCATACAGAATCTCCTGCCTCAAGTCTCCAAACACAGGTACCCACAACCTGTTCTTACAGAAAATAGCACCAGAATCAGAAATTCGAAGTTCAGGAGTCTTACCAGATCCAATCTGAGCAATCAACTTCGAATAATCAGAATCTGACTTCTGGGCTTCTTGAATCCTTGTTTCCAAAGTAGACCGAATACTCATCTGAGCCAACTCCAAACCACTGGAGGAAATCACTTCCAACTGCAAACGCTCCATATCACGAATCAGAAAGTCATCACAAGTAAGCTGAATACCTGATAATCCAGAAGACTTCCTGCTCAAGGCATCTGCTACCACATTAGCCTTACCAGGCTGATACTGAATAGTCAAATCATAATCTTTGATCAACTCGAGCCACCTTCTTTGTCTCAGATTCAGATCCTTCTGAGTAAAAATATACTTCAGGCTCTTATGATCAGTGAAAATCTCACATCTGACGCCATACAGGTAATGACGCCAAATCTTCAAAGCAAACACAACTGCAGCTAACTCCAGATCATGCGTCGGGTAATTCTTCTCATGTGGTTTCAACTGTCTAGAAGCATAAGAAATTACCTGACCATGCTGCATCAGGACACATCCCAGTCCTTTCAGTGAAGCATCACTGAACACCTGAAAACCTTCCGTACCTGACGGAAGTGCTAACACTGGAGCTGAAGTCAAACAATCCTTCAATCGCTGAAAACTCGCCTCACACTCCGGTGTCCAAACAAAAGGTACTGACTTCTGAGTCAGTCTCGTCAGAGGCGTCGAAATCTGTGAAAATCCCTTCACAAATTTCCTGTAATATCCAGCCATGCCCAAGAAACTACGTACCTCAAATACCGTAGTCGGCCTTGGCCAATTAGCAACTGCCTGAATCTTCTGGGGATCTACAGAAATGCCTTCTCCGCTAATCACATGCCCCAGAAAAGAAATGCTCTTCAGCCAGAATTCACACTTGGAGAACTTGGCATACAGCTGATGCCGCCTCAAAGTCTCTAACACAATCCTCAAATGTCTGGCATGATCATCCTCAGATGCAGAATATACCAGAATATCGTCAATGAAGACGATCACAAACTGATCCAGATACTCCCTGAATACTCGGTTCATCAGATCCATGAAAATAGCAGGCGCGTTGGTTACCCCAAAAGGCATAACCAAAAACTCATAGTGCCCGTACCGAGTACTAAAAGCTGTCTTCACCACATCAGCTTCCTTCACCTTCACCTGATAATATCCGGATCGCAAATCAATCTTCGAAAATACTGAAGATCCGGAAAGCTGATCAAACAAGTCGTCAATCCGAGGCAAAGGATACTTGTTCTTGATCGTGACCTTGTTCAAATCTCTGTAATCGATACACATACGGAGTGTACCGTCCTTCTTCTTCACAAACAGAACAGGTGCTCCCCAGGGCGAAACACTAGGGCGCACAAAACCTCTATCAACCAACTCCTGAAGCTGAACTTTCAACTCAGAAAGTTCTTTCGGTGCCATCCTGTACGGAGCTTTCGATATCGGAGCGGTACCCGGAAAAATATCGATAGAGAACTCCACATCTCTATCCGGAGGTAAACCAACCAGCTCCTCAGGAAAAATATCAGCAAACTCCCGTACCACAGGGATCTCAGAAACAGAACCAACCTCTAGGTTCAAATCCCGCACCGAAGCCAAAAACACTGGGCATCCCTTCTTCCACATCCTGTTCACTTCCAATACCGAAATCAGACTGGAGAGAACACCTCGTAATCCCTGAAATACAACTCTTTCTCCAGCCATAAGCAAACTCACTTGCTTCTTCAGACAGTCTATCTGGGCTTCATACTGACTCAACCAATCCATGCCCAGAATTACATCATACGATGAAATCGGCAACCGAATCAAACTTGATTTCCACTTCTTGCCAGCAATCTCGATCTCACACAAACAAAATTGCCGAGCAATCAAAGGATTCCCAGCCGGTAAAATCACAGACAAAGAAACCGGAAGTAAAAGAGAATCCAAACGTAAAGCCTCAAAACAGTGCTCGGACAGAAAAGAATGACTCGCTCCAGAGTCAAACAAAACACGACAGGGCTGATCAGAAATGTAAATCGTACCTGTCACAACATCGGGAGCATCTCGAGCCTCCTGCTGACTCAAGCTGTAAACTCGTGGCTGAACTGGAACAGGAGCTGAAGCAACGGAACTACTCTGCTCCCTCTGAACAGTAGGTGGTCTCCGTGGTGCAGAACTAGAACCACCACCTCTTCCAGCAAATCCCTCAGGGCGAGGAGGAACAGTCCTCGGTCTTCCTGCTGAACCGGCAGGTCTGACAAAGCCCTCAGATCGCTGATCAAATCCCATCTGCGGACACTCTGCAATCCGATGTCCTGACTGACCACATCGGAAGCACAGACCAGCCATCCTATAACATTGGCCGAAGTGTCGCCGTCCACAGTTCTGGCACACAGGTGCCGAACTGACTGATCCCGAACTCGTCGTACTGGTAACAGTACCAGACGATCCTCCGCTCCTTCTGGAATCTCCAGATCCAGAACCGGAAACAAATCTCCTCTTTCCGGAGGAACCACTGCCAGATGCCTCGCCTCCAAACCTCTTCCTACTCGCAGTCCACCGCTGCTGAGTAGCCATCAAGTCGTTCTCTATCAATCGAGCTCGCTCCACAAGCTCGGAGAAATCAGTAATCCGGAATGGTATCAGGGGCTGCCTCAAGGTATCTCGCAATCCCCTCAGAAATCTGTAACATCTCTCAGCAGAAGTGCTAACCAGCTGCGGAGCGTACCTGGCTAATGCAGTAAACTCAGCCTCGTACTGCATCACCGTCTTGCTCCCCTGAACAAGCCTCAGAAAGTTCTCCTGCATCTGCTGTCGTGCAGAAGGGGGAACAAACCAATCTCGGAATACCTCAGTGAACTCTTCCCAAGTAATCAAAGAGTTCAGTCTGCCCTGAAATCTGGCTGCCTGCTGGCCGTCCCACCAGTGCTCAGCCTCTCCGTCTAACAGAAAAACTGCTAACGGTACCTTCCTGTCTGACGGACACTGCATCCCGTCAAAGGTCTTCTCCACTCTCCTCAGCCACTCTTCAGCAGCTCTGGGCTCAACAGCGCCCTCAAACCTCGGAGGTTTCAACCTCAAAAACAACTGCAAATGTCTATCCAGGTCATCAGATCTGACAGTAGAAGCTCTACTCTGAGTCTCGCTCATCATCTGAGCAACCAGCGAAGCAAACTGAGAAAGCGTATCAGCACCGACCACTGGGGCTGTACTCCCCACTGGTGCTGCCTGATCGGCACTCTGACCATCTGTCATGTCTGGGTCTGGCTGATCCATACAGAAAAATCCAGAAAATCCGGAAAACTATCACAAAAACAACAAAATAAAAAGCCAAACAAATCAAAATTACCCCCCAGACAGACTTACTGATCACTTCCTATAGCTCTGTTTCACAAAATTCTCAAATTCCAAAACCATTGCTCTGATACCAAAAAAGCTTGTCACGACCCGACCCGAGACGAGACGGATCCCGCCCGTGCTGGATCGCGACGGAGCTGCACTAACCAGGATCTAGCTTTGGAATTTGGTTCGGAACTGAATCTTCCAAATAATTAATTCACACAGACTAACAAACACAGAGCTACTATGTATCATCAAATGCAGCGGAACAAAACATCTATCCGATTTCATTTCCTCAAAACAATCATCTACAGAACAGTACATGGCTTTCGACAGAAAGAAAGACAGAACAGAAAAGCCATGACTGTACAAAAATCAAAAGTACAAAAGTACCTATACTGATCAGACTCTGAACTAATCCTGGACTTCCTTGCCTTTCCCCGAACCTGAAAACCACCAGAAAGCAAGGGTGAGCTCAACAGCTCAGTAAAGCAACAAACCTCCAATCAAAATCCTCAGAATCTCAAAACCAACACAGCAGACAAATCCGTACAGAATCGAAACAGATTCGGACAGATATCAAATCAACAAAACTGTACGGAAATGGAAGTTGTATCAAATCAGAAACATAACAGATCAGACACATCAGATCAACAGAATCAGAATCGTACAGATCATATCGGAACAGAACAAATCATATCGGAATCATATAGCAGATATCAGATATTTAATTAATAGCTAAATTCCCTGACACTGACTGAATCTCATAGGATCCAGGCCACTTATGCCTCCCTTTGTGCTCACGGCACCAAAACAGATCAGATCAGATGTGCTTATAGCACCAGAATACATATATAGTGCATATAGCACCTAAACAGATTGTTTCCTCGGATCCGGAACAGAACAGATATCAGATTTCATATTGAGGTCATTTCAGAATTCCCAGACACTAACTGAATCTCATAGGATTCAGGCCCCTTATAACTCCCTTTGTATAGCATATACAGATAGCATATCAATTCAGAGAAATCCGGACAAAATCAGAAATTACACAAAAAATCGGGCAGCATAACGGCAGTATACGGAATTTACACAATTTTCCTGAAAATCAAAATTCACCAAATTCGCACAGAATATAGATATCAACATTTTAGAACATTTATTCTACTGCACAGATAATTTCCAAGTTCACAGAAAAATCCAGTCGACTAAAAACATAGTCGAATCAAAAATACCCGGACAAAAATCTTAAAAAAATAACCAAAATATGCACACTCGGCACTTCAACAAAATACAGAAAGTTACGCGGTAAAAACTAAGCCAGTCGGAAATTACGGACGAAAATCGCGAACAAAAATTAATTCCGGACAGATAATACCGCCAAACGCGACGGTTCTGAAAATTGAGAAAGTCGGATTGTGCCTTACCTTGCGTACAGCAATTTCCTGAACAGTCTCTTCGGACGAAAACAGCTCGGCGTCGCCCAAAAATCCACTTTTCCACTTTTTCCTTCGTTTTTCTCTCTCCTCAGCTTTTTCTCTCTCTTCAAAATATCTCATTTCTATATATATCCAGACTGATCGTCCTGGACGATCGAGCTTCGTCCTGGACGATCTCAGCTCTGGAGAACTTCGTCCAGACGAGATTTAATTATCGTCCCCGGCGACGGGTTCTCTAGAAAATTTTCGTCCAGACGATCCAACATTTCGTCCAGACGAACCATACAGACAGAACAGTTTTCCTTGAACAACCTGTACTGATCGTCTCGGATGATCCAACTTCGTCCTGGATGAACCTGGAGCAAAACTGATATTACAATCAATGCCCACCTTCATGACTCTGCAACTAGTTCCTTAGTGAAAAATGCTAGAACCATCCAATACATTCTTCACACCTCCATTATTCCTAAAAGTAGGGATCATATCCATATTACTCCCATCCTATCGCTCACCACCTACTATATAATGTCTCATCAAGATTTTAATGCACTGATCTTATAATTTGATACATTAAAAATTTAACCCGTATTAGGGATCTTGGCCACAAAAGAAAGCCAATTTAGTCTTACAATATTTCATTACCTATGTCCTTGAATCTAAGTACAACCTTTAGTAACCAAGCCAGATTTGAGTCATATATCACTGAGTAGCAGCAACAACATGATTAGGACGTAGCTCAGTTTGAGGCATACACATCCCAAAAGCAACAGCACGACCAGGATATGGCCAAGTTTGGGGAGCAATTTTCTTCTCTTCATCATTACTTTCAACACTCACCACCATCACCTCCACCTGATCATGGTTCCTCTTTCTACTAGTTTATTAGTATTTGTTTTTTTGTGTGTATTGGTTTTTTTTCTTTTTTGTATTTTGGTATGTTTAGTGTTCTTCCTGTTTCTTCCTTTTTTGTGATATCAAAGGGAGAGTAGTTGTTGTGTATCTTACTTTTATTTTTATTGAAATTTATTTTGTTCTGCTATTATTATTTTTATGTCTCAATTTGTTTCCTTTATTTACAGAAAAAAAAACATAAAAATTTATTTCTTGCTTGATCTAAAATTTTTAACAATAATATTTGTCATAATAAAAAATAGGAAGATCATTATAAATTTGGATCCAAATTCTATGATTTTGATGATAATAAATATTATTATTATATTATCACTATTATTACATATCTATTTTATTTGTCATGCTTATTAACATTTCAAGTACACAAAGATCACTTGCAATGCAAATCAGCTCAAGAACGGGTTGAGTCTACTTGTAATTTCATTTTAATGTATTATTTTTTACCTTTCTTGAGTTAAATCAAGAAAGGTAAATTTGGTGAGTTAGAGTATTTTTTGTTAAGAGAGTTACTATTTGCATGTTTTACATTATTGCAACTTGTATAGTTTTGATGATTTCAAATATTATTATTTTATGTATAGTTATCTCCTAACACTTTTTGGAAGATTTGTTTTTGCTCTTGTGTGTACTAACATTTCAGAAAAATTGAACTCCAGACTACGAAGACTTCAAATCAAATTCAGCATGAGATACTTTGTGAATTTGAAGCTTGTATTTTTCTTTGAATTAAGTTTGTGAGGGAGTGATTGTAATTGAGTGAATAAATACACACACACTTAAGGAGATCTTTAAAAATTTGTACTGATCATACAGGACGAACCATGTTCGTACAGGACAATCAGGTTAGTTATCTACTCGAAAGAGCTATGAAACGAACAGGATTTGAAGAAAATTTTTCTAATTCCTGATCGTCCAGAACAAACTAAAATTCATCCCAGGACGAAATGTTCTCTAGAAAATTTTTGTTCAGACGAAATTCATATTCGTGCCATAATGAAATGCTCTCTGGAAAATTTTCATCCAGACTAACTCAAATTCATCCCATGATGAAATGTCCTCTTAAAAATTTTTATTTAAACGAAATTCATAATCGTTCTAGGATGAAATGCTCTCTGAAAATATTTCGTCCAGACGAACGCAAAATTATCCCAGGATGATTTGTTTTCTATAAAAATTTCGTCCAGACAAACCCATATTTGACCCAGAACAAAGTGAACCGACTCTAAAAATTTTGACGACGTTCTGCAGTTTTTGGGAACTGACCTATGGAATAACCGTTCGTACCGAACGAACCTAATTCATACGGGACAATGATCGGGTACGAATTCAATTCGTATTAACATACATTTGGTTCGTTTCTAACACATTTAAGTAAAATCGTCCAAGATGATCCACGATCATATGGGACGATCCACTGCATGTTGACTTGAAAATTAGTAGTTTTTGGATGGTTTTTGTGTCTTTCATATATATAGTCCAATCTAAACTGCCACTTAATCTTTTTACTTACTAATCTTCATCCCAATTGAAAGGAGAGTCAAGGAGAGAGTGTTTGTATGAGATTTCTTACTACTGGAGTATGAAGGATTCATTTGGAACTCAAAGGAAAGAATCTCTACTTGTGATTTTTGATTACTTCACTCATTTCTCTCTTCCTTCTAAATTTCTTATGAGAAGATATGTCAAGGAGATCCGGTTCTCTGCCGATACTTGAAGAGTGTGAACAGCCGAAGGGTTCTCTGCCCACACTTGGATAGTGTGAACAGCCGAAGGGTTCTCTGCCCATACTAGGAGAGTGTGAAAGGATGAAGCATTCTCTGCCCACACTAAGAGAGTGTGAAAGGATGAAGGGTTCTCTGCCCATACTTGGAGAGTGTGAACAGCCGAAGGGTTCTCTGCCCACACTAGGAGAGTGTGAAAGGACGAAGGGTTCTCTACCCACACTAGGAGAGTGTTAAAGGATGATGGGTTATCTACCTACACCGGGAGAGTGTAAAAGGACGGATGGTTCTCTGCCAACACTAGGAAGAGTGTAAAAGGATGACAGTTCTCTGCCGCACCTGGTAGTGATGGAAGAGAGTTTTGTAAAGGCTTCTCCGCCTTACTGTGGGTGCAAAAGGAGAGTCACTATTGGTATAAGTGCAATACTCGGCAGGTGCCTCCGGGGAGTGGATGTAGGTCGTGTTTGACTGAACCACTATAAATCTCGTGTCTTTTATTTTTCCGCTGCTTTTATTTTTTCTTTTCTGTTTTTAACTTGTGGTTGAAAAAAGTTTTCTAAAAAATTCACTAAAATTAATTTTCTCGGTTTTGAATTTTAAAATGAGGGGAAAAATTTTTAATTACCAATTCACCCCCCCTCTTGGTTAGCTGCTGGGACATAAGCTTAGGCTTAACAACCTAATTTATAGTGAACAAGTTTCAACAAGTGGTATAAGAGCTTAGTTTCAAAATCAAAAGTTTAGACTAATTTTTTATTAACGTAGATTGCTACATTTTTTACTAACTTTTTACTCTATAACTAGACCTCCATTGTTCGATAATATTCCTTTTGATTTTTGAAAAACATTGATGTCTACATTTTTACAGTCACTTAATTATCATATGTCGATCTTAGTTCAGGAAGGATATACAAAACCAACTAGACTAGTTGACAGAGTTAGAGTTGAAACACCTTTTACATACTGGACAGTAGAAGAACATGACTTAGCACAACTAAATGCCAAATGCTTGAATAGTTTCTTTTGTGCTCTTAAATCAGAAGATTGCATGCGGGTTTCTACTTGCAAAAGTGGAAATGACATATGGGATAGACTTTGTATAACTTATGAGAGGACTAAAGAGGTTAAGCAATCTATACTTAATATATTGTTGCATGATTATGAACTGTTTCACATGAAACCAAACGAATCCATTTCTGATATGTACACAAGATTTACACAAATTGTCACCTCTTTACATACATTAGGTAGGGAATTAACAAATGCTGAAATGGTTAATAAAATTCTTCGTTGATTGCTTACTGCTTATGATGCTAAAATTACTGCAATTATAGAGTCTAAAGATCTAAACATTTACTCTATTGACAATCTTCTTGGTTCGCTAATTGCTTACGAGCAAGGAGCTAGCCAAAGAAAGATTGATGCAGGTGAACCACGAAGGGAGAAGAATATAGCACTGAAAGTAGAGGAATCTGAAAGTGAACACTCACAACCTGATGATGAAGATGACATCATTTTAATGACTAGACAATTCAAAAGCTTTCTGAAGAAGAAGCAGAGGAGACACCAGCAATGGAATAGAGATAAATTTAATAGAAATGCAAAAGTTTCAAATGATGTTATTTGCTATGAGTGCAGGAAACATGGATATATAAAGACAGAATGCTCAAAACTCAAATTCATTCCTAGCAAGGAGAAGGTAGAGGAGAAACTAACTGTAAGGAAGGGCAAGAAGAAGTTTCAAAGTTCTTTCTGGGTAGACTCAGCTTCAGATTCATCAGAACCGAAAAGGAAGAGAAAGTCACTAATCTGTGCTTAATGGCTGATAGTCTTGATCAGTCAGATCAAGAAGAGGTATGCGACTTAAGTTATGATGAACTTTTTGAATTTTCTGAATGCATGCATGATGCATATATGAAAATGAAGAAAATACATGCTAGTCTAAGTTTAGAATTTAAAAAAATATAAAAGGAACATGAAATTCTTAGGAAAGATCATGCTTTAATTGATGACAACCACATAAAATTACTTGGTGAGTTTGATGACTTGAATAAAAATCATGAAAATTTAAAATCATCCTATGCATAACTTAAAAAAGATTTTAAAATTTTTAAGGATGAATCTGAGAGCAAAATATATCGAATCAATTATATAAATCGAATCTTGGAAGATATGAATTCTTTTTATAAATTGAAGATAAAAGCTCTCGAGGATAATAGGATACTCCCCAGATTTGAAGGTTTTACTAATCCTATTATGAATCTTAAATTTATGCAATCCCTAAATAGACAGATGAATGGTAGAAGACTTAGGAATTCTTTTCCAAAAGTAAAATATAAAAATTATAGATTGTTTGGACATATAGTTCACACCTGTACTTTGAAGATGAAAACTTATTTAGTATGGAGACCTAAGATGCATAAACCTAGATATATCATACATGTATCTGATTATAAATTACCAAAAGGAGAACCCAAACTTATTTGGGTTCCCAGGTCAAATGTTTGATAATTTTGTAGGATCGCTCTCACATAAGACCTCGTGCGAGCATATGGTATCTGGACAGCGGATGCTTAAAGCATATGACTGGAGATACTGCACAATTCATAACGCTAGAAGCCAGGAATAAAGGCAAGGTTACACTTGGAGATAATACCACAAGGAAGGTGGTTGGATCAGGTATGATTGGAAATCAAAAGAAATTTTACATTGAAAATGTGTTATTTGTAGAAGGCTTAAAGCATAACCTGTTAAGTATAAGCCAACTATGTGATAAAGGATATTGTGTGAAATTTTTTCCTATTAGCTGTATATTAAGCCTAAATAGTAAAGATGTTTTGAATGGTAAAAGGGTAAATAATGTTTATATGCTAGACTTAAATTGCATTCAAACTCTTACTTCTTTTTTCTTGAAAACAGTATCTGATGAGTCATGACTTTGACATAGGAGACTTTATCATTATAGTATAAAAACCTTAGGAGGATTACCCAAAAGAACTTAGTGAGAGATATACCAAAACTAGAATTTACTAAGGACCACCTTTGTGATGCATGTTAATTAGGAAAGTAAGTGAAGTCCTCTTTTCAATCCAAAAAGGATCTTAGTACTAGTAAACCATTAAAGATTTTGCATATGGATCTTTTTGGACCAGTTAGAATTGTGAGTCTAGGAGGGAAGGAATACGGATTTGTGATTGTGGATGATTACTCAAGATTCATATGGGTTAGATTTCTATTTCATAAGAGTGAATCATTTGAGGAATTTAGAAATTTTTTGTCTTGGATTCAAAGAAAACTTGGGTGTGAAATTATTTCTATATAGTGATCATGGAGGAGAATTTAAAAATGAGAGATTTGAGAAATTTTGTAAGGAGAAAGGAATTGATCACAACTTTTTTGCACCTAGAATCCCTCAGCAGAATGGGGTATTCGAAAGGAAAAATAGAACATTGATAGAAGTCGCCCGAGCAATGTTCTCACTTTCTAAATATTTTTGGGCTGAGGCGGTTAGCACTGCATGTTACGTTCTGAATAGGGTGAATGTGAGATCTAAATTAAATAAAACACCCTATGAATTGCTAAAAGGAAGAACACCTAAATTATCTCATTTGCATGTTTTTTGAGTGCAAGGTGTTCATTCATAACAATAGAAAATCTGCCTTAGAAAAATTTGATCCAAAATCAGATGAAGGAATTTTTGTTTGATACTCAAGTGTTGGAAAATATTATAGAGTATTCAATATAAAAACTTTAGTAATTGAGGAGACCACACATGTTGTATTTGATGAATCTAAAATTTTGAAAGAGCCAAATGTTATAGAAGATGAGATTGAGATTAACTCTCAAAATATTGATAAAATGAATTTGGAAGAAAATTTGAAAGAAAATGTGAAAGAAAATTTGGAAATAGAAACCCCTTTGCCTAGAAATTTGAGATTTTCTAAAAATCACCTATGGGAAATGATTATAGGTGAACCTAGTGAGGGTGTAAGGACTAGGCGTGGATTAAACAAAGAAGTTAATCATTCAGCCTTCATTTCAACTATAGAACCCACAAATATTGATCAAGCACTTTCGGATGAATTTTGGATTTTGGTCATGCAAGAAGAGTTGAATCAATTTATAAGAAATAAAGTTTGAGAATTAACTACAAGGCCAGATGATCAAAGTGTAGTTGAAACTAAGTGGGTATTCAAAAATAAAATGAATGATTGAGGAGTGGTCATTAGAAATAAGGCTAGATTAGTTGCTAAGGGGTATAATCAGATTGAAGGGATTGATTTTGAGGAGGCTTTTGCCCCTGTAGCTAGACTTGAAGCAATAAGGGTTTTGCTTGCCTTTGCCTGTTTTAAAGGATTTAAATTGTATTAAATGGATGTAAAAAGTGTCTTTTTAAATGGGGTAATTTAAGAGGATATTTTTGTAGAATAACCTCTAGGTTTTGAAAATTCTAAATACCCAAATTATGTTTTCAAATTAAAAAAGGTATTATATGGATTGAAACATACACCTAGGGCTTGGTATGAGAGGTTGAGCACCTTCCTACTTGAAAGATCTTTCGAAAAAGAAAGTGTGGATACAACTCTATTTTTGAAGAAATGTGGAAAGGATATACTCTTTGTTTAAATTTATGTGGATGATATCATTTTTTGATCTTCAAAAAAAATCTTTGTGATGATTTTTTAAAAATAATGAGTAGTGAATTTGAGATGCATCTAATGGGAGATTTAATTTACTTTATAGGATTTAGTATTAAGCAAATTGAGGAAGGTACATTTCTTAGTCAGTCAATGTATTGTTAAGGACATCCTCGAAAAGTATGAAATAGACAATGCTAAACCTGCTAGTACACCTATGAGTTCCTCAGTTCAGTTGGATAAGGACCCTAAGGGAAAATTTGTTGATCAAAAGAAATTTAGAGGGATAATTGAATCTTTGCTTTACTTGACAGATAGCTGCCCTGATATCATGTTTAGTGTTTGCTTGTGTGCTAGATTTCAATCATATCCAAAAGAATAACATTTGACATCAGTAAAAAGGATTCTAAGATATCTGTTAGGAACTCAGAATTTACAAATTTGGTATCCTAAGTTTTTCTCTTCATTTAAAATAATTGGTTATTCAGATTCTAACTTTGCAGGTTGTAGGATGGATAGAAAGAGCACTTCTGGAACATGTCAGTTTATTAGAAATTCTTTAGTCTCTTGGTCCAGTAGAAAACAAAATTCAGTAGCCCTATCTACTACAGAAGCTGAATATATTGCATTAGGAAGTTGTGTGGCACAAGTACTTTGGTTGAAATAACAGTTAATTGATTTAGGATTAACTATAAGAACTATTCAAATTTACTGTGTTAACACTAGTGCTATTTGTATTTCTAAAAATCATATTCAACATTGAAGAACCAAATATATAGACATCAGGCATCATTTCATAAGGGATTATGTATCCAAAGGAGAAAATGAACTCACTCGTGTTTCTATTGAAAATCAACTTGCAGACATTTTTAAAAAACCTTTAGCCTTTGATACCTTCAGTGCAATAAGAATAAGGCTAGGTGTGATTAATTTGAAATCTTAATTAAAAATGTTTTCTGCAACATTGATATATTTTTCTAGTTAATTTTTTTAGTGTGCTTGCGTTTTAGTTTTGATTGAGTTTTTGTTTTCGTTTTCATCATATTTTTAGTGTGCTTATGATTTAGTTTTGATTCAGTGCTTGTTTTTGAAAAATTTGAGTGACAATCATCTGGGATGAAATTTTTTGTATTGGACTATCTGTGTCGGGTGTCAAACTGTTGGATTTTGAACCGTTTGCATGCAATTTTTCAATTTTTAATTTTTACTTCATTTATACGATCGTCCAGGACAAACTTGTTCAAACGACAGGACAATTGAATGACAGTTAATCGGATAAGTAGTTTTTAATGCTATATTTTGTACGTATAAACCTTTGGTTCGTCCGGACAAACACATGTCGGTTCGATGGAGGGGACGGTTTTAGCTGCCATTAAAATGATCATAAGTTCTGATCAGCCCGGCACGAACACCTGTTGTTCTGTACGATCAGTCTAGTCAAAAGTTTGTATAAAAGGATGCTTCGTAAGTTGTGTGATTATGAAAAGCTATTTTATTTTGGTCACTTCGTAAGTTTTTCGTACGGGACGAACATAAAATATCGTCCAGTACGAACTATCATTTTTTCAATAAATAGACGGGCTTTTGAACTCAACAGTCACACTCTCATTTCACTTTCACTTTCAAATCCTTTCATTCCTTTGATCCTATCAATGGCTAGTTCTAGCAAGTGTCAAAAGACTCTATCTAGGGGTCCACCTAGGAATCCTTTTGAAAACTTCCTTTCTAAAGCTAATGAAGAATCCTTTTCCAGGTTTGTCTCCGCCAAGATCACACTCTATAGAATTCTTATCCAGGAACAACTAACTTTCCTGGTAATAAACTTGTTTACCTCAACTCAGTTTGGTTTCATCCTCACCTTAGTTTATCTCTACAAGAAAGAAACCTTCCACTATTTCCTGACAAACATGTCTTTCAACTCCGACCATACTGTTATCCGTTCCTTTGTCTTTAAGCAAAAATTTGAAATTACCAAAGCTGACTTAGGAGCCTTTTTAAACTTAAGGATTGAGGGAGCTAGAGCACATACCTTGATCACCTCAACTGAATATCAATGGTATGAAATTAATAAAGTGATTAGAGGAATCAATTTTAACGAGCATATGCCTAAAGTATCTGATCTCGTTCGTAATGCTCGTATCATCCAGCATGTTCTTAGAACTCCTATAATTCCTAAAATAGGAGATAGAATCAATATTACTCCTCTTCTTTCTATGGTAACCTTTTTGATCATGACTTACGAACCTATAGATGAAGCACAACTTATCCTTGACTATCTTAATGGACTTTCTGAAACTGGTTATGTCGAACATAAAAGAAAGAAGAACATCGCCTTAGGACATCTAGTTGCATACATTCTGGACAAGAAATACAATTTGGTTCATCATGATCCAGAGTTTTAAGAACCTCTCTACTATAATGACGGATCATTTAGAGTAATCTTCAAAGAAGAACCAAGTAAAGCACATGTCATTAGTGATACTGAGGAAGAACATGATGCTGCACCTGCACCCGCCAATGAACCAAATTATCAGGATTTGGTTCAAAGATTTGATCACCTAGAGACTCATGTTGATCAACATTTTGATCAAATTAAGACTCATCTTCAGCAGCAGGATGCACAATATCAGCATGACATGGGGTTTATGAGGGATCAGATGATTGATATTAATACAAACATGCTTATAATTAGTACTTATTTTAATATCTTCAGTGTTGCACCTCCTCCTCATCCTTCTCCAGATCGGGGTACTTCTGAGTGACAGTTGCACTTGATTTTATGGATTTTCTCTAGTTGGTGTGTTAGTTTTATGTTTTAGGAAAATGTGATGTATTTTCTTTTCATTTGATGTCTTTGTTTTTAAATCTTATGATGTATTGATATCACATGCTTAGATTGTAATATTCTTCATATTGATATCAATATAAGTTATCATGTTTTGGCTTTAATCTTATTTTTGAAATGTGTGTTAGTCCATATGATAATTGTTATAATTTTTTATCTTAAGAGTGATATACTTTGAAATGTAAGTTAAAATTAAATTCATTAGAAAATCAAATTTTTCTAAATTTAAGTATTGCTTATAACTTGATGTTATTAAGATTGTCAATTTCATGTCTCTAATTTAGACTACATTAATGTCTAATATTATTATTGCAACTGTGATGTTTTTTTTATTTTGTATTTCACTTATCAATAAATATTTATGCACTTAAAAAAATTTGAAATTTATTATTATTGATTTTGGAAAGATCAAAATTACTCTTAAAAATATACAAATATACAAAAATCAAAAGGAATGCGCAATGATTTGCAAGTTGAAAAAGAGGCACAAAATAAGCCAACAAGTAAAAAGATGCAAAAAATGTGCCACAAATGTGAAAAAGATGCGCAAAGCGCCACATGTGGTAGTTATTTCTTTCCATTATCTTTATATCTCTTAATTCAAATTGATCTACTGTACATTTATATTTCGTATTGAAATTTGAAATATACAAATTTTTTATTTATTCTTTTTGTAATAATTTTCTTTTTTTTAGTGTCTAAATTGACTCATATTTTTTATATATCTTTTTAATTATCAATGTTATATCTCTTTTTAAATTCTATGAATTACTATGATTTGCCTAATATTTTGATTTTATTTGCAAAATTCATTTCAATCACTTTCAAAGATCAATTATCAAAGGATTATCATATGATTGTTTACATTTCAGGTCTTTTTTTTTTCTTCACTTTTTGCTGTTGTCAAAAAGGGGGAGAAATTGTTTGTTCGTATGTGTTTTTGTTTTTATTTTTATGTGTTTTTGTTTTTGTTTTGATGTGTTTTTATTTTGTTTTGTATCTCTAAAAATTTTGAAAAACAAAAAATTATGATTAAATTGCCTCCTTATTTTGATGTGTTCATCATTTCAAGGGGTGTTTAGGAGATTCTTAGAATTTAAAATTATACAAACAATAATTATTTTTCCATCATCAAAAAGGGGGAGATTATTAAGAGAGTTTCTATTTGCATGTTTTACATTATTGCAACTTGTATAGTTTTGATGATTCCAAATATTATTTTTTTATGTATAGTTATCTCCTAATACTTTTTGAAAGATTTTTTTTTTGCTCTTGTGTGTACTAATAATTCAAAAAAATTGAACTCCATACTACGAAGACTTCAAATCAAATTCAGCATGTGATACTTTATGAATTTGAAGCTTGTATTTTTCCTTGAATTAAGTTTGTGAGGGAGTGATTGTAATTGAGTGAATAAATACACACACACTTAAGGAGATCTTGAAAAATTTATACTGATCGTACAGGATGAACCATATTCGTACGGGACGATCAGATCAGTATCTCCTTGAAAGAGTAATGGAATGAACAGGATTTAAAAAAAAATTTTCTAAGTACTGATCGTCCAGGACGAACTAAAATTTGTCCCAGGATGAAATGTTCTCTGAAAAATTTTCGTTCAGATAAAATTCATATTCGTGCCAGGGCGAAATGCTCTCTGGAAAAATTTCATCCAGACAAACACAAATTCGTCCCAAGATGAAATGTCTTCTAGAAAATTTTCGTTCAGACGAAATTCATAATCGTGCCAGTACGAAATGCTCTCTGAAAAATTTTCGTCCAGATGAACGCAAAATCGTCGCGGGACAATTTTTTCTTTGTAAAAATTTCGTCCGGACGAACCCATATTCGTCCAAGGACGAAGTGAACTGACTCTAAAAATTTTGGTGACGTTCTGCAGTTTTTGGAAACCGACCTATGGAATAACCGTTCATACCGGATGAACCTAGTTCGTATGGGACAATGATCGGGTACGAATTCAGTTTGTACCAATATACATTTGGTTCATTTCCAACACATTTAAGTAAAATCATCCAGGACGATCCACGATCGTACAGGATAATCCACGATCGTACGGGACGATCCACTGCATGTTGACTTGAAAATTTATAGTTTTTGGACGGTTTTTTGTGTCTTTCCTATATATAGTCCAATCTAAACTGCCACTTAATCTTTTTGCTTACTGATCTTCGTCCCAATTGAAAGGAGAGTCAGGGAGAGAGTATGAGAGAGTGTTTGCAGGAGATTTCTTACTACTGGAGTGTGAAGGATTCACTTGGAACTCAAAGGTAAGAATATCTACTTGTGGTTTTTTATTACTTCACTCTTTTCTCTCTTCATTCTAGATTTCTTGTGAGAAGATTTGTCAAGGAGATCCGATTCTCTGCCGACACTTGAAAAGTGTGAATAGCCGAAGGGTTCTCTGCCCACACTTGGAGAGTGTGAACAGCCAAAGGGTTCTCTGCCCACACTACGAGTGTGTGAAAGGACGAAGGGTTCTCTGCCCACACTAGGAGAGTGTGAAAGGACGAAGGGTTCTTTGCCCACACTTGAAGAGTGTGAACAGTCGAAGAGTTCTCTGCCCACACTAGAGAGTGTGAAAGGATGAAGGGTTCTCTGCACACACTAGGAGAGTGTGAAAGGATGAAGGATTCTCTGCCTACACCATGATAGTGTGAAAGGACGGACGATTCTCTGCCAATACTAGGAAGAGTGTAAAAGGACGATGGTTCTCTGCCACACCGGGTAGTGGTGGAAGAGAGTTTTGTAAAGGCTTCTCCGCCTTGCTATGGGTGCAAAAGGAGAGTCACTATTGGTATTACTGTAATACTCGGAGGGTGCCTCCGGGGAGTGGATGTAGGTCGTGTTTGATCGGGCCACTATAAATCTCGTGTCTTTTATTTTTCTGCTGCTTTCATTTTTGCTTTTCTGTTTTTAACTTGTGGTTGAAAAATATTTTCTATAAAATTCACTAAAGTTAATTTTCTCGGTTTTAAATTTTAAAAAGAGGGGTAAAATTTTTAATTACCAATTCACCCTCTCTTGGTTAGCCGCTTGGACATAAGCTTAGGCTTAACAACCTAATTCATAGTGAACAAGCTTCAACATTTTTTTTGTTTTTGACCTAATCATATAGGACGATGTGAGATTGTACTAGATGATTATCTAAAAATAAAAATCTTGATTACAGCATCCATACTAATTTTGTGTGATTAAACTAATCATATTGGATGATCCATATCATTCAGAACGATTAGTTTATATGATGAAAAATATCCTCCAATCACAATTTAGGTAATTTTTTTATTTTTCAAATTTTGTTCTAATCATATAGGACAATATACATCATACTGGATGATATATGACAATCATACTTAAATTGATCTGGTGATATGGGGAATAATTATGGTTAAATTTTTCAATCATATCATACAAGTTGATTCCTTCGGATTGTACAGGATGATATGGTATATTTTGTAAGACGATCCCCTATCGTCCAAGATGAAAAACTATAATTTTCTTCTAATCATCAAGGAGTATCATATTGGATGTCCCAAGATATTTATGGGATGATATGTAGATTGCCATCCATCATCCCATGTCATACTAGACGATCAATATTTTATCTTGAATTAATTGTCCGGGATGACCTCAATATAGTATGAAGTAATCTATACAAATACTTGTACTGATTGTACAAAACAAATATGATCATCCTGTCTAAAAGGTCTATTTTATACTAATCATATAAGACGATCACAAAATTAAAAATTAAGGCTTCTTTTGGAGGCTCTCTATTTAAGTAATTGTATTAACCCTTGAGTTAATCTTTTATTGTGAAATTAATCTAAGCAGAAGCTTAGAGAAAGAAGAAGAAGAGCTTGAGAGGGAGAGATCCTTATAAGTGAGAGTTTATGAGGGAATCACAAAATTTGCCCCAAGCAAGGTGTTTGTTATCTTCTTCGAGTTACTTTACTCATTCTTTAGTTGCTCAAGGGAGATCATCTTCAACATTATATCTAGGTTTTTTCCCTACTCCGTGAGGGAGTAAAAGCATTCCTGGGTTCTCTGTCTTCACTAGATTGATGAAAAAGGATTCAAGATTCTCTACCTCATCATATCGGTGGAAAGATTTTATAAGTGCTTCTCTACCTTACTTTGGGAGCAAAAGGAGAGTCACTTTAATTTAAGTGTAATACTTGGAGAGTGAGTCTCCAAAGAGTGGATGTAGGTCATATTTGACCAAACCACTATAAAAATTGATGTGTTCTTTCTTATTATTTGTATCGCATTTTATTCAAGTACTTGTATGTTATTTATTCTGTGATTGAAAATTTTGATTGTATAATTTAAAAGTTCGTTAGGAATGTTAGGTCCTATGAACTGGCCCAAAGCTAATTAAGAGAGAGAGGTGAATTGGTAAAAAAATAACTTTTCAATCAAAACCAATATCACCACAAAGAAATCAACGATGTGGAAATTAAATGCGGAAGTAATAAAGGAAATAACACACTAGATTTATAGTGGTTCGGTCAAACCTTGACCTATATCCACTCCTTGGAGGCACCCTCCAAATATTGCACTAAACTAAGTGTCTCTCCTTTATCCCCCTCAGCTAGGCAGAGAAGCCCTTACAAAATCACCTCCACCTTCTCCGGTGCGGCGGAGACGGCGGGTCCTTTAACACCAAAGATATTTTCTTCTTCTGTGAACTTCCCTCAAGACGAGCCTTGAATCCAACGGTATTAAGGTGCAAGCCTACAGAAGCAACCGTGTGGAATCCCCCTCCACACTCCCTTGAGTCCCCCCTTACAGGATCTTCTCCCTCTCTCAGACTCCACCCGTTCCTCACTTCCTTTCAAGCTCTCTCTTCAAGTCTCCCCAAAAGAACGAAGCTACAATGGCTGCCTAAGAAACTTACCAAGTTTCATGTCATAACTTAAATAGAAGATCTCAAAACGAGCTTATTAATGTAAGATGTCGACTTTATCGTCCAGGACGATACTAATATTGTCCTGTACGATCAGTGCAAAATAAGCCCAATCAGTCAGGACAATTTGAGACAATCAGAAGAAATTTGTTCATATCGTCTAGGACGATAATATATCATCCTAGACGATCAGAATAAATCTTGGAATATCGTCCTGAACATCGCCCTGAAAAAGAGCTGTCCGATGTCTAATCGTCCAGCGTATCGTCCCAGACGATCCTGCGATCGTCCAGGACAATTTAATCATGCAATCAAGTCATAATTGCTTTCCTTAAATGCCAGATTTATTTTGGAAAAAATTGTCTTGGATCATCCTGGACAATATTTTATAGTCCTGAACGATCCCTTAGACGATCCCCTGGACGATGTCCAAAAATAAGTAATTCCTAAATAGATCTGGCAGAAGATTCTTTCTATTTTGAGCCTATCATCCTGGCTGATAAAAAATTGTCCAGGATGATATTTTTACAAAAAGACAGCTGCTTTAATGAGGATGCCTTAATCAGGGTTTCTGCTTTTGAACCAATCATTCATGATGATATAATATCTTCCCGGACGATGTTATCAATAATAGTAAACTCTAGGGAACAGTCAGAAATCTTCCAAGTTATAAAATATCAGGAGCCACACCAAATATAATAAACTCAAGAAAGGAAAAAGGGTACAAACTGACTCAGACCTAGTCTACCCAATCTTGAGCTGGTTCAAAATTGCAGTCTGATCGTGTGGACCTGAAATGTCAGTAGATAAAGCAGTCATAGAGAAATAAGAGTGTTTGATATCATCAAAATTATAAACCATGAAAACAAATTCGCAACAATCTCCCCCTTTTTTATGATGGCAAACACTACAATTTGAATTTTCAAAAAGGAAGCATTTTCTCTTAATCTCCACCTCACTAGAATAAAACTTTTTAAAAAATAGGGGATGTAAAAAATATTTTTGTTATTTTTAATTTTATGAAAGGAAAAAAAAGATACAAACGGTACAAAAATTCAACAACAGCACGTTCTCCTCCTTTGACATTATCAAAAAGAGAATGGACACAAACAATAAGAACAAAATGATTAAAAGATAAAAACAATCCCTAATCTAGTTAACAGAATAAATATTCTTAAAATGAGAAAGTTATATCTTGATTTTATTCAAAAACTTAGTGATGAATGGATTGATAACGCATAATACAGAAAAAGTAAGAAATTCATAAATTGTTAATCCAAGCTCAAGTTCTTTTAAAGACTCAAAAAACTTTTTAATCCAATATCCAAATCAAGGAATAAACGGGAAAAAGAAACATTAATTTTTCAAAACTCGTATCATAAAACATATCAATGCACGAATTGCTGAATCAGGAACCAAGATTTTCAAGCACAAGTTTTAAACATATCAAGAATTTTCTTAGGCTTTTAGTAGTATAAGATAAAATAAGCATATTTTTTTGTGGGCTCATTTTATGCCCTTTATCACTTGAATGGCTCTTTGAGCATCTTTTGATTTTTAATACACTTTGTGTATTTTTTTTCAATTTGGCGTCATTGCGCATCTTTTGGTTTGGCATCATTGGCCACTTTTTTATTATTATTTTCAAAAAATATATTTTCTTTCTTATATTTTCAAAACTAAAGTAAACTCAAATTATTGACAACACGAACAACTTGATTAAGAAAATTTTAAGATGGATTCAACAATCTTGCAAAAGATTCCTATGCGATAGAAAAAAATGTAGGGAGATGAAAAAAATCAGTTTTAAAATCCAATTTAAAATATGATGAAGATTTTGAATCAAAAGTAAAATAACCTCTTTAAGAAGAGAGAAAGAGAAACAAAATCATGAGTTCTCTTCCTCTGACTGTTTTTAGAAAAATCAACCACAACTTTCAAGAAAAATGCAGGAGGTACATTTTTTATTTTTTAGAAAAGTGATCATATATGTTGATCAGAGAGAAACCCAAAAAAAAATTAACGAAAAAAGAAAAGAAAGAAAAAGATAAAAAAAAAATCACAAAAACAAATAATCAAACAAAACATGAAAACAAAAAAAAACAAATAAAGGTTTAAGCACCATCTTGCTCCTGGTTCGATACTTCACAGATCAAGTCTGCACAAGAAATTTTTTTTCTTTTCATTATTTGACCAGTTTACAATTTTCTTTGCTTTATCTTTTTCTTTTGTAGGAAGAGTTCTCAAATTAGGGCACTGATTTTTCATATGTCCAGGCTTCCTACATCCAAAGCAAACAACATCAGAAGAAATCTTGACATTCTTACCATTTTAACCTTTATTCCACTTTTGTTGATGCTTGTGCTTTGGTGAGATTTTTAATTTGCTTGACCAATTATTGCTTTCATCACCAACTAAGCTACCTCTTTCCGTATCTTCAGCTTTTAGCACTATCGTTTTACCTGCATCCAAAAGTCTTTAAGCCAAACTTTACTCGTAGGTAATGAGTGAGCCAATCAAAATATCAATAAAATATTCATTCAAATTTTTTGATTCACAAATAGCAATAACTTTAGCATCAAATTTATTTAATAGACAACAAAGAATTTTATTAACTTTTTCAAAATTTAAAAATTCTTTACCTAAAGCATGCAATGATCTCATAATTTGAATAAACCTAGTATACATGTCTAAGTTTGTTTCATAAGGTTTCATGGAAAATATTTCATAATCATGCATTAACACATTCAACTTGGATTGCTTGATTTCACTAATGTCTTTGTATATGGTGTGTAGTTTATCCCAAATTTTTTTACATGTAGTGCACGTGGATACTAACATAAAATCTTCATAATTTAAAGCACAGAAAAAGCAATTTAAAGATTTTGCATTCAATTGAGCATCTATTCATTCATCTCTATTCCATTGACTAAAAGGAATGTCAGTTTTAATTCCATCTAAAATACGTGACAGTAATGAATAACCAGTTAAAATCAGATGTCACAAGCAAAAATCAATTGATTGAAAAAAAATAGACATGCAAATTTTCCAAAAATAAAATGTAATATTTTCAAACAAAGGTGGTCTGGTGATTGAATAACCTTCTGCAATATTATGATTTGAAAAATTAGCCATGGATCGAAGTTCAAAAGTTTTTAAAAACTAGATTTTATGAATGCTGCTCTAATACCACTTGAAAGTTTGTTAGGGATGTTAGGCCCTCTGAACTGGCCAAAAGCTAATTCAGAGAGAGAGGTGAATTGGTAAAAAATAACTTTTCAATCAAAACACAAATTAAAACCAATATGACCACAAAGAAATCAACGATGTGGAAATATAATGCGGAAGTAATAAAGGAAAGAACACACCAGATTTATATCGGTTCGATCAAACCTTGACCTACATCCACTCCTTGTAGGCACCCTCTAAGTATTGCACTAAACTAAGTATCTCTCCTTTATCCCCCTCAGCTAAGCGGAGAAGCCCTTATAAAATCACTTCCATCTTCTCCGGTGCGGCGGAGTCACCGGGTCCTTTGATACCAAAGAGATCTTTTTCTTTTGTGAACTTCCCTCAAGATGAGTCTTGAATTCGACGGTATTAAGGTTCAAGCCTGCCGGAGCAACCGTGTGGAATCCCCCTCCACACTCCCTTGAGTTCCCCCTCACAGGATCTTCTCCCTCTCTCAGACTTCACCCGTTCCTCACTCCCTTTCAAGCTCTCTCTTCAAGTCTCCCCAAAAGAATGACGCTATAATGGCTGCCAAAGACACTTACCAAGTGTCATGTCTTAGCTTAAATAAAAGATCTCAAAATGAGCTCATTAATGCAAGATGATGACTTTATCGTCCCGAATAATACTAATATCGTCCTGTACTATCAGGGCAAAATAAGCCCAATCAACCGGGATGATTTGAGACGATCAAAAGAAATTTGTTCATATCATCGAGGATGATAATATATCGTCCTGGACGATTAGAACAAATAGTGAAATATCGTCCTGAACATCGCCTGAAAAAGAGCTGTCTGATGTCCAATCGTCCAGCGTATCGTCCCGAACAATCCCGCGATCGTCCTGGATGATTTGATCGTTCAATCAAGCTATAATTGCTTTCCTTAAATGCTAGATTAATTTTGGAAAAAAAATGTCCTGGATCATCTTGGACTATATTTTATAGTCCTGGATGATCCCCTGGACGATGTCCAAAAATAAGTAATTCCTAAATAGATCTGGCGATAGATTCTTTCTGTTTTGAGCCTATCGTCCGGGCCTATGCAAAATCATCCAAGATGATGTTTTTGCAAAAAAAAAAAGCTGCTTTAATGAGGATGCCCTAATCAGGATTTCTGCTTTTGAACCGATCGTCCAGGATGATATAATATCTTCCCGGACGATGTTACCAAAAATGGTAAACTCTAGGGAACAGTCAGAAATCTTCCAAGTTATAAAGCATCAGGAGCCACACCAAATACAATAGACTCAAGAAAGGAAAAAGGGTACAAACTGACTCAGACCTAGTCTACCCAATCTTGAGCTAGTTCCAAATTGCAGTCTGATCGTGAGGACCTAAAATGTGAGTAGATAAGGCAGTAGTAGAGAAATATGAGTGTTTACTATCATCAAAATCATAAACCATGAAAATAAATTCGCAACATCATTATCGTGAAAATTATTTTTCTTTTGCATCAAAAGTTATTATTTTATTTTAGTGTTTTTTTATAGTAAATTATTTATGTTTGTAATCTTTTATTTTATTTTTCATGTATATTTTTTAGAACACTCTCTGATCATCACACACAAATCACATATCACATTGTATTTGTATAACAAAATCAAATCACTTATCTCTAATACCATGTTTTTAAAAGGAAAATTTTACTTTTTTTACTTGAAACTTTTGGTAAGTGATTATTGACTCTCTAAAGATTTAAAGGAGAAAAATTAATGATTATCCCTCTTCTTTTAACTCTTTTAGTGGTGTAATTTCTTATTGAATCAAAACTATTTCAAATTAAAAATTGGACAAAGAAATAGAAATATGTTTCATCTTCTTACATGTATCTATCTCATTTGACTATTTTTTGCAAATCAATGATTGTATTTCAAATTTTTTTTCTCAAGCTATCTGTCCATATAATATAAATCAAGTTTTTATTTATAGATTACTCTTCCCTATAAAAGAAAGTGAGTTCCTTTTTATTCTTATATTTGAAAGATAATTTCACAATTGAGAATCTTTAAAGACTTTAAAAGGAAGTAAGTTGGCAAATATGAAAAGAGGCATAAAATGAGTTCAAAATAAAAAGATGCGCAATGTTTGTCAAAAAGTACAAGATGGATAAAGTGTATTAAAAATTAAAAGATGGATAAAGTGCACAAAAATTTGATAAAGATGCGCAAAATAAGCCCACAATAAGGTAGCTTTCCTACCTGTCATGTCTTAAATCTTAGACAAATCCATATGCCAATTGATATCATCCACATTTGAATTTGAGTATCATGATATTTGATTCATCACTTTGAAATGTTATTCTCTTAAGATATATTTTTGAAAATAACATATTTTCTTTCTAATTTATCTTCTGAATTAGATTTTTATTTTAAAAAGGACTTTAACCTTGAAGGAGCCTGAGCTAGGGTTACTAAAATTCAAATTTTCAACCTTTTTAGATCTTAGTGCATTCAATTTATTTCTTACTAAGTTTTGAATAAAATAAAGAGGACTCTTTCTCATTTTGAGAAAATTTATTGAAATTAATTGATTCTTCTTAAACATCACCACCACCTCCACCTGATCAGGGTCAGTTTGATCTTTTGTGCTTGTTTTATTTATTTATTATTTGTTTTTTTTATGTATTTCTCTTCTTTTTGATAATGTCAAAGGGGGATAACGCATTTGTCTGATTGCATTTATTTATCTATTATTTTAGTTTGATTTTTTATTACTTAGTTTCTTAATTTTATTTGTCTTAAATAAAAATATATATTTTTAGTATCCCCTATTTTTTAATATTGTTATTTTAGTGAGGAGGAGATTAGGAAAAAATATTTTTTTTTAATTTGTAAAAAATGGGGAGATTATTGCAACTTGAGCTTACGAATTTTTATTTTTGATGATAATGAACATTATGTCTCAAATTCTTATGTCTAATTTTATTACAATATCTATTTGTTTGTGTGTGTACTAATATTTCACGAATACCATGCACCATCTAATGAAGATTCAAGGCTCAATATAGGATCGAATAGGTTATATTCTAAAGATTTTTGTAATATTCATTGATATATTTTTAATTTATTGAGTCAAGTCTTATAAGGGTGTATGCTAACTTGGTGATCATACACACACACTCAGGAGGAGTGAAATTGAGTCAAAACCAAAAGTTTAAATTTTGAACTAATCATACTATACGACTTATATCATACTGTACAATCAATTCATATAATTAGTCGTACTGGACGATTTAGGTCATTCAGGATAATCAGTTATGAACATGAAAAATAGCCTCCATTCATAATTTAGGCAAGATTTTAATATTCAAATTTTGTTATATTCATCTAGGAAGATATACATTGTATCTGATGATCTATGACAATCATGCCTAAATTGATCTTGTAATTAGGGGACTAATTATGATTAATTTATTCAATCCGATAATCTAGGATAATCAGTGATGATCGTATTGGATAATTGAGAGGATGTATGCGATGACCCCCAATAGTATAAGATGAAAACCTTAATTTGTCAACTAATAATCTCGAATGATCTCATAATAGTCCTAGATGATCAGTAGAAACTCTTGAACTGATTGTAGAGGATAATACATGTTGTATTATAAAAAAGGGCTATTTTGAACTAATCGTATAGGACTATCGTACAGGATCGTACTGGACGATCTTTAACGACAGAATTGATTTTTTAGGGGTTTTGAAGCCCTTTATTTAAGCTTTCTCCAAAGACATTATAAATGTATTTTGGCATGCATTGACTCTTTGTTCTTCTAAAGAAAACTTGAAGAGAGAGCCTTGAAATAGAGAGAAGAAATGGTGGAGCTTGAGAGTGAGAAGATCCTTGTGGGTTTTAAGAGAGTGTGGAGGGTGTTTCACGTGGTTACTCCAGGAAACTTGCACCTTAGTACCATTGTATTTATGGTTTGTCTTGAGGAAAGTTTTGGGAAGAAGAAGATCCCTTTGATATCAAAAAACCTGACTACTCCACGCACCGTGGAAGGTGAAAGTGATTCCAGGTTCTTTGCCTCACTAGGAGGGTAAAAAAGAGTCAAGTTTCCCTGCCTGTGAAAGGAGCATGGTCCCTGCCATATCGTGATGGTGGAAAGATTTTGTAAGGGCTTCTCTACCTAGCTGTGGGGGCTAAAAAAGAGTTTAGTGTAATATCTGGAACGGGAGGTTCCGGGGAGTGGACGTATGTCAGGTTGACCGAATTACTAAAAATGGTGTATTTGTTCTTGGTTTTATTTTTTGCACCTTTTTTGTATTTATTTTTGTGTTAATTATGTGGTTGAAAATCTTTATTTTTCTATTATTATGAAATTATTTTGCTTCCGTATCAAGGGATAAAATTATTTGTTTTCAGATGTTGAAACAACTTTAAAAAGAGGATTTATCTTTATGTTTAAAGAAGTTTTTTAAATCACCAATTCACCCCCCTCTCTTGGTTAACCTCGATGATAGTTTATAAAGGTTTAACAACTCTCACGAACTTTAGTTATAGGTGTATAATAAATTATTATACAATATAACAAGAAAGATAAGATAGACTGATTGTGCTACTTTTTTTTTTTTTACTAATTGTTATGCTAATTTACTTACCCTCGAACCATATATATGTTATGATATTTGATTTAGTGAATTAATTCATATACAATCTTATGGTAAAAAAAAAAACTTGTAAGCATAGCATATGATTATATACCATCTTAAGATCATGATAAAAGGAGGGATATTATTTGAAAAAAATAAAGAACTTAACCTATAAGCTTAATTACATATAGAAGTATGAAGCTAACTATATACACAAGATCAAGTGCTAGAATGAACCTTAGACCTATCCCTCATAAAATATATGAATTTCATTGGTCAATGATGGTCCTTGACTTGAACATCAATATTGAATGACTCAAGGAACTCTAATGGCAACAAATTTTCTATTAGTATTGCGCCTAATTTAGTTAAAAATGAGAACACTAAACACATTGAATTGAATATAGAAAATTTATAAATTGGCTTTATCGACACATCTCACATACCATTAACTAATCAACTGACACATGTCATGAGCAAGGGAGCACCCACTTCAAGATTTCTAGAAATTAAAGAAAAAAATAAATCTACAACAGATTTCTTTCTCTTGAAATAGTGAAAACTAAAATATAAAGTTCTACATCAAATGTTTCATAGTATAGCTTATCTTCATGTATTAATATCTAATATTAACACTGCCTTATATAAGTCTCCCTATGTGGGTTATCTCCTAAGTGCTTTATATAATATTCCTTTTCATAGACTTTTTAAAAATTTATTTATTTTTCAAATTCAGTGATTTGATTTCATACTCATACAAGGCAAAAGCATCCTAAAGTTCAACAAGTTTGTGTAAAAAGATATCCAATCTTTACTATAATAATATGATAAGCAAAGACTACTTGACATCTTCCCCCTTCACTGACAGCCAATTAAGAGAGCCTTCATAGGGCTCCACTTGCTGAAATGATAAAGCTTTGTTTGGATTTTGAAGAAGATATCTTATTATCTTAACTTTTCTATGAGATCGATTATAATCCATGAAGGAGAACATGACATGCCTCTAGATTAATGCTTTGTTTGATTAGGCTTGGGCTTTGTTTGGGACGACTTTTTTATTACTTCTTAAAACAGTTTTTAGTACAAAAATTTTAATTTTTGTTCTAAAAGCTACTTTAAGAAGCAGGAGCATGAGCCGTCCCAAATGAACTAGAACTCCATTTTAAAAAGCAATAAAAAAGTCATCACAAACGAAGCCTTAATTTCTCCATTTTTCAGTTTCTAGAAACCGAAATCAATTACTTTTAAAAGTTTGGAAGAACAATTTTTATATAATTCCTTTTCAGGTAACTCCATTTTTTTACAGTTAGAAAAGTAACATGATTTCTGCTTATTCAGTTTCAAACTCAGTTTCTAAAAATAAGCACTTCAAAAATGTTACTCGGGCTTAGTTTGATTGGATGTTTTTTGTGCTTATTCCTTTTTAAAACGGTAAAATTATTTCTTTTTAACTGTTTGGTTCCTCAAACCACGTTCCCAATAACACCATTTTTTTATTTTTCTACTGTTTTGAGAAAGCCTTTTATATGTGCCTTCTTCGTTAGAAAACTCCTTTTTATGAACCATTGTTTCTTAAAACTATCTTTTACAAAAATACCTAATAACCAAATGAAGCCTCAAACAAAATTTAATAATTAAAACTCTATTTTAGTAAACCCCTTTTTTTCAACATCTATTTCTAAAACTTTATTTTAAATAAGCAACAACCCAATCAAACAAAGCCTAAAAAAACTCCACTCCCTCAAAATAGACAAAAAAAAAGCTATTTACTTCGAGCAGGTGGACGAATCAAACATCCCAAGCAAAAATTGTTTTGACACTCTTAAATTTTGAATAATCCAACTACTCTAAAGAGCCATTTGGAATCACTTCTTATTTCTCTTGTTTTTTTTATTATTATTAGTATTCTTATTTAATTACATTAAAACTTTAATATGCAATAAAAAAGCGTTGGAAATCATAAATACATTTTTTTTTCTTGAAAATTATACAATTACTAATGACAAAAGCTATTGACAACGGCTGTTTTATTTTTTTATTTTTTGTTTTTGAACATTTAGACTAATTAAAGCAAATTCAAATACATTATATACGTATACTTCGAATTCAAAATATTTTGTTTGATAACAAAAACTCCCAACGGCGACTAGTGAGATTGTGTAGTAACCAATGTGATTTTCATTAAAAATACAGATATCAAAAAACCTTTTATTTGAAAATTATCAAAAACAACTTAATTTACTTAAAAATAAATTTTCAAATACAATCAATCATATCTTTTAAAAATAATAAATATAAATTAAAAATCATCCCAAACTGCGACTATAAAACTACAAAAATATACTGTATACTTGATTTTTTTTTCCCTTCACCTTCAACGATTTTACAAGACAGTAATCAATGCAATAAAAAATCTTATAAAGGTTCCTTAGTACCATCCAAATAATGAAGATCTACCTTATAAAATATTCAAGTTATGCTACATCCTCAGTAAAATTTTACCAGGGATTTCCACAGCAAAGATTTTTCTTTAGTTGGATGTTCATCAGTAGATTGCAATAGATCATAAAAAAATTGATTTTTTTACAGCACGTAACAAGTTCAACAATTTCACATCTTTCATAATAATTTGATAATTTTCTTCATTAGTCATTAACAGTATAGGCGTTGCTCTAATTTCCATTCATAAAATTCAAAAAAAAATTGCCAAGCATAGCTGCTCAGCTGTAAATTCTACTGAGATCGCTCAAGCATGAAATTTCACACCTTTCAATAATAGTTTTTGTAGTACTTTCATCGGCCATAGGAAGGCATAAGTATTGTTTTACTAGTTCAGCTTGGCCACCAAGCAAAGGAATACAGTGTGAGGGTATTTTTGCAGATTAAATGATGGGTGAAGAGGCCGTGAGGGAATTCAAAAAGGAAAAAATGACCTACAGGATAAGGAATGCAACTGAAACTCCACAAAAAATAAAAGCCCTACGAGCTGGCACCATAAACATGAATCCTATCTTCAATACGTTCCTTGCAGGCTGGACAGGTATGACTGCCCTTCTCCCTGCCTTCTTCATTGCAGCTGTAACATAAAACCTGATGGGCACATGGTAAGAAAACTACTGAGACCTCGTTGTCCCTGCAGACCCAGCATATCCTGTGTTTATTGTTCTGTGGCGAGCGTCGCGGCTCAGGAAGAAGAACCTTAGGATTGGATTCTGCAAGAGGTTTTGGTGCCTCTGTATCTACTGAATGAATCAGTCGGGCAGCTGCAGCGACTTCCCTACGCCTTGAAAGTTCCTCTTCCAATCTATGAATGTCATCTTTATAACGCTGGAAATCTATTTCAATCTTCTGGCGCAAACCCTCTTGCCTTCTCTTGCAGTTCGCTTCAGCAGCTTCCTTGGCTCTATGTTCCTCCTCAAGGAGTGAAAGGGCTTCTTCCTTGTCCTTCATTTCTTGTCTCCATTTAATCTGCCAATCAAGAAAATTGAAGTGTAAACGAAGTAATGTGACTACGAAAGACATCACATAATAATTTTCCTAAGAAATGTGACTACGCAAGTCATTCAAAGTCCAAAGCAAAAGAAAGTTAACAAGGAGCAATCCAATTAAATAGAATTTTACTTTTATATTTATATATGCATTAAGTATTGTAAGAGAATGTTATTGTGATTTTGGGTTGTAGTAGCAATTAGAAAGTTAAAGTGCAAAATTAAAGATTTTGAAAATTTGAATTTTAGATTTTCTAAATTTTGGAGGGACAGGTTAATTCCTTATGTGCGCATATTTAATTGAATGAATTAATTTAAATTAAATATGAGCTCATGCTTGGTTGGCTGGCTAAGGGAAGAAAGCTGGGGCAGTTATTAGAAGTTATGCACTCTTTCCAACATTAATGTTGCCAAAACCTCCCCCAACTCCTTTTTCCCTCCAATTAAGTAATTCAAATGTAACGTGTACAACTATTTAAGCCAGATGAATAAAAACAACAAGAAGCTTTTATCCCACTACATGGGGTCGGCTATATGAATCCTTTTTCTCCATTATATCCTATTAAAAGTCATACTATCATTTAAATATAAAAAAAAGCCATTTTCAATACTTTCTACCCAAGTTGCTTTATAGATCTACTGCTACTTTTCATAACATAGGTCGGATCATATATCTACTCTCCTAACAAGATCATCAGATGATGTGACCAAATCGTTTAAAGAGACTCTCTAATCTTATTTGCCATTGGAACTATTCCAACCTTTTCCCGTATATACTCATTTCAAATTCTATCTCTAAGTGTGAAGCCACTCATCTACCTGAGCATTCCCATCTATGTAACTTTTAAATTAATTTTATGCTTCTCTTTTAATACCCAATATTCTACACCATAAAGCATTGCAGGTCATACCACCATCTTATAAAATTTTCCCTTAAGTTTGAGGGGTATTTTTCTATCACAAAATAGGTTCAATGCATTCAGCCACTTCAACTATCTAGCTTGAATTCTATTAATAATATATCCATCTATTTCACCATGAGATATCTAAAATGTGGACTCTTAATGACTTGATCACCCAATGTCAATGCTACAAGTAGATCTATTACTATTAAAATTATACTCCATATATTCAATTTTGGATCAAACAAACGAAAATCTTCAGACACTATGGTTGAACTCCATATTTTTAAGTTTTTCATCAACTCCCTCTCCAATCTTATCAACAAGATAAATATCATCAACAAAAAGCGTACAACAAGGTATATTCTCTCGCAAATGTCTAGTAAGAACATCCATGACTAGTGTAAAAAAGATATGATATAATCCAAAACAACCTTGTGTTTAAACACAAGTAATAGCTCTTATATACATATCTTTAATAACATTATTAACTCTTTTTTTTTGTAGAACTCTCCAGATCGCTTTTCTTTGAACTTTATCATATGCTTTTTCTAAATCAATAAATATCAAATGTAGATCATTTTTCCTCTATCCATACTTCTCTATCAAACCTCTCAACAAGCCAAATAAAATGAAGAGAAAAAGTTGTATTTGCAAGATTTGAAGTTCTTTCCAAGAAAAGGAGGCTTAGTGGCCAACACTCACTTGAAAAAGTTTGGTGGTCTCTTCAACCTTACTATTTTTATAAGTAGCAAGTATTTTGTATCTTTATTTTTAAAAGTTTTTTTATATATATAAAACTTTTCTACAATCACCCTCTCATCATTTCACACTCATTTCCTAGCATTATCCGCATAAAATCGCATCCAAAACCCTTATTAAAGTTATTGATCAAACTAAAATTGAATCTAACCTAGTTGAATTCTAGCTCCCATTTGACCCACAAAAACTCTTAAACTTCATGAAAATCTGAAAGATTATTCATAAAACACTCTTCTTCCATCTCCAAGTATTTCCAAGTCTTGAAGTGCTCATCAATTGAAGGCTTGAAGCCTTACAAAACTTAAAATTAACTTATCAGAATTCAATTAGATTTGCAATACCCTTGTGCATCACCTTCTTATTGTATTGTACTTTAACACCACTCTAGTCCAACCTCTCCTAAGGCTTACACATCATCTCTGACACATTTGGAAGTCTCTCAAGGCCAAATCGGTAACCGATCAGGGGATAAACCATTGGTGACCACAACACAATCCTCTGTAAGCTTTTATACAAGGGAGAAGACCAAGACCATAGTAGAGCTATCAAGTGGGTTTGGTTAGTCGATAAGCATAATCTTCTAAAAGCCTTAATAGACTAGTGCACATGGGTATGGGATTAAATTGTTCAACCATAATGAGCTTAAGCCAAACCATGAGCCTATTTCTCATTCTAATTTTCAATTTCATAAGATTTTATTTTGGCATGCAATTAGAAAAGAATGGTGGCTTGGTTCACTTGCTAACCGTAACTCCTTTGCACGCTCTCATGGTCGAAAACTAATCTTTGTATTGGTATCATATTAAGAATGACAATAGTGATAAAAAATTTTCGGTTGAGAATTAATTTATAGTAATGCAACACTCCATTGATAAACTTACATTCATATTGTAGGCATATTGTTGAAAACATGGAAGGACAACGGACAACAAACAAGAGACAAACACTTGTGAGAGACACCAATAACAAAGAGCATGATAAATCAACCCTTAAGAGGGCAAAAGAGAGCTTGATCCTTGAACTTGTTGAATTATCATATGCATATGCCAACTAGGTTACTAGAGATTCTAAATCATAAATGAAGCTTTAGCCCTTAGGTTTGTGAAATGTGCTAGTTTGACCCTTAAGCTTATTGAATTAGGATTTGTATATTTACTCAACCTTTGGACTTTGTTGAATCAAAGATGCCGCCCAAACCTTAAGCTTATCAACTAAAACTTTTCACGAGTTCCCCTTAAGTTTATTGAACTAGTTCTTAATATTCAAACTCAATCTTTTAGATTTATAAAGCTTGATGTTTGTATGCTAGTTTGGTTTCAAGAGCTTATCGAATCAACAAGGTAACTTGACTCTTTAAATTTGAGAGCTAAGAAATTTTCTCAAATCAATCTTTAGGTTTATTAAATTGGGACTTGAAATTCAAGATCAATTTTTAAAAAATGTTGAACTTGAAATTGGTATGTTGGGTTGACTTTTTATAGCTTATTGAACCAATAGAACAACTCAACCTTTAGGTTTGTGAGTTGAGATTATTTCTACTACATTTCTTGATTTTATTGAACCAAGTTAATATTTGGTATGCTGACTTGGCTTCTTAATCTTATTGACTAACTAAAACATCTCAAACCTCAGGTTTATGCAATGAGATTTTTTGATAGGTTATAAAAATCAAATCGGACCGGTTAGTTCAACTATGAATCAATCACAAGGCCGGTTCGGATCATATTAAAAATCGATTTGAACCGATCAAAACCGCTAGTTCGATCGACGAACTGCTGAATTGATCCCGTTTCCATAGAAACGACCATTTCAACGCTATTTGATTTAAATAATTAAATAAATTAATTCAATAAATTTAGCATAAAAAATGGTTAAATATAATAAATTAATTTAAATTTTATAATGAGCATTAAATTTACATAATAATCACTTTCAGACTAACCACCAACAAAACTCACCCACATGGTCTCACCACCTCATGTGAGCTCTTATCATACGCAAACTAAAAAAGCTATATAAACAAGATCAAAAAAAACCTTTTAAGTGATGCGGGACTAAATAATTTAATTAATATTTTCAAATTTAAACATATACATTATATATTTTTTAACAAATTTTTTAATAATATAAATATTATTTATTTATTTTATTAATCATATTTAATTGTTTTCTATTTAAAATTTTCATAAACTATTAAAAAATAATTTTTAACTATTTATTATATTTAAATAATTTAATATGAATGATTTATAGAATCTTGTTTATAATGTGAATTTAATATAAAATTTATATTTGTAAATTTATTTAAATATATAATATAAATTAGCAATAATTTATATTAAATTTATAAGTTTATATGTTAACTAAATTTACTTTTCAATCACAAATTTATATTATTGCATAATTCTTATATGCTTATTGTATCATTTATTTTTCAATTAAATGATTTTAATATTTATAACGTTATTTGGTTCAACATTCGATTCAATCCTGTTCGAACCATTGAACCTTGAGCCTCTCTATTTTGATTTGATGTTCGATACGGTTTTCACAACATTGATTTTTACTACTTTGGCTCCTAAGTTTATTGAATTGGGACTTGATACTCGAGCCCAATCCTTGGATGTGTTGAGCTTGAGATTAATATGCTGTCTCGATTTCTTGAGCTTGTTGAATCAACAAATAGGTTAACCCTTAAGATTATGAGGTCATAACTTTTCTCTATATCATGAGTAGTATTGTTCGGGTAAGGGGTTGTTTGGTTTGTTAAAAAAAATGCATAGTAAAATAGAATATAACATGCATAAAAATGCAATATATTTGAAATGTTTAGAATTGTCTGGATGTGTAAAAAAAATGCAGTGTATCAAGTAAAATGAATGCAAGGGGGTGGCGACGATAACAACTTTGGTGTTAGTGACAGAAAGGTGTGGACAATGGAGGAGGACAGATACATGCATTGATAAAGGGCAACTTGCGGCATGTGGAAAATTGTCGTGGCAGGCAATCATAGTCGGTGGAATGCAACGGTCGACAATGGTAGGCAGCAGCTAGCGATAATGCGGGGGCAACAACCAACAGTGGTGCGAAACTGTGATAGTGGAGTCAACTTTCAGCGTATTTGAAATTTGGCCGAAAATGTGTTAGTTTTGAATACATAAAATATTAACTATGAAGTGAATTTGAAATTTACTAAAATTTTACTATGAATTCCTTTTTCACCAAATTAAACACAAAAATTTTAAAAAACTACTATATTTAGAATACTTTACAATCACTTATCAAACTGAACAACCCATAAACAAAAATTACCTTTTGTGATTCTAACAACAAAGCTTGACTAAGCTCCCTTGAAGATGATTTATATAAAATTGTCCCGTGTTTGGTAGGAGAGTTTTCAAAGATAGCCCAACTTTAGCCTTTAGATTCATGAGCTGATAACAGTTTAATAATTTGGCCTTTAGAGCTTGCTAAGTTGATTACATGCTGGCTTAAACCTTGGACTTATTGAGCTACTGAGAGAGTAAATGTGTAAATTCCATTGCAAGAGATCGTCAAATTTATATGCTTAGCTCTAACAAGAGTCTTACGACCTGAGCAGAATCAAGGCTTGCCTTTAAACTAACTGAACTGATGGAAATGCATCCCAAATTTAATTTAATTGTTAGAGTCTACTTTGTATAATGACCCTTCCTTTAGGCTTGCTAAATCAAGAGATATCTTTTAATTTATTTGCTTGAGCTTGCTGAGTTTCTGACTAATTTGGGATATGCTAGAGGTTTTCGACTGAGAGATTTTTTATTATTAGCCCCAATATGTCATTTTAGAAGCTTGACCAGATTTTCCCATTTTGAGGGGGGAGGGATATAAAATAACCCTTTATGGAATGGCCTTTCAGCATGGGATCTCCAAAGAGAAAATACCTTCAGGTCAAATTATAGAGCCATGAAAGAAACTTGATTTCTTCCAGACCCATTCTTCAGGGATTGTGATGCCAACATATCATAGCACATTTTTTCACCATAAAAGTTTGGGTATTTAAAGTCTTGACCTCAAATTTGCCTTATATGATATGTCAGTAGCAAATCTCTAGAAATTGCATTTCTAAGAAATTATGCCCCAGCGTTCCACATTCTTGTTTGGATATTTTGAGGCCTTGACTTCAGAGTTAGTTGTCAGGACCTTTCAATGCCAGATCTATAATAATTTCATTACCCACATGTCACAAATAACAATTCATATTTTATATTGTTGGGATTTGTTGAAGAGGATAGGAGATCTTCTTTCTCTCTTTGTATCTAGAGAGAGGGAGAGATAGGATGGTCCAGCTTTAGGCTAGTGTTATTATGCGAGCCATCACACCAATATAATATATATATATATATGTTAAATTGAGAGGAACGAGAGGGAAAAGCTTGAATTTTATTAAGCAATCTACTCCCTATTTATAGATCTATACAAGGTATATCAATAAGGAAACAAATAACTCTTATAATAATATGAATATAATTATTCCTAAATCAATGGGAGGAATTAATGCAATCCTTGTAGTCCTCCCACGGATTACTGTTCACAGCCGTGGATGTCTTCGGGATCGTAAGGTTGAGATTTAACAATATATATATATATTAATTTTATTTATAGATGTTATATGTGATGTATTAGATGAGAAAAATTGAATAAAGCTTTAAAATATTTCCTCTTGAAAAATCAGCTCTCCCCTCTCTCTCCCTCTCTAAATCTAAAGAGAGAAAGAAGATCTCCCTTCCTCTTCAAGAAATTCAAACAAGCTAGTATCAAAGCCTGGTGGAGACGATCAAGGGGTAAGGAGGAGAAAGCTTCTTATAATCAAGAACAGATTGGTGACAGAGTAGGGACCTGGTTTTCTTGAGCCTGCAAGAGGCGGAATCGAAGTCTGTGCAGGAGGTTCAGAGCGGGTTCGTCCACGTGTGGGAGGCAGATGGGAGGCCGTGGAGCGGGCAACGTTGGCAATCGACCGGCAGGTGTGCAATCGAAGCCATGTGGAGGAGATGAGGCAGACTGCGTGAGACTTTAGTCACGTTCGAAGCCGCGTTAGATTGTTCCTGCATGAGGATCAAAGGCAACAGAGGTTCGTTAGGTTAGAATGCCTAATCCATGCAGGGACAGTCGAGATCGCACGGAAGGGGGCACGCAAAAGTGCCATAGGCAGGCACCAAGCTGGGCACGGGCTGAGCCTAATCAAGACTAGCACGCGGATATGTGCACGAAAGGTTTGCATGCTTGGGTTCGCGCGGAAGGTGGGACCACAGGTCCGCAGACTGGTGCATGGCGTGCGTGCAAGGCCATTGACAACGTGGGTTTCGTGCATGCAAAATAAGGGCAACAACTGGTCGCAAATCGTGAGATGATGCGCAGGGCAGGGCGCAAGCGGACAAGAAGGGCAAGGGCCGAACACGCACAAGGTGCGGGATCAATCAGCGTGTGCGAGGCTAGAGGCTGATTCACTCGCTCGATGTGCGTAGGCAGTAGGCGGAGAGCAACCTTCTTCCGCGAGCAGGGAGCCAAGTTGTGGTGGGCGCCTTTTAGACATCAAGGTCGCCATTAGAAGCGGATCAATCGGCAGGAAGCATTGGATTGCTGCATGCAAAAGAAGAGACAGGTGGAGGTGGAGGTGGAGATGGAGGAAGGTTCTTGATCAAGAAAGAAAGAAGGCAGGTCGGTACTGGCGTGGGTCTGAATCAGGCCAGGCAAGCGACGGGCTTGGTAAACACATGGTTGCGCGTGGGCATGGGAGCAGTCGTGCAGGCTGGTTGCGGACGACAGACGCAAGAGTACAAAATGGGTACTTGGGTGTTGTATGCGGGGGAGATCGCACGGGATTGGTGTAAGTCTTTCTTTCTTGGTTATTCCTTTTGAACAGGTTTTTCTTTGATTGTAAATTCTAAACCAAGGTGAAGATTATTAGGTTTTGGTCCAAATTTAGGCTAGTGTTATTCTGTGAGACATCACACCAACGTAAAATCTATGTATAGAGGATATTTGTTATGTATTAAATGAGAAAAAATTGAATAAATCTTTAGAATATTTTCCACCTAAAAAATCTGCTCTCCCCTCTCTCTACCTCTCTCCCTCTCTCTAAATCCAAAGAGAGAAAGACCTCCCTCCTCTTCAAGAAATCCCAATATATAGATTTAAGACCTTGACCTCCAGTGGGTTATTGGGACCCTATGGATCACAAAAGTTGCACTATATAGACGCCACACTCCACTGCTCATCGCACAACTCTGGATATTTGAGGTATAGACCTCAGATTTGGCTTTCAAGATCTTCCCGTGACGGATCTATGTAAATTGCATTGTCCAAATGTTGCCCACTGCTGTTAAGTGAGCAACATTGCATATTTGAGGCCTTGACCTCAAAGTAGGTTATTAAAAATGTTTGGTGGCAGATCACTTTATGAACAATACTACTCAAATGCTATAAAGTGACGCCCTTAGTGCGACTAAAATATTCTTCAAATAAAAGTTATGTCGTGAAAAAGCTTGTCTAGGAAGTCCAAGTCTTTACTTTAAGGATGTATTGTTTGTACCTTTGAGGATAACCTACTGTAAAATTTATGGCCAGTTGAAACCTTCTTTAGGAGTCTCTTTTTTGTGATGGTCTAAAGCATCTTATAAAACATAAATCTTAAATTTTGGTATGCTACCAAGATCTTCCAATGGAGGATCTTTAAAATATGCATTTACCAAATATCACATCACAAGGTTCACTTCACGGCATATTTAATGAAACTCAAATAATTTTGGAAATTGGGTTATGGCCCATGCAACTTTCTTATATACCATTCCAAGTCTAACTTTGGGATATAATTCTGGATAGCTTGTTTGGAGATTTGTTGCTAGTTTTTAATCTTCCTTCACAATCCTCTCTCCTAGATAGGAGGAATAATTCTGTGCAGAGTCCAAACGTACTTCTATGTCCGGACTCCAATGAAATTATGACGCGTGTATTGCACAAGTGGAATTATTCATTTGCATTTTTATATCTTGTCAGCCCAACTAACCCAGACCGTCTAGTTCAATTTTTAGAGTTGGCACATCTTTTTCAGGAAATCAACCACGAAAGCTCCCCAACTTTTAAAGCATTTAGATGAAGAAACTATTGCTACTTGTTAAGAAGAAAAAGAGAGAAATGCCGATGAAGATGAAGACTGATTTGGAGAAGGACATTGCATTCTTTAAATAGATGAGATTTCCACAGGAAGCGGACGCCAAAAATCAGTATGCAGATGTCCAATAAGCAGAATAGTTGAAGCTGAAAGAACTACACATGGAGGGAAAGCTAAGTTTTGGAGATGAACCGGAAGTTATTTTTGCTGGAGTTGTTATAGGTTTCAACTTATCGGCAATGTTGAAACTCCTTCCAAGTTTTTCAGACTATATGTGAGCATGTAGCCAATATACACAATTTTGAGATGTATACGAGTTGTTTGTTGTTTATTTTGGATTTTTTAGACATAAGTGTTCACTACATATCTTGGGCGTATTTACTACGTATTTTGTGCGTATCTTATGTGTATTTCCTGCATATTTGTTGCATGTTTTTTGCATGTTTACTTTGTATTTATTTTCATTTTTTGCAGGTAGTGTATGAGAATGAGACGTATGAGATTTATTGTAGTTATGCCCATAATGCTGGTTTTAGTGTTCGTAAAGATCATCACAGTTACTGGCCAAATTCCATAAAGATAAAATGCAAGGTGTTGATCTGAATTCCCAAATGAAATATCGGAAACCAGAGAACATAACGGGATGTCCTGCTATTGTTAGATTTACAGTATATAAAACTGGAATTTAGAAGGCCAAAAAATTTAATGAAAACCACAATAATTAATTGGCTAGACTAGAAGATCGGCAACTTCTTAGATCATATAGGAATGTGTGTGATGAGAAAGAAAGCTTCAGTTCTTAAATCAATGACAGAAGCTGAAATAAGAACTCTTGATGTATTTTTCTATCATGCAGATGAAGTAGAAGGTATGCATAATGTTGGATTCACTAAGAGGGATGCATAAAACTTTATTCAAAAATATAAAAGAGCAAAGATTGAATTTGTGGATACTAATTCTTTGATTCAATTCTTTAAAGATTGTCAAGTTGATGACATGTTCACATGGGACGTCCAAATTGATGAAGCTGATAGATTGTTAATTTTTTTTTATAGATGGGATGGATAGGATAAATTATGACTGTTTTGGAGATATAATGATTTTTTTATACTAGCTATAGGCTTAATAAGTATAATTTAATCTGTGCACCTTTTGTCAGAGTTAATAATCATTGGTAAAACATTCTTCTTGGGGTGTCCTTGTCAGAGAGATAAATGAATCATTTATGTGGTTGTTTATAACATTTTTATGAATAATAGGTGATAAACATCCAAGAATAATATTTACTGATTAAGACTAGGTAAATGCCAGGGCTATAGAAGTTGCATTACCTCAAACTCGGCATAAACTGTACCAATGGCATATCTGTAAAAAGATTCCATCGAAAGTTTGGTGCTTCAATAGTAACAACAAAGCTAGAGGTATCTTCCATAAGTGTTTGAACAAGTGTGTCTCTGAGGAGAGATTCGAGAAAACATGAGATAAAATAATCACAGAAGGGAACCTTCATGATCATGGTTGGTTGGGGATCTTTATAAGTTAAGGAATAAGTGCTCAACAATATTAAATAAGGACTATTTTAACATGGGCATTCGGTCCACACAGCGAGCGAGTCTACTAATAACGTGTGTCATGGTATTTCGAAGCCCATAAGTTCTATAACTGATTATTTTTTAGGCTAAGAGAAGTTATGGCTACATGACGCCAGAACGAATATGATGACAATTGAAAATGCAGCAAGTCGAAATATCGCATGTAATAAAAAGCAACCTTATTTTAAAGCAAGCTGTTCAATTTTACTCAAGAAAACTATATTCATTTTTGGAAAAAGAATTTTTGCAGGGTGTGGGTGGAATAAGTATAGAGTTTGTGTAAACTAATTCTTCAAAATTTTTTGTAAGTTGCACAGAGAATAAGGATCAATATAACCTTAGGTTGTTAACTTTGATGCACAAGTGGGTAGCATTCAATGCACATGCAAAAAGTTCGAGACGATAGGTTTACTGTGTTCGCATTGCATGAGAGTTTTGAGGCATCTAGATATGATGAAAATCTCTGAGAAGTACTTACTTTTGCGATGGTCAGCAAGAACTTGAAAAGATATATATTCGGGCCACATGTTCATAGGATCTTCAAAGAATAATCCTGAAGCTAGTAATGGATTCATATTCAGAAATCATCTCAGCAAATTTGTATATCAAATTAGCACACGAGCGTACGAGAATGAGGTTGAATAATACAAGTTAGCTACGATGAAAGACAGCTTAGATTTGATCCTTCATGGGAAGAGAAACAATCAGAAGTTTCTAGGAAGAACACAGGGTGTCATTGCAAAAGTGAAAGATCCACCAAATCGTAGGCTTAGGCCGAAAGGCAATCTCAAATGCAAAGTTGATAAGCCATTGGGAAAAGATGAAGCCAAAGAGTACAATTTAACTTCATGACTAATTGCTTTTCGTTATGTATTATTACAAAATGTGACTATGCCTGTGGTTAATTTTTTTTAACAGGGAAAGCTGTTGTGAAGGTAAATACATCAGAAATACCTTCACCTGCAGAGCCGTTAAATTTCTCAAACATGCCTGAATGTTTCACAGAGGAATTAAAACCAGCACAGGATCCAGTCAGCCGTCGTCTGAGTACACGAGCATGATGAGGGATATCATTGTTTCAGAGGAAAAAATATATTAAATTTATTTGTAATGATTAATTGATTTAATTGAAAATATTCATTGTAATTAAATTTATTTATAAGGAATGATTGCTAAACAGCTGCGTATTTATTGCTTATTACATGCGTATTTGATACGGATTCTATTTATATTATCTGCGTATTTATAATATTCATTGTAATTAAATTTATTTGTAATGAGTGATTTCTGCGTATTCGTGATGTAACTATAGCATATTTACTGAGTACATATTGTGTAATTACTGCATATTCAATGCGTATTCACTACATGTTGCATATTTATTGCGTTTTTTGTTGTGTTTCTATTGTTTACAACAAAAACTAAAGCACAAATCATTGTAATTAATTAACATTATGGAGGAAAACTACAAAACCTTACTTCTTAAGCAATATACGTAAACAATCTTGGAGTTGTGTTTATGTAGAACAACATTTAAAGAAATACTCGAACTCAAATTGATGATTTTTTCAGTCATCCCCAGTTAAGAAATCCCTTCTCTTACCATCAGTCAGTAATTTATTCATTAGTTTGTTATGTAGGTCAATAATGAACTCATCATGCCATACTCTCCATGGATGGTAAAATATAAGATTATCAACTTATTGCATGTCATCAATGTCAAACTTGCTTCTTATTCACATCTGATCTAGTGATATCGCATCTGCAAAAAATAGAATGTACTAGGTGTTGATCAACTTGAAAGAACCGCATTTCTAGATATTTCCAACCAACAGCCTTTAGAAAATCCCTCATCCTATATAGCTTGACTCTAATCACCTCAGCATGCAAATTTCAAAGCATATGGTCCTCATCTTCATACTATTGATGGACACAACACCTAAAAATCGACCACATGTTAAATACTAGCTTGTATTCTTTTGCTTTCTCTATCAAATCTTTCTTTATTGGAGAAAAAGCAAAATTTTTCACGAGCAGACCAATTCATTTCCATGATAATAAGCAAAGCAAAAGATTCGTAGCTAAACTATGCAAAATAATAACCTTGTGCAAGCGAAATTAAATGCGTAACCACCAAATCCTACGTCATAAATGAGTGCTTACTACGTATGTAATGCGTATCCTTTGCATATTTTATGTGTACTTAATGTGTATTGTATGTGTATTTTCCTATGATGCACCGACACTCCACTTAAAGAGAGTATGCAGTGTCGGACACGTGTCGGACACGGACAGGCGTCGGACGCGGCATAGACACGTGTCCGACACGGCATTGGAGTGTCGCAATTTGAAAAAATTAAAATTAAAATCGGAAACGCGTGTCGGACACGCGTGTCCGGTTATTAAATGATAAAATCGTCCGTTCTATTTAGCCTTTTCCACGTGTCTGACACTCAGTACCGCTCAGTACATGCTCGGTATTGCTCAATATATGCTGGGTGCCGCTTGGTACATGCTCGGTACTGCTAGGTACATGCTCAGTACCGCTCGGTACCGTTAGGTACATGCTCAGTACCGCTCGGTACCGTTAGGTACATGCTCGATACCGCTCAGTACTGCTAGGTACATGCTCGGTACCACTCGGTATCTTCCCATACAAACAACTTACAAACTTTAAAAACAAGCAGAACTTCATTTCCTGACCGGGCAGGTCGAACCCCGACAGGGGGCAGCGCCCCCTTGGACCCCCGGCAGACTGGTATACTGTTTTTTTGTCTGTA
>NW_021319683.1:2059427-2061434 GCF_001605985.2 Dendrobium catenatum | reverse complement strand
TACAATTCTCCTATAATTGTTTGAGGAGAAGCTAACAAGATGGTAAAAGTGGCAAGATCCTTTCTCCAACAAACCATGAGTCCACCTGAGATACCTTCAGCTGGATAACAGTAAAAATCCCAAAGTTTTCCTATAAAATTGTCACAGTCTTTTCTGTCGAAAGTGGATATCTTAGTTTCAGATATTCCAACAAAGATTAAGTCAAAATCTTTAATGCATTCCTTCAAGTAGTGGGAGGCCTCTTTCTTCCTTTCCCCCCTACAATTCCAAAACAATATGGAAGTCATGGTTGATAAGAAATGGGATTGCTCCCTTTCTTACCTTTAGTAGATCCTCCTTTCCTACTATGAGAGATAATATTATCCTTACCCAAAGATTTCAGCTCCTTTAGAAGTTTGACATCAGATTTTTGAAAGGGTATATTTGAGTTCGCAAGTAATCCCTCAGGATTTACAAGAGTTCGCAAACAACCCACCCCCTTAAAAACTTCAGAATGAGAATTAGTCTTATCCATACAATCAGCTTCAATGATGATTCTGTTATTATCATTATTATCTTCAGAGATAATATCTTTCTCTTCTACTGCAGCAGTAGAAAGTTTATTATTTTGATCTAATAAGGATTGAGAATCAACAGAATCCGAAGATTTTTTAAAATCTTTAGAGCCTTCTTCTGAATGATCCAGAACTACTTCTTCTAGAGCACTGAAGCTATTTTTCATGGATACCTCTGGAATCAAACTATCCACCTTTGAGTTGGCCGACTTATTGCCCTGAATCTGCAGCTGCCTTGGTTCAATAATTTCACCCTCTTCACTTTCCAGATTAGTTTGTATTGGCTTATAGACTTGTCTAACAGAATTCTGCTTGAAATTGGTTGGCTTTAAAAGATCAGATTTCTGCATTAAAACAGAAGAACCCGGATGCCTGTTTTTTTTGAATTTGACTTGAATCCAGGGTCCCAATTCATCTTGAGCATCTTCTTTATCTACTTCTCCCACTGAATTTATTATCTCCTTGCTAACCTCAGGAGCTGAAACTGATGAAGGTTGAATGAGTAAAGAACAGTGGTTCTTTGTATGTCCCAATTTACCACAATGGTAGCACAGAGAGGAGATTCTCTCATATTCAATTTTTTGGAATGATCTTCCATGCAAACCTTCTATCCAAATTCCTTTAGGAATCTTTTCATCCAAATTTAATCGAACACAGACACGTGCATACTCCCTTTTTCCCCATTTAAAAGAATTACCGTCCAGATAAATTGGGGAGCCAATTTTGGAAGCAATTCTAAAAATATTTTCCTCATCCCAGCAATGTAAGGGAAGGCAAGGCAGACGAATCCAAATAGGAGCTGTAAGTCCTTTAAGAGTTTCAGGGGAGAAGTTGGGTGACCATTTGTCCAACCCAATGATATTACCTCCTATATACCATGGTCCTCCTTTTAGTATTTCTTCCACAGCTTCCTCCTTGGTGAATGAACAGAGAATCCAATCAAGTCCCAGGGTTGTAAGAGAAAATTTCCATATCTAGACCATTGTTTCCTCAGTTCTCTGCTACAAACTGGGAGAATGGGATGTTATTACCCAATACTTTGATTACCAGAGAGTTCCTTAGAACTTGCGAATTGGCTTTTTCTGATACATAATCCATTAAGACAGCAACCCCATCCTCGGATAACGGCGTAGAATCTCTATTATAATTAAGCTTAATAAGGTGAGGTTTAACCCAAGCATTACCAAAATCAGTTTTCGGACCTGAATTGCCTCCCTTTGTAGAATTGCCATTGGAAGAAAAATTTCTATTTTCTGATTGCAAGTAAGGATTGATAAGAGGATCAGAACAAGGAACCGAATGTAGCTTATCCACAGAATTAGAATTTCTGTTAACTTCATTGGGGGTATTCGCATTTATCGCTGGCCAAGGGTCAGAGATTGCATTTGAATATCCAAATTTTTTAACAAAAATTTTAAAATCTGAGGAGGAAGCTTCAGCGTCATTTGGTTTA
>NW_021319683.1:2055692-2058220 GCF_001605985.2 Dendrobium catenatum | reverse complement strand
ATATTGTTGTATTCATGTTGTCTTATTATTAAGATATTTTGATTTCACTTCATATCAATTTAATTTGATGTATTCATATGTATGATTGGTTTGTTAGCAAAATGAGCTCTCCTGCTGGCGGGAGTGGATTAGGTGAATGTTCAAAAGAGCCATATGTATAAACTGATAAGCCTTTATGGATTCATGTTACAAAACTAGGAAAAACCTTTGAAGGAGGAGGAAATGCGTCATTCAAATGCAATTATTGTATTGGCACCTACAAATGATCTTATTCTAGGGTGAAGGCACATCTACTTAAAATTTATGGCCATGGAATAAAAATGTGTACTAAACATTTTGTACTAAACATCTTTATGTTATAAGCTAAACAAGTTATCATGAAATTGATTTATTATTGCTTCTCATTTTTACTATAATATCACCTTAATTTCTATATATTATATTAGAAAATTATTATGCCGTGTCCACGCCGCACCCGTGTCCTATATTTTTAAAAATTCCTGTCCCGTGTCCGTGTCGTGTCGTGTCGCCGTGTTCGTGTCCGTGCATCATAGGTATTTTCTGAATATCATGAAGGAAGAAATTCATAAAATCTGTATTTTCTGTGTATTTTCTGCGTAATCTCTGCGTACTTACTGCGCATTCTCTACAATTTTCTACGAATTTGTTCTTTTTCAATTAAAAACAATTATCCAAAAACAATACTAGTATAAGAGTCTACATTAATACAAAAAATTTCTTTATTCATAAGATTTGTTATTTTACAAAATTGTATAATATTTATGGAAAAATTCATCAAAAAAAAAAAGTTATAACATAATGTAGAGGAAGAAATTCATAAAATCTCTGTATTTTATGTATATTTTCTACGTATTCGCTGCATAATCTCTACGTACTTACTGCACATTCTCTACAATTTTCTACAAATTTATTATTTTTCAAATAAAAAATTACACAAAAACAATACTAGTCATGGTTTAAAATTGCGCAATATGAGGCTCGCCTTGAGGCCCGCCTTTGCGCAATTCCAATAAAAAACGCCTCGATGCTTACGCCTCGAGTTTTTTTTATGAGGCCTGCGCCACAACTTGGTTGAGGCCCGCCTCGCCTCACTAGCATGAGGCTTACGCCTCACGTTATATATATTAAAACTTACATAAATCTTGAAGTAAATGCCTGACATTGGACTCCATAGAAGAGGAGGAAGGGGAGAGAGCAATTCATCATAATGATGATTCAAATGAAGAACCCCTTAGTGATGACAGTGTTGATGACTTATGAGTTCTTATGTGATATGTCATTGCTATTTATTTTTGGAAATTTGAATTATATGTTAATGAAAAGAATATTGGGATTTGGGAAAGATAGAATTTTGAGTTGAACTATAATTCATGTTGTCTTATTATTGGGATATTTTGATTTTACTTCATATCTTATGCTTTTTTATGTTTTATATTATTCACTCATTAGTATATAAAAAATTTATCATTTCATGTTTACGCAATCTTTTGATTTTGAGGCTTACGCCTCAAAATGCCTTGAGGCTTACGCCTCGCCTCACGAATGAAAAACGCCTCAATACTCGAATACGCAATTTTAAACATTGATACTAGTATAAGAGTCTACATCAATACAAAAATTTCCTTTATTCATAAGATTTGTAACTTTACATAATGTACAAGAAAAAAATTATTTCAAAAATGAACAAAACAATATGTATACGAATAAAGCCCTCCACTTATATAATAATGCATATAATTCGCATAAATTACGCAACAAATAACAAGTAAAATGCATCTAATACAAAATGAACTTACGTTAGAGTGTACATTTTAAAGGATTCTTCTAGAAACAATTGAATTTGTAAACTCAGAAGCACTTTTCCCTTGTACTCCATTATTGGGCTTGTAATTTTAAGAATTATTTGAAAATCTTTGACGTTTACTGGTTTAGATAGGAGCGGGCTTGGGGTGTTAGGGAGGGGGTTGTAGTAGCTTTTACCCTTTCTCCAGGGAGAATTGGATCTTATTGGCGTGAGGGCACTTTCCTTTGCCTCTTCTCATTCCTCCTCCCATATAAAATATTTGCCACTTCTTCATCATCCCAAACCTGAATTAGCTCTTTTGGGGCAACCTGTCTAATTGGGAAAAGAGGTAGTAAGCCTTCAACAGGGATGGTTGCTGGCAATATGAAGATGAGGGAACAGGAGTTTGCTCTAGATCAAATTGGTGTTAAGCAATTTCATATACTCTTGCTTCTAGATGCTCAAGCCTCCTGCCCAACCTATCTTCAAGGACAATGAAGAGCTTTGTCATATTGTATCGATTGCCTTCATCACCTTCCCCCGATAACATTCCATAACTCAGCTACTGATGGAGGAGGGGGGAGGGGGATGGATGGGGGGAACCTATCTTCAAGGACAATGAAGAGCTTTGTCATATTGTATCGATTGCCTTCATCACCTTCCCCCGATAACATTCCATAACTCAGCTACTGATGGAGGAGGGGGGAGGGGGATTGATGGGGGG
>NW_021319683.1:2006288-2055592 GCF_001605985.2 Dendrobium catenatum | reverse complement strand
GCTAGGTACATGCTCGGTACCGCTCAGTATATGCTCGGTACAGCTAGGTATTTGCTCGGTACTGCTAGGCACATGCTCGGTACTGCTAAGGAACATGCTCGGTAATAGTTGTTAGTGTTAGTCTACTTGTTCATGAGTGCATGCTTTGATTGGAAGACATTGGACTCTATAGGAGAGGAGGAAGGGGTGAGAGATTCCCTTGAAAACCCATTTAGTGATGGGACATGATTGGATTATATATGTTCTTTCTTAATTGTACTTTGGGAGTTTTGATAGACTCATATTTTGTGGTTTTGTACTTTGGGACATGATTTTATTGCATTTATTTTCTTACTTTCCCCTAATTTTAATTGTCATTTAGATGTTTTTATTGTATGATAGAATTTTACTATTTTTTACTTGCTAAAACCCTTAAATTCTCATTTACGCAATTCTTCGTCGGTGAGGCTTACGCCTCACACCGCCTCGAGGCTTACGCCTCGCCTCACGGACGAAAAACGCCTCGAGGCTTATTTACGCAATTTTAAACCTTGGTTGTTATCATAGTGGATGGTGGGGTTGATCTATTCAACTCCTGCATCTCAATCTTAGTGTCTTTTGTCGAGACTCCTGTAAGTGACAAGCTAAACCAAGAGAGTTCCTGACCTCTATTAGAGAGTCCTATAAGTTGGGTGACTTCATCTAATGAGAAATGTAACGCATGACCCTTGATTATAAAACATTATCGGTAAATATCCCAGCTGCTGATGAGCTGGTAGATCAGTAGAACATTTTGTTTGAGAGTAGGGAACTTATGAACTTAGAAGATGTTTAACCTCCTAAATGAGTCCTCGACTTCTTGGTTCATTACCTCCACAAAGTGATCACATATATTTCGGTATGTTGATACATAACATTTGTAAATAATAGGACGAACATACTACAAAAATCACAAAAAATTATGCAATATATAAGCAGAAAATTACACAGTAAATTAGCAAAAAATATGCTAAAAATACCCGGAAACTATGTAGAAAATACGCATAAACTATGTAGAAAATATGCATAAACTATGTAACAAATAGACAAACAATACGCATATATTACACAATAACTATAAATTGCAGTAAACCTTAACCGTGATATGAAATTTGTTAACTTTGCAGCATAATCTTACAAAAATGGAAGAATTCGATACACGAACTAGTTATTAGGAAGCTATTATATAGTTCATACACAGATATGCAATTTTTGTAGTTGGTGCGCAGTTCATATGCAGATAAAATGCAACTTTTACATAGTTTTGTGAATAACAGTTATACGCATTAACTTCTCACGGGCTACCCTTATCCCTAAACGTAAATTTTAAGTGTAAATTTTAAATGGGGATGAATAAACGAAAAAAAAAAATTACAGACTAACCTTTTTTCGACGGTGAAGCCATTCGCGCCTGATTCCGAAAGCTGGAATGCATGAAGATGCAAGAAGAGAAGAGAATGTCGAAAATGAAGAGCAGTTGAAAAATTGAATCGGCTGAGAGGCCTTTTATCTTCCCGCAAAACTCAATTTTTTAAGGTCGGTTGGGCTGACAAGACATAAAAACACAAACGAATATCCACGTGTGCAATACACTTGTCACGAATTTTCATTGGAGTCCGGACATAGAGCTACATCCCGACTCTACACAGAATAATTCTTCCCTAAATAGGCCTTATAGATAGTGAATAAGAGGGTCTCCTTCCTCTTCTATAGCTTATGAGAAATTGCTTGACTACCTTCGAAAACATTATTTATGAACAACCTTTAGACTTCCCTTTAAATCCAACAAAGCACATTAAAGACATTTTGAGTGAAGATGGTAATTTCTAGAGTTTGCTAAAAAGCTAGACCTAACTTGTGAAGTCTTAGGAGCTTAATTGCAGGAGAGCATTTTCTGTCCTCTGGTTTCTCATAATTAAGCAACTTGAAATGAGTGGAGACTGCATCATTTGATAATGCCCTTGATATTCTAGTTAAGTTTGAGCAATGCTTCCAAGATGAAAAGAGAAGTTATCCCTAGTAGAGTTGTGAGATATTTGATTGTTCAAAATAAGCTAACCCCTTCATAAGTCTTCTCAATTTGAAGTGAGGACTTGTGAAAAGTTTTCTTTAAAGTTGATTAGGTTCAAGTTAATTAATTTTCTAATGATGTTTAGAAATCCTGTTTATAAATATTTAATTCAACAAAGAAATAGTAATGGCATAGCAAATCAGAAGTTATCAGGATTATCATCACTAAGGGGTCTTCATTTGAATCATCGTCATAATGAACTGCTCTCTCCCCTGCCTCATCACTTGTGCATTCCAATGCCTCTCAATCTGCTTCTTCCTCTATATAAGTTATTTTTCTCTTCCCTAAATATTTTTCATCAATATAAAGATGAGTAATATTTTAAGATAAATAAATTCTAAAGAAACTATTTTTTATATACATTTTTTGGTTTGTTCTTTTTTTGTTTGGGTTATGGTGGATGTAGATGCTCTATTTCTATCACCATCAAAGAAATCAATATTCAGATCTTCCTCTCATAATTCAGATGGTGTAACCACCACTTCATCATCTACGAATCACTCGTCATATGATGCCATATCCTCACAAATCAGAGGATCTACATCATCTTTCAACCCTTTCTTCTTTAAGTTCCTATCTTTAAGTCTCTTATTATACATAATACATACTAAGGAATTCATCCTTATGATTTTCAAATTATACATAATAAATACTAAGGAATTCATCCTTATGATTTTCAAATGATCTCTCCTCATTATATGCACGTAGTTGTATGTACTCCAATTGTGTTTACATCCAAATGAAGAGCACATTAATCTCAAAATCTTCGCAGAGAAACACTACAATTTTAGAGTGTGATCACCAATTAAATCCATACTCAACTAAGATTTACATAAATGAGTATAGTTAGTATTCATAAAAATGGCTTTTAGATAAATGAGTATATAATACAGCAATGCAACAAATTAAATTACCTCGAGATTGCTTTAAAAAAATATCATTTTCCTGTTGCAACTCAAAAAAATCATCTTTATTCCTAAATGATATCAATTGCATGTTAGCATTTGATTTTTCAGTTGAATAAACTATGAGTCTATCCATACATTAATATAATCATAATTTTATCTAAGGATTTATAGACATATTCTTTGTATATTGATATTGATGGGTCAAATAATAACTTACAGAATGCAAGTGTCGCTGAAACTGTAACTTTTACCTATCATTAATAATATTCTAAATTTCTCTATAGCTTCCCTTTTTGCCTCTTAAATTTTGGGCAATCATTTCTTTTGCTTCGTCCATAGCATTGTATATGAAGCTCATAATAGATTTCTTTCCGGCATCCACCATCCTAAGAACTTGTACTAGTTGCTGAGTAGTTGTAATTGCATACATGATACTTTGTCAAAATCTATCATTTAGAATAATCTTCCTAACTTATTTTCCCTCATATTACTTTACCCAAGCAAAACTCAACCATTATGTAGAGATAAACATATACTCCAAAGGTTGTCTAGCATCCAATATACTCTGCAGAGTCAAATAAGCGGTGATAAATCTTGTTGATGCAGGCCCAAGTATTTCTTTCTTTGAAAATTTTCTCAACATGTCACCAAGCCATCCAGCTATTGTTTCTTCATGCAAAGACAATGGTTTCTTAATTTTGTGTATAGCATGACATCATTTTTCCCCTTGTAAATTCTGTATCGGTCATTGATTTGTAAGAAACATTGTTATTCTTAAAATATATATTTCTTTCTTTCCCTTTTGTTGTTGGTGGAAAGAAGTTTATGCCTTTTTCCTTATTCAGACATTACAACCTACTATTCCTTGCTGATTTCTGTTCCAATGTCCAGTGTCTACTTTGCCTTCCACCAAGGCAGCAAGTTTCAAGGATGAACCGATGAACAATGCTAATTAATGTGTTGTGCACTTATATTCTTGATTTATAGATGAAATAAACCCATTCCTGTAATTCATATTCTTTTTTATTCCGATAATTATTTCAACTTGAATAAATATAGCTCCGCTGATAATCATTAGAATCACTGGGAAGGGTTTCTGTTGTAATTGAAAGCCTTTCTTTGAGTTGGCAATATCGAATTGTCAGACAGTTAAGAAGCTTAATTTGAGTTGATTTTGACTTAGCTTTCTATCTAATTAAGTTTATGTTGTTGCACAAAAGAAATTTAGATACTTATGAATAGTTCTTATACAAACAACATAGCGTAATTTGGTCTAAAAATTTAGAATAACGATGAAGCTTTGCATGAGCGACTGCACGAAAATACTTCCTTTTTTAAAGTAAAATGATAATCTATCTGAATTTTTTTGGCCGAAATAACATTCCATGTGTAAGAAATACTTATAAACCAGTTTTCTAAAATGTCCAAGGAGCAGAATAAATCTTCTCAGCAGATTAGTCATAAAAACAAGGGAATTTGATTAAAATACGCATGCTTTCTAGATAATAATTTTCTTAGCTCAAGATTTATTGAACTCTCTCTATCAACTAAACACAAGAACAGTAGTATACCTACTTGATCGACAAAACACCAGAAAGGGGAGAAACTACCGCAACGAGCAAACTCCCGTAGTTACTTCTGATCAAACAGGAAGAACGTCATCAAATGTTCTTGACTTTTAATCCAACAGGGCACATTGTCGAGCTATCCTGACTTCCAATCAAACATGGAATGTCATCTAAGAAGGCGAAGAAGCTTTAGCAATTGTTTAAAACTCTATCTTACGTGCAGTGCAGTAGACGAAGTCGAACAACAAGAACGAAAGGATCAAAATAAGGTATAGAACGCCACTCAACAATAGATTTAGGTTTTAAATAATTTATTTACTCTTTATTTTGGAGGCAAAAGCCTCATGGAAGTGAGGCACGTGCCTCTGTAGATTTGGAACAATTATTACGTCCGGTGACCGGACGTAGCTCTACCGAGTACAATTATTACGTTCGGTCACCACTGAGTTACTCGGTATTTGCTCGGTATTGCTAGGTATTGCTTGGCAATAACGAGAAATACCGCTCTGTGAAGACCAATACCGAGTAATACCGAGCAATACCGAGTAATACCGAGTTTTTCTATTGCTCTGTATTGCTCGGTATTACTCGATAATGCTCGGTATTTGTCTTCACATAATGGTATTTCTCGTTATTGCCAAGCAAAATCGACAAATACGTGGTTTTGTGCATGCTACGTGGCGCCATCTCAGTGCTGGCCGAACATAGCTCTACGTCCGATCATTGGACCAAATAAAAGTTTGAGGCGTACACCTCACAGAGTAGGTTTGAAGCATCCTCCTCGATGCATTACGGGGTGGAATTGCATTGAGGCGCCCCTCTAGTTGTCTATGTCAACCTCCTTTAGACGACAACATAAATCTATTGATGAGTTTTAGCCTGACACATTTTCTTGAAATAAAAAAATAACTCATTATATTCAGACCAAAGATCAACAGAGGGAGCAAATACCTCATGCCAAAACAAAGTTCAATGCTGAAGGGGTGGTCTTGAACATCTAGTCAAACCAACGATTAATGAGCATTCTATTTGGATGAAACAAAAGATCAATGGCTCTTTGACAGCTAACTCTCATTCTTTTAAGCTATTTAAAATTATTATTATTATTATTATTTTGTGTTTTTTCTATTTTTCCTTTCTTATTTTATAAGGTGCTTATGAGAATGATAGCGACGTTTGACTCCCCTCTAATGAATTGTTAAAGAGCATGAATGCATTCATGAGCTTAAATTTGGTCAACCATCATAATGGCAATCAGTCAACAATGGTTCAAAAGTCATTGTTAAACTTTTAATCAGGCATATTCATTGGCAAAGAAGTAATCACTCCTACATTTCAATCAAAGATCAATTAAGGCGGTAGGATGAACAAAAAAAATCAATAATAGATAGTTGGCCATTAAAATAAATTAAAAAAATAAAAGATGGTTGGCTATTAAAATCTAGTTAGAACAAAGATCGACGATGCAAGGCCTTCAACAAAGATCCAACAATGCTTTGAGAATCATTATTGAACTTTGATCATGCATAATTGTTAGTCCATTTATCTAAACCAAAGATTAATGGGGGACGAGAGATGTGTCGAACCAAAGATCAACAACGGATGGGACGGTCTTCAAAATCTGCTCTGATCAAAGATTAATGACAAAAGGTTTTCAATTTAATCAAACCAAAAATCAATGGCTCTTCAATTATTCACCTATATTGTTTCGACCAAGCAAAGTAATTCGCAAACAATAAATCATTCCCTTTATTTGGACCAAATTTCAATAAAGATGAGGCACTTCATGTAAAAAAATTAATAATATCGGAGGGTCTTCAATTTAACAAAATCAAAGATCAATGACTCTTTAATGATTCACTTATATTTGAAAGCGAGAGAATTTTTGTGAGAGACAATCAAAATTATACATGTATTTATGCAAAAATAAATCTTTGAGCTCAAAGTTGTCGAGTGTAGGGTCATCAAACTTAAGGAGGTAGAGCTTGACGTCACTAAATTTAGATGGAACAGAGTGACAGAGACATGAACATAAGAGTTATGGTGTTGCAGATCATACTTTGCGAGAAAGGAGTTAAGAGAGAACAAGGGAAAGCTAGTTCAAGTTGTGTTCGGGAATCAAGAAAACCAATGATTTGTGTTGCACGAAAGGGAATATGTGTTATGGGGTTATGGGTGAGATGGCATGTAGTCACACGACTTGGTGTTGGAGCAGGAAAGAATCAACAAAAGCAAACAAGGGATAATACCTGGCAAAATTGGGAGGGATGGACAAAAGAGTAAGAGAGAGAAATGTAAGAGAGAGGTGAGTACTTGTGGGAAATGCCAGACACGGAGAGAGAATGAGAGATGAGAGACAGAGAAAATAGCAACAGGAAGAGTTGTAATTATGTAATGTGGAGATCATAGATGATAAGACTGCACGAGAGCCGTTGAGGAGACCTTGCGAGCAAAAAATGTGGAAGCTGGGATGTTATGAATATTACAAAAGATCATTCATAGTGGAGAAACAAGTTATATTATTTTTATTTATTTATTTATTTTGCAATAAAAATGCATATGGATCTCTTGAGTATCTCCTTATTCAGTAAGAAAGATAAAGTCAATTCTAATCTCTATTGTAATATTCATAACCCCGAATGAAAAGTGTGTGCTAGGAGGAGAAAGTAGAGAGAGAAAGTCCAGGATTTCGGTGAGAAAATTTCGAATTTCTTCTTCCTCGTCATTTGGCGGGTTTTCCGGATATGCCGGTTAGCTCTTCGGTCACCGTCTCCGGTGACCAGAAAGCTATTGGACTGTCTAGTCCGATGATCCTCAACAATCAACTGCATGTTCGCAAGGAAGATCGTGATGGATTTCATCCTCTGGTGATTAGAGAACCTTCGGAGATTCCAGTTAAAGCATCGGAGCAATATGTTGGGAAAGGAAAGCAAGTGATCGACAATGCTGAAGCAAAGACTCCTCGTTCTTCTGGTAACTCAAGACAAATTGAATGAGAAGCTTCGTCTTCAGCGGGTATGAACCTGATTATGAACAAATTTGGCAATGTGTTGTCTAGACTTGTGGAATCACTGGAAGGAGTCCCTTCAGTCCAGAATAATAGGGAAAACACGACAACTGTTCGTGACTTTGCTTGTAAAGACAATCCAGAGGTGGCTAGTCAAGGAAATGCTGAGTTTCATGCAAATCCTTGGGCAAAGCGTCCTCACATTAAAATAAAACTGGTTGAAACTGGTTCATTTATGTCAAAAGATGGAATAGCTGTGAAGTTGCATGAACCTAATGTTCTATCAAACTCTGAAAAGCTACAGTTTTCGGTGGTGGTTAAGGTTTTTGGTCATGAGCTCCCTATTAATCTAATAGGTGCTGAGTTGAGGCGTCAATGGCTACACATTGGGAGATTCGATATGATTGTTCTTGGTTTAGGATGGATCCTATGTTCTTTCAATTCATTAGAAGCCATGGAGAATGTTTTATTGGGAGGACCTTGGTTCGTTAATGGACACATTGTGGGATTGGATAAATGGTCCACACATTTTTCTCCAACTTCATTGAAGGGTCTTTCTTCTCCAATTTGGATAAGAATGCCTAATCTTCCCTTGTATTGTTGGGATGAGATCATGAGATCAATGTTTCAAGGATTGCCTCGCTGGTTGGTACGCCGCTTATAATTGATGGTAATATGTTTCAATGGGGAAGACGCGAACTCGCAAGGGTATGAGTCCGTGTGGAATTGGACAAACAATTGCCTTTGGGAGTTTGGGTGGATGGGCTAGATGGAAGGTTCTTTCAAAAGGTGGAGTATGAGAAGATTTCATCCTTTTGTTATAAATGTGGAAGAGTTGGTCACTTGATCAATGATTGTAAAATCAAGAAGGGGGAGGACAAAATCAATGGTTAGAATAGTGTTCGTGCTAAAACTACTTCTGGAAGTAGAAGCTCGGAGGTGAAGGATATAGCAATGGAAGAATCAGATAACTATGGACCATGGATCCATGTTAATTATAGAAGGAAGAGGAAGACCAAAGTGACTCAAAAGAAGCTTGTTTATGTGCCTAAGGCTGGTATGGATCGAGAGAAAATTCCAAAACAGAATTGTGATGCGAGTAATAAAGATGCTGGAGTGGAGGTTGTTGCTCTAGAACCAGCTTCTAATATTTCTGATGGTTTGGATGTAAGTATCCTGGAAGCTAAGCAAGAGACAATTCAATGTGATCCGGTTGAAGTTAATGAAAAGGTTCAAAAGATGGAAACACTACAGGTTTCTGAAAGCAATATGTTCAAGTGGCTGGAAGAGATTGAGGACGGTGTTAATCTCAGAGATGAGATTAAGAAAGGAAATTCTGGACTGGAAGAAGGAGAACTGGGGGTGACTGCTTGTGAAGAGGATTGTTTGAATAATTCTGTGGCAGTTCAAGCAAATCTTCAGGAGGAAAATTCTGAGGCAGAGGGAGGAGTTGTTGCATCTATTTCAGGGAATTCTAAAACCAAATTGAGTAAGGAAATTAAATCTCTGGGTCCTGTAAGTTCTTCCATGGAAGTAGGAAGAATGAAGGCTCGAACAAGAGGAGGATCAGGGGTCCTTCCCCCTCGGTGGTTAAATGAGTTCCATTATTTTTGGAATTGTAGGGGGGCAAACAAGAGGGAGGCCTCAGTTTATTTGAAAGAGGTTGTAAAAGATTGGGATGTGTTTTTTATTGGCATAGTTGAAACGAAGATTTCTTCGACTTAAAAGGAAGAGGTGTGTAAAATTTTGGGAAACAATTGGGATGTTTTCATTTACCCGTCAAGTGGTCAATTAGGGTGTATTATGACAATGTGGAGGTCTGACTTGTCTACTTTCTCAGTTTTGAAGAGTTATTCCCAGTGTGTAACTGGGGAGCTGAGATATTTGAAGAATAATTCTAATTGGCTGATTTCTACGGTTTATGACGATAGTAATTTATATAAAAGGAGGCATTTATGGGAGTTTTTGGGATCCTTTTCTAGTTCAAATCTTCCCTCTATCTTAGGGGGTGATGTTAATTGCATTTTATCACAAGACAAAAAAAGAGGAGGGAAAAAATTTAAATTTTTCCTTGAACCTCAAGAGATGAAATCCTTTAAGAATCTTAACGATTATCATGATGTGGGATTTGTTGAACCAAAGTATACTTGGAGTAACAATAAAAGTGGAAGTGCTAGAATTTTGGAGTGATTAGACAGGTGTCTGTTAAATACTAAAGCTCTTCAATTAATTCACCAAGCTTCAACTAGGCATTTGACAAGGATAGCATCGGATCATTGCCCGATTAGTTTGAAGATCTTCAATCCTGTGGAGAAAGTGGAATATTTGCGAAGGTTCGAAGATGTCTGGGTATCCTACCCGGCATCTGCAGCAATTGTTCAAAAAATCTAGAATAAAACTTATGTTGGTGATCCGATGGAGAAACTAAATTTAAAGTTTTATAAAAGTTTAAAGGCATTGCATTATTGGAGTAGAGCCAAAATGGAGGATTTGTCAGGTTTGAAGGAAAAATTGAAGAAAGAAGTGGCTGACCTTCAATTGGAAGAGGCGAATGGCAACGGTCTGTCTGAGGTAAAACTGCTGCTTCTTCGGTCCAAGGTGAATGAGCTGAATGTTACACTGGCTTGGCTTAACACTTGGTCGAGGCAGAGGGCTAAAGTAAAGTGGTGGAGTGATGGAGATAAAAATTCTAAGTTCTTTCATGCTGCATCAAATTGCCGAAGGAATTCAAATTTTATTTATCAATTGAAGATGAACAAGGTAACATTGTGGATACTCGGTCTAAAATTGAAGAGACTTTATTGAACTTCTTTAACAACAAATGGAGGAGGAGGGATTGTAAGCTGACTGGATGGCCTCATTCTCTTTTCAAATTAAGCATTGAGGAGTCTCGGAGCATGGAGGCTGATTTATCCTACCAAGAAGTGGAAAATGTGCTAAGGAGCTAGGCACGAACATTTCCCCTGGTATCGATGGTATATCTTACTCTTTCTTAAAGCATTATTGGAAGGTCATTAGTCAGGATGTATGGCTGGCTATTCTGCATTTTTTTAGACATGGTAAAATGAATTTTAAATGGAAAGAGACGGTGGTTCTGATTCCTAAGGTTAAAAATCCTATCATTCCTTATCATTATCGTCCGATCAGTTTGTGTTTGTCTATTTATAATATGGTTGCTAAAATCCTATTAAATAGACTAATGAAAGTTATTCATAAAATTGTTTCGGAGGAGCAAGTGGCATTCATAAAAGGAAGAACTTTATCAGACAATATTTTGCTTGTTCATGAATTGTTCAACAAATTTAGATTTTCTAAATCTAAAAAAGGGTTGGTAATTAAAATTGATATGGAACAAGCCTATGATAGTATGGCTTGGTCAACCCTTAAGCAAGTTTTGAATTATTTTGGTTTTTCTCTAAGATTTTTTAATCCTAATTGGAATGTGTTATGGATCCCAAATTTTCAATTATCTCTAATGGTAAAAAGTCGGATTGGATTGAGGCTAAAAGCGGATTTCGACAAGGGTGCCCGCTATCTCCGTATTTATTTATTCTCTGCTCTCAATTATTATCCAATGAGTTTCATAGCAAAGGGAATGATGTGGGTATAAAAGCAACTCCAAATGCTCCAGGAATAAATCATTTGATGTATGCTGATGATGTCATAATGTTCTCTGAAGCTAATCTCAACCATGTGAGGAAAATCAGGAAAATCATTTCTAACTACTGCTTATGGACGGGTCAAGTAGTAAACAATGATAAATCCAGTATTATGTTCGATAAGATGGTGGGATGGAGATCTAAAAGACAAATTCTGAATCTTCTAAAATTCAAGGAGTTAAAGGAGATGAATTATCTTAGGATTAAAAAGGCATTGAGAAGGTTGATGTCTTCGAATTTCTTGAATATCCTGGAGAAAATTTTCTGTAAGCTTAGTGTTTAGGGTAACAAGCTTATTTCGTTACCAGGAAAATTTGTGCTTGTTAAATCTGTATTACAATCCATTCTAGTATTTTTGCTTCTCATTCCTAGCTTGGTGCCTTTGAGCATTTTAAGGAGTATTGATAAACTTTGTAGAGATTTTATATGGAATAAGCATGGAGGTGATCATGGTATGCATTATATGTCTTAGTTCGAGCTTTGCAAACCTGTTTCTAACGGTGGAAGAGGGCTGCATCCAGTTGAATTCATTTCAGGACCACTTAAAGGTAATTTTGCATGGAGTTTTTTTAATAATTATGGTTTTTTGTTAAACATATCAATTAAAGCAAAATATGGCGATATCTAGAACGCTGATTATAGAAGAAACAACTCGGTTACATGGAAAATTCTCATGAACGGAATGGAATTCCTTAAACTAATGGTTAGGTGGAGGATCGCCTCAAGCTCTTCAGTTGACATTATGAAAGATGCATGGATCTTAGATAAAGGTCTAGACAGATGGCCGACCTTTATTGTTGTTGAAGAGGATGAATTTCCGAAGCTGCGGGATTTCATTACAGAGGAGAGATGGAATGTAATGAAGTTACATAGATGGTTTGGACAGAGTTTGGTTGACAACATAACTCAAATTCAAATCATTCCTAACATTTCTCATGATCAATTAGAGCTTATGCTCAAACTATCTGGTAGAACTCTCTCGGCTATGGTGGCTGTGAATAACAGGAATTACGAAGAGAAGGAGTACAGTAGATGGTTAAAAAAGCTATAGTTATCACCCCAGGTGGAATGTTTCTGGTGGCGTGTGTTTAACAATGCCATACCTACCAATGATTTTTTATTTTATAGAAGAATAGTGAATAACAAATCTTTTCCTAAGGGTTGTTTGGTAGTAGAAAATATAAATCATGTGGTAGCAAATTGTTCTTTGATTCATATGGTTACAGCTAAATTGAATGAATGGGGATTCAATGTTCCAACGGTTTCTTCATTTACTGATTGTATAGCAGAGCTCGAATCTTTATCGGGAGGCAATAAGTTTATTGGGAATTTATATTGTTCAATGGTGTTTGTTTCTTGGAAAAGTAGGAATCGATTAAAGCATGGAGATGAAGAATTCGAATTGGGATTCATTGTATAAAATGCTATCAGAATAGCCTCTAATGCTTTAAAGTTTAATCTAATTTCGAAAATCTAGGGTGCTAACCAGCTTCGGCTGAATTGCTCTTCTTGGCACCCTCCACTTCCCAATTGGACTAAAGTGAATCTTGACGCAGCTCTTTTACAATCCTATGAAGCATGTATTGGTGGTGTATTTAGAGATCACAAGGGAATGTTTCTTTCAACTTTTGGATTGAAATGCACTCATTGGGGTATAGGAGCTTTGGAACTTGCTGCTTTTCGATACTTGAAGGTGGTTATTAAAGAATGGATGATGGAAACTAAAGGATTAATAATAGAGGGAGATAATTTAAATGTCATCAAATATCTTCAAACTTCGGTTGAAAGAGCATATTGGAATAATAGCAAAGGTGAATTTGAAGACCTATCATTCCTTAAAGATTTTGGTTCATTTATATTTCATTTTACTTATAGCAATTGTAATAAGTTAGCATATTGCTGTGCTAACTTAGCATTAGAAGGTGATTTTTATTGGGATGATCTTTCTTGTAATAAGATTCCTCCTACATTCATTTCCTTATTGAAGGAGGAGGGTAATAGCGATTCTATCACCTAGTAGTTTGTATCTAGGTATTTTCTTCATTTCTTTTAATGCTATCGGCATTTTATTCAAAAAAAAATTCTAATCTCTATTGTTACACCATATCAAAGACATATTTAAAATTCTTTTTAAGGAATTATATTGTTAAGAGATTGTTAATTCTCACTATTATGCATACGAGAGAATATCTAGCCCACAAGAATTTTGATTACAAAATCCATACCCTCCCTCCCTATCCTACGTTAGATTAGAAATTCATATAAGTTCTAAATTTCAAATTAATCTCTCGAAGTTTTCCTCCTTGGGCTTCCTCTATTTCCTTACTTTTCATTTCATTCTATTTCCTTTTGAGTTGACCATATAATCCATTTAAACTACACTCGGCAAATTATTTACAACCTTTCAAAGAGTCCTAAAAATTCTATCAAATCTACCATAATTACTCCATCACTTACTATTTAGTAAGTAAACCGGCATCAATTTAAACCCTCCCTAAAATCTTCATTGCTCAAATAATTATAACAAGAAAAGCTTTGTGAAGATTACTCAACACCCTCCCAAATTTGGTTCAAAAGCAAACCCATTGGAAGAAGGCATCAAAATCCCTTTTGTCAATTCTGAATCCTAGATGAAACAATTCTGCAACATTATTGGCCTAATGATGTCATATCAAGGATATTAATTGCTTCAGTTGATGGTTAAGAAATGAAAAAAAAAACAATCATTTCACCAGTAAAGATGAAAGTAATCAAAGATCCTCAAAATTCATATCACTGTTTAAAATTGCGCAATAAGAGGCGCGCCTCTGCGCAATTCTTGCAAAAAACGCCTCAAGGCGTGCGCAATTGCGGGCTGTGGTGAGGCGTACGCCTCACGTAGGCTGAGGCGCGCCTCTGTTGCGCAATTGCGCAATTTTGAGAGAGGCGTACGCCTCAGCCAAAGGGCCCACCTACTTAAAATTTTTCCTCCCTTTCCCCCACACCCGATCGGCTCAGGATTCAACCCGATATTTTCCGCGCGTTTGCTCCAGGTCACGAAATCCAGAGCCCCCCGTCCGCTCGGCCAACCTTCCCGCCGCCTCTCCCGCCGGCGCCGCCTCTCTCCGGCGAAGTTGAAGTGTCCGGCCGCCTTGTAGGAGAAGTCCACAAAGGATTTTAGGTATTTTTTTTTACTTTTTGGTTATTCTTGAAAACAGTTGAATGGTGGATCCAATTTGGTGATTCCACCCCTGAGCTACAGAGTTTTGCTGTGAGAGTGTTGGGCCTCACTTGTTCTTCTTCTGGGTGTGAGCGAAATTGGAGTACATATAGTCAAGTGCAAACAAAGAGAAGAAATCGACTATCTACACTCAGAATGAACTCCCTCGTACACATAATGCACAACAAGAGGTTAAGAGATAGGAGGTTGAGGAATAAGGGGTTGAAAGATGATGAGGACTCGTTGGTGTGTGATGATCTGTCGTCTGATAATGAGTGGTTCATAGATGATGAGGCAGATTTGTCATTATCAGACTTACAGGTAGAAGATATAAATGTGGATGTATTGAGGGACGAAGCAGATCAAACGGGTACATCCACTAGTACCACACCACACACATCTACTAGCTCTGCAAGTAAAGGTATATGTTCTCTGCCAGTCTGCCTGATAATGAGTGGTTCATCCAATTATTATGCTAATAATCTTTTCTTTTAATGAACAGGGAAGAGAAAAGATAGTCATGTTGAAGATGAAGATGACATGGCATTCATAGATACAATTGGAGAAGAAGATTCACTTGAAGACCCATTTAGTGATGGGATATGATTTCATTTTATATGTTTTTTGTATTTTGGGAGTTTTGTTAAACTGATATTTTGTGATTTTGTACTTTGGGACATAATTTTATTGCATCTACTTTCTTATTTTCCAATATTGCTATTATTTTCCTGCTAAAATCCTTAATTTTTCATTTACGCAATTCTGTGTTCGTGAGGCTTACGCCTCAGACCGCCTCGAGGCTTACGCCTCGCCTCACGGACGAAAACCGCCTCGAGGCGCAGTTACGCAATTTTAAACCTTGATTCAGATGATTAGGTCAGGAGCCTAAACTTAAAAAAAACAATGGGACCGTACGGGTTTCCACGAATAAGGCATGTTTCTATTTGATTTGGTGAAAACAAGATGTAAAGTCTTTACATATAAGGTAATCGTCATTATTTGTTTAAAATATAGATGACGTAAAATTACCACACTCACCTCAGCTTGTTTTGTAGCCTCCTGCACTTCAGCCAACTGCTGCTGGACCAGCACAGTCTTCTTCCTCTTTTCAGCAATCTCCTCTTGCATCTTTTCCTTTTGCTTTTCCCACGCCACTAGCTTCTTCAGGCACTTCTTCTCCCTCTTCGTAACCTCCATACATGCAGTAACTGACTCAGAGGCACTTAGCTTTGATGCCTCCATTTCAGCCCTTATCTCAGCATTCTCAGTCTCAAGCTTCTTGACGGCTGCATTAGCTCGATCCACCTGCCCGCTAGTTTTCTTTAGAGCATTCTCCATCTCTGCAAGCCTCTTCATGGTCGAGTCCTCCAGCACCTGCTTCCCCTTCACAGCCCTCTGGTTCTCCTCCCGCTCCAGCCTCAAAACCCTGAGTTCGTGGAGGTCGCTGCTCAGTTTCCGAGCAGCTTGAATTGCTTTCTGCTGAGCCCATTCCTTCCTCTCTTTGACCTGGCCTTCCAGCTCACGAATCTGATGAACAAGGTCCATGATCATCTCCTTCTTCTGATCCTGAACCTCCTTATCTTGATGCTTCTCATCCTCAATTCTCATAGCCTCCAGTCTTTTTAGCACCAACTGCTCTAGGTCCTCTTCCTCTTCCTCCACCTCCTGTTGCGTTTGCCTGCCCTGTATCTTTAGCTCAGGGCAATACTCAGTAATGTGCTGTTTCAGAATAGATTTCAGTAATGGCGGTGAATCAAAACGTTTCAAGCCTTCAGATGGATGAGCGATAGTACAGTTGACAGAAGCTGGTTCAGTGCCAGCAGAATCTCCACTCACGGCGAACGGGAAAGCGGCACCAGAGGGGAATGCGGTGCCAGCAGCACTGGCTGCTTGGGAATTACCGGGAACCGAGAGGGAAGGGAGCTCAATGGAGCTTGCCCGGCTAACCTGGAGGCCACTCATGAGGAGGCACCACATGGCCTCACCCCGGGAGAGATCTGGGCGGATCTGCTGCAGAAGGCAAACCAGGCCAGCAAGGGAATACTCCTCGAGGTGGCGGAGGTCAGAGAAGGCGCCGGCAGGAGGTTCCCCGTCGTCAGCAGTGTGGGCAGCTTCTGTGTTGAGGTACGCAAGTGCGTTCTGCATGATATTGGAGAGTGCGTCCAAGGCGCCGTAGCAATGGCCGTTGCAAAGAACGGCTCGAAGCGCTAGGGCATCATCGTAGCCGACGGAGACCAAACGAGAGATAGCTTCCTTGTAGACGCAATCGAGGTTATTGATAACGATCTCCTCGAGCTGCTCCTCGGTGCAGTAGCCCCACCCAGATTCATCAAATCCGTTATTATAAAGGTTAGTGCTAGAGTTAGAGCAGGGGCCCAGATTGAGTTTGAGGCTAGGGTAGCTACAAGAAGCAACGAGGGCTGGATCAGAGGAGGGGATCGGAGGAGGAAAACCCCCGGGGAGAAGTTTAGGGGCGGTGGAGTCTGAAGGGAGCATTGAGACCGTCGCCGGACGGGGGACGTGGCGCTTCCGCCCGACGGCGCCAGCACGGGAGGGCTTCTCACGAGCATTGGCGCCCATCGGACTTGATCGGCTGATCAGCAACGGAGCAGAGCTAAGGAGGTTTTGCGGTAGTGTTCGGAGAGTTGGATTTCACTCCGGAATACGACTGGGCGACGCTGCGGAGGTCCGCTTCGATCTAATAAACATACAAAAAAAAAAAACATGCCATTTTTAACTGAATAACACCTAAAATTATAAAAAATATATATTAAACATTTAAACTATTATATTTAGTTATATACCACTTAAAACTCCAATTTTATTCTATTTTTTTCACGCCGTATAAGCCCTCTTGTTAAAAGCCCTATCCGCGCCCGTCTTCTTCCATTTGGTCGCGAGAGTGCCCTCCCGTCCAAACCCTCGCCTTCTCAATCGTGTTTGAAGGTTTTGTACGCGTCGCATCTTCATTTCGCCTCGCATCTTCTCATCTTCTCCGTCGTGTTCGAAGATCGGCAAGATTTGCTTTTCGTGTTTTCCATTTCGTGAATGATGATTTTGATTATTTTTTTTTTGTTGTTTGCCTTAGTTGTATTTTGTTCTTCTTCTCCAATACAATGCGTTTTCGACTGTCAATACTAATGCGTTAGTAAAGTTCGCTTCTTTGTTAGCTTCAAAGTGTGTATTGTCGGTTTCATTGCTCTATGTGTTCGATCCTTCACGAAGTTGGAAGCCCCTCAGAAATTTGGATACATACTGGTTTGTTCACTATAGATGAGGGAATGAAAGGAGAACTTATGAAAGTTGAATATAGCATCAGGAATAATGTTAACCCTTCATTTTAAATGTTTAAGTGAAACTGTAATTTGATACTGAAACTTTTCATTTTAATTTTGAAGGTGTATTTTTATTGCTTCTCAAGCCGTGAAAGTTTTCGACAATGAGTTCGAGCTCCTCGACGACGCAAATCAAAAACCCAAGTAATCGAATATATTGTCATTGCAAATTGTAATCTACAATACATACGTCATACAAATCGCGTCGTTATGAAAGAAAATTCAACAGATGGTCCGGAACAGATCGAAAGACAACTGTAGTTTTTTTCAGTGGTGTGATGAAGTAAATGATTTGTCTAATTATATGAATTTGCATAGTAGTGTACAAGTTGTCGAAATCAACCCAACTCAAGTTGTTTCAGTTAGAGTCGAGCTTTTACTAATAAAAATCTTGTTCGTGATCGTGATTATCCTAATTTTAATTGTAGCAGTCGGTGTGAAATCTCTATTCACAAGCTGTAATTATAATTGTTGATTCACTTTTTCATTTGAATGTAATAGAATGTGCATTATCGTTTGTGATATTAGTTTTTTTTTTTTTTTTGTGAATGAACATTATGTTTGTTGTGGATATTGAATGAGCAATTTTGAACGAGTAGCAGAGAATATATTGGCAATTAGAATGCTACAGAAGTATACTATGAAACGAAATTGAATGAGCAATTAGAATGCTTCAGAATTCTGCGGGATGCAAGCCGCGAAATACAATCAAATGATCTACATCAACTCAAAGTCAATATCACAATTCAAAGTCAATAAACAAAACTGCTACCATAATAAACATTTCGAAGTAAGAATCACAATATCACAAACGAATCTGCAACTCAAATTCTGTGGAATGCAAGTCGCGGAAAACAATTCAAAGTTAATAAACAAAACTGCTACCAATCAAAGTATCAAATGCAGTGTTCAGAAGACTAAGTAATTGTAATTTTAAAAATTCTACTACTGCTCATAAACCACGTAACAATAAAAAAAAAACTACAAAAAAAAAATTCAAAAATCTGGTTGCATTCCAGTTATCTGCAAAAAACTGCTTGCATTTCAGTTAACAGCTTGGGCGCCGTATATTTTGGCCGAGCAATCAATGTAGTAGGCACTTGTTTATCAGATACAATCTCATAAACAATCTCATCACCTCCTACATTTAATGAATTCTTACAGGTGCTTCTATGATGGCCTCATAAGTTGTAGCCACTACACATGTGTCCAAGTTTTGTTTTCTTTCCTATCTCTAAGAAATTCTTAATTCGTCTTTTTTTGGGTTTGCCACACGGTCGAAGAGAAGTTTGCATTGTAACTAACTCACCATCACTTACTACAGCCCACAGATCCTTCCTAGGTAGAGTTGAGATTGCACCATCATATGCCATTTTGTATCTAATCAATAAACATAACATTTTAAGACAACTAATGTAACAAATAGTCGACACATAAGTGGCAATTGAACAAGGCATGTAACTTACTTATATAGGTAGTAGTGATCATCAGCATACGTATACCATAAGATATGTTGTCTTGCTTCAATGAATGCAGCACTATGTATACATGTTAGACCACTTAATTGCCATAATACACAAGTATAATCCTTCTTTTCTATGTCCACCTCATGCCTTTCATGAAGTCCCTCATCTTGAGCTTTGCTTGAAGTAGATTGGCGAATTATAAAATGCTCTTTCCTTGTTGTGATATCTTTGATGTACTCTTCCGCTTGAGGGACTAGTTGACCTCTCCAAGAGCCACAGTTGACCTCTCCAAGAGCCATCCAAACCAAATTCTGAAGCTTGTTGCCATCGTCACAGCGAAATAGTTTTTTAATATTTTTCCACAAATGTCTCATGCATATTATATGCTTGGTATTTGGGAAAATAAGCTTTATAGCTTCACCAAGACCCTTCTCCATGTCGGATATGAAGGGTATATGTTCAATTTCACAACCAAAACTTTCCGACAAGTTTCTCAAGAATCATTCCCATGATTTCTTGGACTCTGATTCAGCAACAATAAAGGCTACTGTGTAGAGACCATTTTATAGATAAAAGTACGCCAATATACTTTGATTTAAGGGGCAAGTATTAACCCCAATTAAGTATCTACATCCAACAATAAAATCGTCAATACACACTTTGAAGCTAACGAAGAATCGCTTGAATGCATTAATTTTGCTGCCGCACATGTATGTAATGTGACAGCTAGGATTTTTGTTGATTAACTCAGACCTCAGCATAGGCACCCACATATAGTTATCATCGATAGATCCAAACATTAAATATCTTACTAACTCCCTTGAACGCCAAAGTTTCATATATGGCAATGATTGTCTGTAAGTTGTCTCCAAATTATTGTTAATATCCTTTGGCGTGATTTCAGGATTTTTCTTTATAATGTCTTTGATTTCATTAGCTACCCAACTAGTAGTAGCTTGCTTGTTTCTGGCTTTATTGAGCCCAGGACATAAATGAGTTGAATCTATTTTTCTAACTTCAAAAGAGTGCCCATCAGGACTCAATGAGGAATGAATTCTCCATGGACAAACTCTATGTGCTCAAGTAACAATTACTATGGATTTGTCACTAGCCTTTATCTTTATAGCATAATTCTGTAAAATTGCATTAGAACTAAATGTTTGCTTGAAACTTTGGGAATCCTCAAATCAATACATATAATTTTTGCCTCATCAATTTGAGGTATGAAGAACTCATCACGCAGATCATCTACTATAATATCATTATTTTCTTTGATCTTTAAGCTAAAGTGATGCATTTTAGTAATTGGTTGTCATTTTTAGTTTGAATATTATGTGATTTGGACATATATTCCTCATTGTATTTCACTGCAACTGCCACCTCAAATCTATTCGTTTCATAAGAACTGCCAAGCATGTCAACTACATCTAAATCTTTTGAAACCTACATGTAATTCTTAGTTGATGTTCCATTCACATGATAGTGTAAGTTGAATGGCTAACTCCTTAGCCAATGACAAAGTGCTTCAACTCGTTCTTTTAGTAACAACAAACTGATTTCATCTCTCTGAAGCTTTAAGGTTTTCTGGCTCCCACCCACATACTTCATTCGAGCCTGTCCCTGCACCTCGACCCAATATCTACCAAATTTGAGGAAAATGAAGCAAAAAGGACTTGAATCTATTTCTATGTGTGGATATAATTAATGAGTTAGAAGAACTAAAAAAAAGTTAATCAAAATGAATTATCCAAAGTGAAAAAAAAAATTATGGTTTCCTGTCAATTCAAAAAACTATACTACTAACTTGTCCAAACTCTTGAAAGCAACAATTTCTATATTTTCACCAGAACCATAGAGATAGTCAGCAAAGCAAGCACTAAATAAAACTCTACATATTGAAGATGTTCAAAATGCCATCTTTTAGTAGGAAAATGATGTCATCATCGAATAAAATGCATTGAGTACTAATATATAAGCTAGCAAAAAATTGCAATGAATGAACCAAACCAATGAACAACAACTCAAGATAATTCATATAGCATGATAATCAAATCAAATTTGAGTAAGAACAATGATTAAATCTAGGGCACGGGATTGGTTGGGCAGAAGAAATAGTATATATAAGGAGAAGGTTTCACGCAGGAAGAAGGTAAACATGCTCGAGCGAATAAGAGGCCATAGTTGTTGGAACATGAAAGGCTGGGCAGAAGAAATAGTATCGCGAGACGGAGAAGCTTTCACTCAGAAAGAAGGCAATACTACCTGCTTGAGCGAATAAGAGGACACGGTCCTCGGAGAAGCTTTCGTGCGGTAATATGAACTGGCTTGCAAAGAGGTTGGGGAAGGGGTTTTGACGGGAATGTTACGAAGTGTTATTTCAAAAGTTAGAAATGAGCTTTAACTGGTATATAAGTACATATGATAGTTTAGATGTTGAATATGTATTTTTCATAATTTTAGGTGTTATGTATATAAAAATTCAAAAAAAAATTATAAATTATATATTGATTTCCACATAATTAAATCATTTATAATTTAATAAAAATAAATTATATAATTTTAATTTTAATGCTCTATTTGAGATTTTTTTAATGGGAGCATCTACCCGCTGACAACACCTTAGGAGGCGCATAACGGCGTAGCTAATCCCTCGACGGATCCTAATGGAGCCAACCCACTGGTGTCGGGCCTATGCTTTGCTACTTCCCTCAATGATGAAGAGCCGCTTGAGAAGGGATTCAAACATGGGTTGGAGGTTCCCAATGTTCGCCCACCAACCAAGTTAAGCCCAATCGATACTAATTGAGATTTAGATAAAATTCTTATAAATATAAATAATTGGATTATAATTTATAAATAGATAAAATAAAAGTTTTAGGTAGAAAATTATCTAATAAATAATGTATCTATCGAGTCAATATATTAAGATGCATAAAATTTTATTTGTGTATTAATATTTACCTTATTATAGGATTAAACAAGCTTGTATAAATATTTAATAAAATAGAAATGATATAAAGAATAATGAAGTCAGTAAGATATTCAACTAAACACATTAGGGGAAGTGGCATATAACTTCGACCCCGATATCAAAGCTCACAAATGTGGAGGAAGATTAGATGATATTTCTTAGAAGAAAAGCCCTATAAGCAACATCTCTTCAAAAAGGAATACAAAGCAAGCCTTAAATAATTTGGTGTAGAAGAGCCTTCTACTAAATTATGTGGACAATGTACAAGAATCGAATCATTCCTTCTAACACTCAATGCTCAATCAATCAATAATTTCTATACTTTCAAAGATTGGGTAAAGAATAGAAGCTAGAATGGCAACATCTAACACATTGAGAAATTTCTAACTCTCTCAAAAAAGGTACAAATATTGTAACTAGCCTTATGATCCCTTACAAATTGAAGGTACTTAGATCCATCAAACCTTTGGCAAGGTGAATGAAAGAAAACTACCCTCTCTTGATGAACCACGGAGATCATTAAGCAACATGAGCGCATCCCTCATATTTAGTGAGGGAACCTTCTCAAATTATTATATTAATCAAAGGTGGTTTAAAATCCATCTACCCCTCTAATGAGCAAGGCAAATATCACTAATATATTAATAGAGCCTATTAAGGATATGCATTTGGTAAGGCTAAAAGAAAAAAAATTATGAAAGAGGAAATAGATTGTATATTATGTCAACTCTAGAATGATACACTTATTCTCATTTAACTCATAATGAAATAAATGTATTCGATGGAGCACCGACACATATCTAAAGACCCAAAGTCATATCTTAAGACAAGGAGCTGCATCAAGGTCAAAGTTCATTATGATCATCATATACATTTTAATGCATGAAATAAGCCATGCTTGCCTATCCACTTCCAAAGAACCCAATTATATACGTGATATAAAATCGAGAACATCCACATCCGATATTTTCTTGGTTGAGCATTCCTCCCTCTAAATCATAATTTGGTGCTTGCAAAAAGTCACATGGATTGTTATGAAACTCTTGGTCAGCCCTAATACATAATAAAAGAAGATTTTTAAAGGTTGTCTTCTTTAAGATAGCCACTCAACTTACCCAAATTAGCTTAACCTAAGTTATGTAATCCTCAAATACCTTTCTTTAACCACAAAATCCAACCAAGCCAATAAACCCTAAAGTGGAAATTCTTATATTTCACTTCCAAGTCCTTGCCTCCATCAACTAAACCCCTTCATTACATAACATCTCTTTCTTTTAAGGCATCTTAATCATTAACCCTCCTACTCCTACTCTCAAGCCCTTTAGTTCCTTAATTATAACCCTAGGTATTTAAGCTTGTAATTATAGTTTTGATGATGATAAATATAATTTCATATGCAATGATTTGTTTTGCTAAAGTTAGTGTGAGAGTGAAATAAAAGCTCTTGGCTAAGCTTAAATTTATTAATCATGATTAATGACATATTAAACTATATTTATTACTTATGTAAAGTTAATGGTCGTAGGATCACTTTGCATTAATTGATAAATATAAAATTTTAATTAACCATATACACCGTATAATATGTATATTCTAATTTAATTTTGATTATTGCATTTTTTGAAATAAATAAATAAAGAATTATAATCAAAATTCAAATTGATCAAACCGTATGATCATCATTGTGTAATATGACAAACTAAAAATTTGAATTTTATATTCACATCAAATTTAATTACATGTTGTGATTGATTAAGGTGATTATTTTGGAAAAAAAAGTGATTATTTTGGAAAAAAAAATATAAAATCTAATTTTTATTAAAAATCTATTAAAAAATATTTGATATTTAAGAATTTAGTTGATAAATATTTTTATGTAAAATCATATTTATTGCAATCCATGACCCCTAGTTTGAGATTTTGATGATGACAAATAATGTCGTCTGAATTACTATTTATTGAATACCTTTGATTTATGCTATTGTCTATGAGTACTAACATTTCAGGAAGATCACAAGTTACTTAGAACAACAAGAAGACTCAAGACTGGGTAAAGTAGGAGTGTGAGTTTATAACATTGTAATTTTTCATTTACTTTAATTTTTTTCTTTTATTGAGTCTAACCACAAATTGCATATAAGACTGAGCAACCATGCACATACACAGGGGGAGAAGGTTTTAAAAACGAAAATATTTTTTTTCTCTATTGATCATACTGTACCAGTTTATATCATACTGTACGATCTAATCTAACTGAAACAACTATTTGTGAATAAGTCGACTGTACGATGTGTTACTAATCAAAAATCCTGGCCGCCAGATTAATTTAAGTAAGTTTAATAGTCATTCTTACTGTACGAACCTATTCATACTGTATGATTTATTTTGAATACTTACTTAAATTAACCATGTGATTAGTGGATAAATCAAGGATTAATTTCTGATTGGTTATCATACTGTACGATATCGTTCGTACTGTATGATCAACCGAGTCTGTTTTCGATCGTTCCGGACTTCATACTGGACGATCTCTTGATTTTGACTAATCGTACTGTATGAAGTAATTCGTACCCTATGATGTACATAGATGAGTTTCGATCATCCCAGCAATCGTCCTATACAAATAAAAGAGTTTTACAAATCATATTGTACGAGTTTATATCGTACTGTATGATTGTATTCAGAATTTTTGACTTGTTCATAAACCTTCGTACCAGGATAAAACCCATTTTTTACTAATCGTAATGTACAATATTGGATCATACTGTATGATAGTAACGGCTAATTGGAGAATTTTAGGGTTTTTTGGAGCCCGTTTTAAGTATCAAAACTTCTATTTTTTTAGGGTGACTATGAGAGAGGAATGTGATTAGAGAGGGATTCCTTGGGAGAGAGCTCTTGAGAAGATTTTAGGGTTTGTGAGAGGAAGGAGAAGGTGGGCTTGGTGAGGGAGAAGGAGTGTGAGGGATCACACAGTTGCTCCGAGCTTGCTGCACTTTGCTCCTCCTGTGGCCCGAGAAGATCTTGTGGGAGGCTCTCTGAGGGGGAGACTCTTATACATCTTTGTCCTCTAAGGTACTCTGCCTTCTCCAGGAAGGAGAAAAATGAGAAGGTATGCTACCGTCGCCAGGAGGGTAATAAAGCACTTGGCACTCCGCCACATCGGGTTGGTGAAAGTGATGTTTGTAAGGGCTTCTTCGCCTTGCCGTGGGGGCAAAAGGAGAACTATTATTTAGTAGTGAAATTTTTGGAGTGGAGGACTCCAAGGAGTGGACGTAGGTCAAGTGACCGAACCACTATAAAATCTCTGGTGTGATTTTTCCTTTATTGCTTTTATTTTTGTTTGCATTTTATTTTCATTATAATTACTTGGTGAAAATCGTTGTGAAATTGGTTGTTGCATTTTGTGTTCAAGTACTCGCTTTTGCATTATTTAGATTTTTTTTGTTTAAAATTTAAATACACAAAAAAAAATAGAACTGTTTAGGATTTTTTATTGCAACAATTTTTCGCAATTCACCCCCCTATTGGCTCATCTTGTAATTTCAATTGGTATCAGAGCAGTATTTCAAAATTAGCATTTTAGAAAACCTTGAAAATTGATCATGTATCATTTTGATAATCATAATACCACGGAGGATTATTCAATAACCCGTCCACCTTTTTTTGACAATATCCCGTTTGATTTATGGAAAATTAGAATGTCTACTTTCTTACAGTCTATTGACTATCACATGTGGATGTTGGTTAATGATGGTTACATTGCACTGTTTAAAATTATGAATGGAGTGAAAACTCAAGTATCTTTTAATGAATGGAGCAATGAGGAAAGGGATTTGGCTCAATTAAATGAGAAGTTCTTAAATTGTTTCTTTTATGCTTTAAAATCTAAGGACTACATGAGAGTTTCTACATGTGCTACTATTAAGGAGATTTGTGATAGACTGTGCATCACGTACGAAGGAACTATTGAAGTTAAACAGTCTAGGCTTAACATTTTATTGTATGATTATGAAATCTTTCGTATGAAACCTAGCGAAATAATATATTACATGTACACTAGGTTCACCCAAATCGTGACATCCTTGCATGCATTAGGTAGAGAAATTTCAAATTGTTGACCTCGATTTTTGTTCGAGTGCCCTCGAGTGTATTCGATCAATTCGATTGAACCTCGTCGAGCCCAATTCGTGCTAGAATGGACTCTAATTGAGTCGGATTAGACTCGACCGTGTTCATTCAAGCCCGAACAGTTTGTTTTGACCGCGACGAGTTCAATTTGAACCAAATCAATTTCAATTTGAGTTTAAGTTTATTTATTAAATTAATCAAGCCTAATCCGCTTTTAAATCAAGCCAATTTGGGTCAAATTCACATCCAAACCCAACTCAAATCAGCCTAGACCAATTCTAATTAAATTCCAAGTTACTTTTTTTAATCAATTTGAGGCTTCGTTTGGGACGGCTTTTTTATTGCTTTTTAAAACGAAGTTTTAGTATAAAAATAAAACAAAGAAATCAATAAAAAAACTGTCCCACAGAAGCCTGAATCTCATACCAAATCGGAAAATAGATTGGATGACTTGAATCAAATGGGTTGTTTATTCGAGGTTTCAGAGTGATATCTGCATTCTTTGATAGACATGGAAATATGCCTATTTGCATGATGTTTGGAAGATTGGAGCATGGGACGACGGAGGGCGGGCTACCTCTCTTGACGCTAGCGTGCCTTTACTCTAGGCGAAGACCCCAGGCGTGGAGGAGCTCTAATTCGGACTCCAAGAATCAAGCATTGAGATTTTCTCCTCCAGTTCTCACGGTCTCTTCCCTCTCAGCCCCTTCTCTATTTTTTTTTGTGAATCTACCACTCTTGCTCTCTCTGGCGTGAGTCCAGGTGAGCCCAAACGCCTCCCTCCCGGTCTGTCTCCCCCTTTGCTCCAGGCAATTTCCTCCCCATTCATGCGACCCAAAGCCTGACGCCCTCCGCCTCTCCCTGCTCGTGTGACCTAGCCCTGGCTAAACTTGTTCGCGCCCCCAGCCCTCGACGCCGACTTTTTCCTTCCTCTCTATAGGTGATTTCCTTTTCTTGTCCTACTTCCTCTTCTTTATCCATTGTTTACTTTTCATTTTCTTGTCTATTCTTCCTCTTGTTCTTTCACTTCTTTCACTCTTAATGAAAGTTAAAAAAAAACTTGAGAGCATTTCTATGCCTTGTTTTGTCTAAAGTCTTTGGAAGCCATGAGGCTCCTCGTGATAGACCTTATTTTCTTGAGATTAGAGTTGAAGCTTGCTCTTTACTTTCTCTTTGGTGTGGGAGGGTGCAGATCTTTCCCAATTGCTATTGTAATTTCATGGCATAAATCCATATCCTTCCTTTATAACATTCTTCATGCAGAATTCCGTGGAGTTGTTAAGATGACTTTAGTTTGTATTTAAATGTCGACCGAAGCTATTAACTACTTAATTCTTATGAAAGTTTTTCTTATATATTACTTGTTTGGTTGTTCGAAATTTGAAGTGTTTTGAATTACAACAAAGCTTGCTAGATTTCTCTTTTTGATTAAACGCAGTTAGAAATGAGGTTGAATTTGATTAAGAAATGGTATCGATTTTTGTTCGAGTGCCCTCGAGTGTATTTGATCAATTCGATTGAACCTCGTCGAGCCCAATTCGAGCTCGAATGGACTCTAATTGAGTCGAATAAGACTCGACCGTGTTCATTCAAGCCCGAACAGTTTGTTTTGACCGCGACGAGTTCAATTTGTCCCAAATCAATTTCAATTTGAGTTTAAGTTTGTTTATTAAATTAATCAAGCCTAATCCGCTTTTAAATCAAGCCAATTTGGGTCAAATTCACATCCAAACCCAACTCAAATCAGCCTAGACCAATTCTAATTAAATTCCAAGTTACTTTTTTTAATCAATTTGAGGCTTAGTTTGAGACGGCTTTTTATTGATTTCTAAAACTCTAACAGAGTTTTAGTAAAAATTAAAACAAAAAAATCAATAAAAAAACTGTCCCACGAAGCCTGAATCTCATACCAAATCGGAAAATAGATTGGATGACTTGAATCAAATGGGTTGTTTATTCGAGGTTTCAGAGTGATATCTGCATTCTTTGATAGACATGAAAATATGCCCATTTGCATGATGTTTGGAAGATTGGAGCATGGGACGACGGAGGGCAGGCTACCTCTCTTGACGCTAGCGTGCCTTTACTCTAGGCGAAGACCCCAGGCGTGGAGGAGCTCTCATTCGGACTCCGAGAATCAAGCATTGAGATTTTCTCCTCCAGTTCTCACGGTCTCTTCCCTCTCGGCCCCTTCTCTATTTTTTTTTTGTGAATCTACCACTCTTGCTCTCTCTGGCGTGAGTCCAGGTGAGCCCTAACGCCTCCCTCCCGGTCTGTCTCCCCCTTTGCTCCAGGCAATTTCCTCCCCATTCATGCGACCCAAAGCCTGACGCCCTCCGCCTCTCCCTGCTCGTGTGACCCAGCCCTCGACGCCGACTTTTTCCTTCCTCTCTATAGGTGATTTCCTTTTCTTCTCCTATTTCCTCTTCTTTATCCATTGTTTACTTTTCATTTTCTTGTCTATTCTTCCTCTTGTTCTTTCACTTCTTTCACTCTTAATGAAAGTTAAAAAAAAACTTGAGAGCATTTCTATGCCTTGTTTTGTCTAAAGTCTTTGGAAGCCATGAGGCTCCTCGTGATAGACCTTATTTTCTTGAGATTAGAGTTGAAGCTTGCTCTTTACTTTCTCTTTGGTGTGGGAGGGTGCAGATCTTTCCCAATTGCTATTGTAATTTCATGGCATAAATCCCTATCCTTCCTTTATAACATTCTTCATGCAGAATTCCGTGGAGTTGTTAAGATGACTTTAGTTTGTATTTAAATGTCGACCGAAGCTATTAACTACTTAATTCTTATGAAAGTTTTTCTTATATATTACTTGTTTGGTTGTTCGAAATTTGAAGTGTTTTGAATTACAACAAAGCTTGCTAGGTTTCTCTTTTTGATTAAACGCAGTTAGAAATGAGGTTGAATTTGATTAAGAAATGGTATCGGTTTTCACATGGGTGATTCTCTTATTTATTCTTCCATTATGCACGGAATTATTAGTTGAATTTCTATCTGCATGACGGGGCTCTAAAGGGCATTTGGAAGGTACATTCCTTCTTGAGAATGTTGTGAATGCTGTGTAAAAATGCTTCGTATTTGTTGTTGTTTCATTTCAAAATCTTAATGAGCTTTGGGTAGATTGTGGGAAGTTATGAAGAGCCCATGTTATTCTTTATCAAAATATGCATCTAAAGTGTTTGGTGAAATGTCTTTAAAGAAATATTTTGATATTTGGTTAGTAACTCATGAAGCTTGGGTTTGCATATGAAGCCACTTAACCAAATATTGGGTGACCATATTCAGATATAAAGGTTTCACATGTTTCTCATGAGTTTGGACATATTTATGTTTGCAAAATTCCTCCCAAAATCTCTTTATTGTAGTGTCTAATGCTCTTTTGATTACAAATGTTAGTAATGATTTTTTGATGAGTTTCAAATAATCCTTTTTAAGTATGTATCTAAAGCCTTCATGAGGGCATGTGATTGTGAAGGTTTTTAGCTTCCATAGTGATTTTCTCCATGTGATTTCATAAGTTCTTCACGTGGTTGACAATTTCCTCATGATAAATCTTGGTGGCCTTTGAGCATATTCTTTGGCGTTGCTTTCAACCAAGTGTATGTTTAGAGAATGGTGATGCTTAGGTTTAAAATGAAGCTTTGCTTAAGTTACAATTCATGAATCCTATGATTGATACTTTGTTTATGGTAAATATTAGTGAATCGTATGCAAGATTTTGGTGATATGTTTCAACAAAGCGTGCATATGAACTTTTCATAAGTGAGCGTGGATGCAAAAAGGCTAGTTTTCATGTTGATTCGCTTCAAGTAATTTTTACCCTTCATTGTGTCTATGTCTTATGATGGCCATTGTTCATCTTGTCATAATATATGTTGACTTGTCTTATTTTGGAATGGATAGTTGATGTATGAGCTTTACTTTTGAATCATGTTTTATGGCTTATTAGTTTAAGTGTGGCATGGTAATACATCAAAAAGAAATTGTTCTACATCATCTCTTAGACCTCGCATGCTAGTTGTTTGATCAAATGCCTTAGAGAGGTAGTCTTCTTCTATTACTCCCTTTATTTGGGTATTATTCATGCAAGATTCCAATGCCAAATGGATGTACATTATACAAGCCCAAATGATTATTATTATGGTAATTTTGTTAGCTCTTATTCTATGTGTGTGGAGGGAGCGGGACAAAATGCATATGAGACTATTGGTGATGCATATATTTATATTTCCTTTCTTTTAGGCTCTCTAAAATTACTAGCAAAGTTGATAGTGGTGATGGTTTGTGAGGTCCTTTCCTTTATGCTCATGGAGTAGTTGCCTTTAATTTCTTTCATAAGCATGTATATTTCGTTCTTATTCATGATTAGACTCGCCCCTTGGATGCTATATGTCTATGTTTGGAGAAATTTAAATTTACAAGCATGCTTCAACGTGTTTACTTAGAACTAATGGTTTATACACTCTTGTTAAATTTTATGTCACGAATATCTCAAAATTATCTTTTATTTTGTCATAAAATATAAAATTAGTGTCATTGTTGCTAAACCTTTGGTTTTATATCCTCATTTGCTTAAATATTGTAGTTTGACCATTTGATGAAATGCCCCAAAGAAAAGTTGTAATTGTTTTTCTACATTAAAGACAAAAAACTGCACATGCTTTATGATTGAATTTTAAGAGTTTGTATCTCGAATGCAAGGCTATTAGTTTATGTTGGAAAGTTTTTTTCATGGTGTCTTGGGTTTCAAATAGAGGTTTTGTTTGGAAATTAACTCAATGTTGTGTTGAATACTTGGAATGGTTCTCATCCTTTTGAGCTTTTTTTTTTTTAGTAGAAGAAAGATATGTGATTTAAGTTTTGATTTGCTAAGTGGAGAATGATTGTTTCATTCTATCCAATATCATGAGGTTGATTTTGAATCCTTGGCAAGTAGTGGTTTTGCACTTGATGGTTAAAGGTGAAATATATGAATATCTTCGAAAATATTTTGCATGCTTCGTATTTTGATTCAGAGAATATATGGTTCAAATGCTAACTTGTTTGCTTTATGTTGAATGTTTTATAAGTCGTGTAGAGAAATACATGAGTGTTGGGGAATGCTATGTTTATTCATATATCTTTGATAAATTTTCACAAGTCTAGAAGTGATGGAGAATTATTATGTGTTATACTTATGAGTCTTCACATAAATTGGATTTTGCTTTGTATGGATTTTTATGCTTAAAGGAGCTTCAGTTTGTTTTAAGTTGAGAAGGTTTATGATTGGATTTAGATTTGTTTTATATTGGAAAATTCTACAACAAATTTTGTGAATGTTTTAGAATGAAAGCTTTTGTGAAGTTTTCTTTTTGGAGATTTTGTTTTTACCCCACACCAAATGAAAAAGCACTTGATTGTTTTTGTGTCAAAAAGAGTTTTGGTAGATGATTTGTGTAAGGTTTTATATAACATTTCATTTAGAAGTTTTCATAAGTCATTTTGGGATTTACAATTTTGTGATTTGCTTTTTGCAGCAAGGCTCTTTAGTGTCTTTTCAGAGCAAGAGAATGTTTGGCATGTGGATTGTCTTTATATTGTTCGCATTCTCTTCTAAAGTTGGATTTTGGAAAAATATGGAAAAAGAGAAACTTATTTTTTTTAAGTTTTGGTTTTGGGAACCTGTTCCCCTTTGTCACTTTGAGCTATATTTAGAGGATAGTTTAGTTATTTGAGTTGAGATTTATTCTAGTGATTTGGTTGGAATATGGGGACAGTAAAGGGCATTAAAAACACCTTCTTTTCTATTCATATTATATTGAATTGGGGTGAAGGGTGTTTTAGAGGCATACTTGACTTCAAAGAAGTATGTCCAACAATAAAAATGCATACATTCCTTTTATTTTTGATTTTCATTCTTTTCTCTCTATTGTATTTAGTCATATCTTGCTTTGCTTTTAGTCTTTTAGTCGCTTCTCTATTTATGCTTTAAGATCAAATGCTTGCAAAAATAAGAAAATCCAAAAAGAAGGCAAGCGGCCCATCTAATGTGCATATAATAAAAAGATACGTTCTTATCTAGTTCAAAATTTTCATTTATTGCCATTATTTTCTTTTCATATAGAATGTGCTGTAATACCCATCTTTTTAGTATCTTGCGAGTTGATCTTTGGAGAGCAAAGGAGCATTGGAGCACTAGGTGAAGAGCATGGACAGTCGAATCCGAGCATCAGTCGGCCCCATTTAATCCGATGGGGGCATTACGGGCGAAACCACCAGGTCATAGCCCTCGGTGCTGTAAGTTTCCTTAAACTTAGAAAACCTTTAGGGGCCCTAATGGTTGTACCCTCCGTACCCTTTAGTACCTTGTAGAAGCTTCATTTTATAATTAGGATTATTTTTTTCTTTTATTTTAGATTCATAAACCTATTGACATATATACGAACGTCCTAAGAGTTAGAAAATAAAAACTTCTTTTTGTCTCACAACTTTAGTGACACTTAAGGATAAAAATTAAAGACCGAATCTTAGATAACATAGACTTAGGGTGCATGCTCCTTATAGGATAGAGACATCAAAATAAAAATTTAGTGACATATTTTCCTAGGTTTAGAATGCTTTAATTTACTAATAATCAACCAATCAAATTAACCTTAATTCAATTCTTAACAAATGTATTAAAACACATAATTTTGTATTTAAACCATAACAAATATTTCATAACCACTAAAATGCAAAATCTAAATCATAACTAACTAATCTAATAATCAACTCCTAACCAATTTAAAGTTTAAAAGATGTAGACTAAAATTAGGAGAATAAACCTAAAACTAAAACTCATTAAGATAAGAGACTTCTAAAGATCAAACTTTAGATCAATCTTTTAAAGTAATTAACAAATCTCTTGATAAATAAAACTGCTTAATTCACATTTCTTTTTAATGTATAACAAACTAAAATATTCAACAAAATTGGTTGCCACGGGGTAACCCAGTCCTACGAGGCTATTAAGTTAACCCCAAGGAGGTTGAAATAAACCTCATGGCCTCGGTGAGAAATAAAGGTGGTAATCAATCAATTATTAAAATAAAATATCTAAAATTAATTTTAAAATACTAATATTTAAACTTAAATTAAAATCTCCCTTTTGCCTTTTAACAAATCAATACAAGTAACTTTAATTAAATTATCCTACATAAGACCTATTCAAAATCACACAGTCTACACACACTTAGACTTGCTTGTTAGGACATGACTTCTAGTTCTAGGTTAGGCTGATGTCTTCTTTTCTTTCTGTCTCTGTGTTGTGGCGACTTACATGTGACCCATGTGCTGTTTGTTTTGCTACTTGCTTTAGTTTTTTTTTTTTTAAATGTTTCTATGATGAGTTTAAGTTCCTTTCTGCAGTGTTGTGAGCGATAGAATACCCATATGTTAGGAATGCTTTTTATACTGACATTGTCTTACTGCAGATGGCCATGCTCACACAACGCTAAAGGGGGCTAAAAAATAAATAAAAAATATATAACTGCTTTAGGTGCTTTAGCTACTTAGCTCACAAAAAATAAGAGCATAGCCACATGTGTTTGATTTGAGCAATTTTATTTCATATATATAACTGCTTGGATGATTTTGATTATAACTATTTAGGATAACTTTGCAGGAGAGTCTAAATTTTTATTTTTCTGATATTATGTATTTGGTGTCAAGTGTTAAGAAAATTGTTAAAACAAGACATTTTAAATGTAGAGGGGTCTAAAGGGAAAATGAAATCTCTTATAGAAAATTTCTTTTTCATTTGAATATCCTTTTGGAGGACGTACTACGAGGAACCCGAAGAAAGGAAAATAATCCACAGATGAATCAATAAAGTAAGGATGAAAATCGAGATATAAAATGCCTTATTTTAAAATTTGCATCATTCCTTAGGAGTAGAACCTGGATTGTTGTCAGTGGAGCCCGACAACTACTAATTTTCTACACTTTGTGTTATATATTGTATGACACTTGCCATGGACTCTAGACACTCTTTTCATGATTTTTGTTGTGATTATTATATTTACTTTATTTGCGCAGTATAAATGACATGCTTTTCATAAGTTTCTTTCTTGCATGTGCATGTGCCTTACTCGCTAGACTGTTCTAGGAACAATTTTTTTTACTCGTAATTAATAATAAAATTTTAAGAATTAAGCAACATAGAAATATAACGATTTATGGAATAGCCGGAATCGTCCTGGGTCGCATGTATCTGAATGCATTCTCTCTTCCTTATTTGGACACTTCCCTACCTGCGGGTTGAGTCCGAATAATCTGGCCTATGAGGATGAAGTGCCGGACCTGGGGAAGCTTAGTCTTTCTAAAAAAAATATTTTATAAGCCTTTTTAAAACTTCAAGCATATCTGATTTGAATATTTTGATCAGCATATATTGCATTAGTAACCAATTAAAATTAAAATTTAATTGCATTAATTTTAGGTGCATAACACCATTCATAAGTATGAGGCCACTTAGGAACTTTTCTAGATGTCGGGCCTCAAATTTCAAAGTCTAACTACCCACCCATCTTTCATATGGACCGAAAATCATGAATTTGATACGATTAGGTGGTTTTAGCTGGCTTGCTTTTTCATGCAAGGTATAAGTCCAAGCTGCATTAGTTAGGTCGTAGGTGTTAATATCATGTATACGATATTACATCTCTTATAGATTAGGATCTAAGGTTTGTGGTACAAGTGTACCATTGTATGCCTTATTGGTGGGTAAACCTTCTTTTCTTTTAGAGACTATAAATCCTGCCCATTCGCGTCACACAGATGACGCTACCTCCCTCTTTCCCTCACGTATTATTGAATACAATTATCTTCTTTTTCTCCAGTTTCCTCTTCTTCAGACCGGCCGAGTGTGGATTTGAGCCATGTTTGTTGATTAAATCAAATTGAGCTTATCTTCCCCTTTGATTAGGAAAGCCTAGACAATTCCTTTGCGCTAAACTCATTTGAGAGAATAATATAATATCCTTAATCGAGAGTTTTCTTAGATCAAGGTCTAAGATGTAATTAACTATGGGGGCTTAGGCCCGCTGAAAACTGATCTCCATATCAAATAAATCCTATTCGAGCTGATGTATCAAATAGAGGAAATCTTGTGACTTTGATTATGTTATATATATTATTACACATCAAGGTGTGTAGGTGAAAGCCTCTATCCTCTATAGTTAATCGTATATATAATCTCATCTTTCCTTCCATTGGCCTGCTTATGTCGAGTGCAAAGGTCTACGATCGTTTTATCCTACGGGATAGTGCAGTTGTATTCTTTACATTTGAACCCCAAAAGCATAATCCTTTCGGATACCCACACAAATTCTAAAAAAGTTAAAAAGATTCTTAGATGCTTACCTAGTTCTTATGATGCTAAAATTACTGTCATCACTAAATCTAAAGATCTAAACATTTGCTCTATTGACAATTTTCTTGCGTCACTCATTTCGTACGAGCAAGAGGTGAATCAAAGGCAAAGTAATGCAGGTGAAAAGAAGAAGGAGCGGACGGTGGCATTGAAAGTAAACAACTCAGAAAGTTAAATTTCTGCAGGGGAGGAAGAAGATGACATAGCCTTGATGACCCGATAGTTCAAGAACTTTTTGAAAAGCAAATAAAGGCGCCATCAGAACAACTGGAATAAAGATAAAAGCTCAAGATTTACAAAAATTTCATCGAATATAATCTATTTTGAGTGCAGGAAACTAGGTCACCTGCGAGCTGATTGCCCCAACTTGAGTCAACCAGCTAAGGAAAAAGGTAAGGATAAAGCTAAGTACAAGAAGGGGAAGATGAAGATATAAAAGGCTTTTTGGGCCGACTCTACCCCGGAATCATCTGAAAAAGAAGTAGAGGAGGAGGTAACAAATTTGTGTCTAATGGCTAACGATAATCTTGATTAATTAGATCAAGATGAGGTATGCCAACTTTTATATGAAGATCTAATGCTTATTTCTGAGAAAATCCATGACTTGAATAGGAAATTAAAAAAGATGTATGCTAGTCTAAATATTGATTTTAGTACTTTACAAACTAAGCATGCTAACTTAGTTAAATTTTTTTTTGATTTAAATAGAGATCACATGTCCCTGCTTGATGAGTATGATGCATTAAATAAGAATTATATTGAATTAACAGAAGCACATGAATCCTTAAAAATAATGCATATTGAACTAGAAAAGGATTTTCACAAACTAGACAAACTTGCTTTGGAGTTATATCATAATAAACATCTATTAAAATGGTAAGTTGACGGATAAACATATGAAAACAACACATTTAAAGAAAAAAATAAAAAAAATTCAAAAAAGAAAAGACATAACCCATATTAGCCCAATCTAGCAACCCCCCAGCACTGCATGCATCACACAACTTTAGAAAGAGGCATCACTACTCACATAGGTTAGTGAACCCATTTTTTGGTGTTAGGTGCTTCTCTTGTGGCATGCTAGGTCATATAACCCGCATATGCACGATTCACCATAGGACACACCTAGTATGGAGACTTAAATGCATCCATCACAGCATAACATGCATACATCTCTTTTATGCAAGCATAAGGAGGAACCCAAACTCATTTGGGTTCCCAAATCTAACCCTTGAATGAAATTGTAGGGATGCTCTCATAAAAGACCTAGTGAGAGCATGTGGTACCTAGACAGTGGCTTCTCACGACATATGACTGGAGATATTAAGAAGTTTATTTTACTGGAGACCAGGATCGGAGACAAAGTAACATTGGGAGACAACACCATTATTAAAGTGATAGGCTAAGGTATTATTGGAAATGCTAAGAATTTTTTAATTGAAAATATTTTATTAGTTGATGGTTTGAAGCATAACTTACTAAGCATTGGTAAATTATGTGATAAAGCTTTTGACATTAAATTTCTTTCTGACAAATGCATGATTAGTTTAAATGACAAACTTGTTTTAGAAGGAAAATGAATGAATAATATTTACATGTTAGATCTTGATTGCATTGATAGTTCAAATTCATTTTGCTTAAAAATAATAATAGATGACTTGTGGCTATGACATAGGAGACTATGCCATGCTAGTATGAAAACACATAGAAATATCACTAAGAAAAATCTAGTTAGAGGCGTACCTAAGTTAGACTTCACTAAGGACCATCTATACGATGCATGGAAACTAGGAAAACAAATCAAATCATCCTTTCATTCAATCAAAGATGTGATTACCTCTAGGCCATTAGAAATTATTCACATGGACTTATTTGGACCCGTTAGCACAGCTAGCCTACGTGGGAAAAATTATGGATTTGTGATTGTAGACGACTTCACTATATTCACTTGGGTAAGATTCCTAGCACATAAGAATGAGTCATTTGAGGAATTTAAGATATTCTTCACTTGGATTCAATGAAAATTAAAATGCGAAATCTCAAAATTCCATAGTGATCATGGTGGAGAGTTTCAAAATGAAAGATTTGAATAATTTTGTCAAGAGATAGGAATAGAGCATAATTTCTTAGTCCCTAGAACACCTCAGCAAAATGGAATAGCATAAAGAAAGAATAGAACTTTGGTAGAAGCTATTAGGGCAATGTTAACTGAGTATACCCTTCCTAGATATTTTTTGGGCAGAAGCAGTAAACACGGCGTGTTATATTTTAAATAGGGTGAACATTAAGTCAAAACTGAATAAAACTCCTTATAAACTCCTTAAGGGTCGGACACCAAATCTTTCACACTTACATGTCTTTGGTTGCATGTGCTTTATCTTAATTAATGGCAAACTTCCCTTAGGAAAATTCGATCCCAAGTCTGATGAGGGTGACTTCTTAGGTTATTCATCTGTAGGTAAGGCCTATAAAATCTTTAATAAGAGAACCATAGTAGTAGAAGAGTCCACCCATTTAGTATGATGAATTAGATAAGTCCTCTGAATCTAAAATTGAAGAAGATGAAATAGAGGTAATTTAGGGAGTAGAAACTATGACCATAGGAGAAAGGGTAGAACCTCAAGAAGATTTGCCTAGAGAATAGATATATTCTTCTAGTCATCCTAAAGAGTTAATTGTAGGAGACCCTTCTGAAGGTTTAAGAACTAGGCACGAACTTAGGAAGGAGGTTAGTCATTCAACATTCATTTCTATGATAGAACCCACGAGTATAGATCAAGCTTTAGGAGATGAATTATGGGTCTTAGCAATGCAAGAAGAACTGAATCAATTCACCAGGAATGATATTTGGGAGTTAGTCAAGAGACCTAAAGAACAGAGTTTAGTTGGAACAAAATGGGTCTTTAAAAATAAGGTGAATGACTTAGGAATCATAATAAAAAATAAAGCCAGACTAGTAGCTAAGGGGTACAACCAAATTGAGGAAATAGACTTTGAAGAAACCTTTACTCCGATATCTAGACTAGAAGCCATAAGAGTGCTCTTAGCTTTTGCTTGCTTCAAAAGTTTTAAATTATTTCAAATGGACATAAAGAGTGCTTCTCTGAACGGGGTAATCAAGGAGGATGTTTATGTTGAGCAACACACAGGATTTGAAAGTTCATAATTTCCAAACCTTATATTCAAATTAAAAAGGGCACTTTATGGGTTAAAGCAAACACCTAGATCATGGTGCAAAAGACTTAGCTCATTCTTATTGGATAGAGGATTTGTAAAGGGTTGTGTGGACACTACTCTGTTTTTATAAAAGGTTAAAGATGAAATTCTCATTATTCAAATTTATATGGATAACATTCTATTTGGATCTTCAGATAAAATTTTATGTGATAACTTTTCAATAACAATGAGTAATGAGTTTGAAATGAGCATGATGGGAGAGCTTAATTATTTTCTTGGCGTAAGTATGAAATAAATGGATAATGGAACATTTTTTAGCCAAACGAAATACTTTAAGGATATTATGAAAAAAATATGAAATGAATAGTGCTAAACCCATGAACACTCCAATGAGCTCCCCGATTCAACTAGATAAAGACCCGACTGGAAAATTAGTAGATCAGAAAAAACATAGAGGAATGATTGGATCTCTCCTCTACCTGACTGCTAGTAGACCGGACATAATGTTTAGTGTGTGCCTCTATGCCCATTGTCATGCTGATCCAAAAGAGTCTCGCTTAACTGTGGTCAAGAGAATTCTGAGATATATATTAGGAATCCCAAACTTAAGAATTTGGTATCATAGGCACAACACTTCCTTTGAAATCTTAGGGTACTCAGATTCTAATTTTATAGGATGTACGACAGATAGAAAAAGCACCTATGGTACCTACCAATTTATAGGACAATCTTTAGTTTCTTGGTCCATCAGCAAGCAAAATTTGGTAGCCCTCTCCACGACCGAGGCAGAATATATTACAGTAGAAAGTTGTGTTGCACAAGTACTATGGTTAAAGCAATAAATTCTTGATCTTGGATTACCTGTAGGAACCATCTCAATCATGTGCGACAACACAAGTGCAATTTGCATTTCTAAAAATCCAATTCAACACTCTTAAACAAAATATATAGCATCAAATACCATTTCATAAGAGATCATGTAGCTAAAGGAGATATAAAATTACATCACATAGCTACAGGAGATCAATTGGCAGACATTTTCATGAAACTACTAGCCTACGACACCTTTAGCACTTTGTGGACAAGACTGGGTGTCATAAACATTAATGCATAATTTTAAAAAAAAAATCTTCTTAAGCTGTTCCTGATCTTCACACACTCACTACACCAAACTTGATAATTCATATTTTTCTTATCGTACTGTATTATCCACTATCATACTGACGATATATCAAAACTACACATATCACAACCCAAACTTGAATTTCGTCTCTGTTAATCGTACTGTACGATACACATCGTACTATATGAAACAAGTGGCAGTTCATTGAATTCATTTGGTACAACATTATTGAACATCGTATGATACGATATATCCACTTTGTACTGTACGATCCACGTCAGCAATGGATTGGGACGAATTTAATCAGTTTGGTACGATATTATTCCTGATGGTACTATACAATATCTTTGCTTCGTATTATATGATTCACATCAATGAAATGGATGAGGACAACTTAAAGGTGGTTGGTACGATATAATGAAAATTCATACTGTAAGAACACCTGTTCATACTATATAAAACTTTTGGTCAAAGGTTGCCCCGACGAACCTCGGGACGATCGAAATCCTTCTAATCGTACTGTATGGTTTGACCACCTTTTTTTCGAACTATCGGTCAGAAAATATTATTGCCACATCGTACTCAATATCAGATCGTACTGTATGATATGTCCAAAATTCTATAAATTGGCCATTTTTAAGCTTATTTCACTCATTCATCCTTCTCTCACTTAATATAACCTGCCTTCCTAAAATGTTGAGTTCTAATAAGCGCGGTCGTCAAGTTGTTGGAAGCTCATCTTCCTCGTGCCGATCCAATAATCATTTCCTAATTATCGACAATGAAGTAGCCTATCATAAATATAAGGCCTACAAAATTACACCATCTCGAATGTTAAACCAAGTTGCACTAAATTTTGAGGTAATGCCTCTATTCGCATCCACCACTTTGTAATTCCTTCTGACTATAGCCTTCCCATACAATTCAGAACTCCTTTTTGAATTCCAAGACAACCTCACAATCAACATCGAAAACCATACCCTCACCTTCTTCGTCTGCCATCAAAATGTTAAGATCACTAAAACAGACCTTGCCCAATACATTGGGCTCTCCACTAACGGTCCTAGAGTTAATTCCTTTCTTACCAATGAATTTGATTAGAGTGCTGTGAACTTAGTTCTTAGAAAGTTCACCTTCTACCAACACCAACCACTTGTTCAATCCCTCACCCTAAATGCCAGAATAATTCAACACGTACTTAGAACCTCAATAGTACCCAAAGTTGGTAATCGAGTCCTCATGACCTCAAGTTTATCTATCACTACCTATCTTATCATGTCCAACACCAAATTCAATGAAGCAGATTTGATTATCGATTACTTTCAAAATATGGCTCTTTTTTTGCCTCCCTACCACTCGTAGAAAACAAAATCTAGCCCTTGGCCACCTTATAGGTTACATCCTTTAAAACAAATACCAATTAACCTATCCTGGTGAACCTAATAATTTATCATTCTTCTATACAGATACCTCTTTTTGTATTCTTCTTCATTGGGGGCAAGAGTCTGAAGAACCTGATTTTGATGACGAAGAAGGAGAAGCTGCTCCAGTAGAAGCTACTGTTCGACTAAGACGACATGCACCACCCTGAGCACCTGCACCAGCCTACCCTCACAATGATTTGGTTGAACGATTCGAACAACTCTAGAGTCATCTTGAAACTCACATACAAGAGCAACATCAACGACATGAGGACGACATGCGGTGGCTTGGGGAACATTTTTCCTCAATTGATCAACAATTTGTGTGTCTCCACCACTACTTCCAGCACCCACCACTTCCACCTCCAAGTGATATGGATCCTCTTTTCTGAAGTGTATCTATTTTGTACTACCTTTCTTAGTGTTGTTCATGACTCCTCTTTTTGGTGATGTCAAAAGGGGGAGAAGTTTGTTGCTTATGTTTTACTTATGTTTTAGTTCAATGAAATGCATTTTTCTTTTCATGTTTATTTCTTAATGTTTTTAGAAAAAAACATGCCATGCAAATTTGCTTACAACCAACATTATTTGACATAATCAAAAAGAGGGAGATTATTGCAATTAATGATCCCTAGTCTGAGATTTTGATGTTGAAAAATAATGTCGTCTGAATTACTATTTATTGAATACCTTTGATTTCTGATATTGTCTGTGAGTACTAACATTTCAGGGAGATCACAAGTTACTCAGGACAACAAGAAGACTCAAGACTAGGTAGAGTAGGAGTGTGAGTTTATAACATTGTAAATTTTTAATTATTTTCTTAAGCCTGTCCACAAATTATATATAAAACTGAGCAACCATGCACACACACAGGGGGAGAGAGTTTTAAAATTAAAATATTTATTTCTCTATTGATCGTACTGTATGAGTTTATATCGTATTGTATGATCTGATCTGGCTGAAAAAGCTATCTGTGAATAAGTCATAATGTACGATGTGTTACTAAACAAAAACCCTAGCCGCCAGATTAATTTAAGTCAGTATAATAGTCGTTTATACTGTACAAACCTATTCATACTGTACTATTTATTTTGAATACTTACTTAAGTTAATCCCATGTTTAGTGGATAAATCAAGGATTGATTTTTGATTGGTTATTGTACTGTATGATACCGTTTATATTGTACGATCAACCGAGTCTATTTTTGATCATCGTGAACTTCGTACTGGACGATCCCTTGATTTTGACTAAATATACTGTACGAAATAGGTCATACCCTACGATGTATAGAGACGAGTTTCGATCATCTCGACAATCATCCTATACGAATAGAAGAGTTTTACATATCATACTGTACGAGTTTATATCGTACTGTATGATTATATTCAAAATTTTTTGACCTGTTCGTAAACCTTCGTACTAGGATGAAGCCCATTTTGTACTAATCATACTGTACGATATTAGATCATATTGTATGATAGTAACAGCTAATTTGAGAATTTCAGGGTTTTTTGGAGCCCATTTTAGGTATCAAAACTTCTATTTTTTTAGGGTGACTGTGAGAGAGGAATGTGATTAGAGAGGGATTCCTTGGGAGAGAGATCTTGAGAAGTTTTTAGGGTTTGTGAGAGGAAGGAGATGGTGGGCTTAGTGAGGGAGGAGTGTGAGGGAGATCACACGGTTGCTCCGAGCTTGTTGCACTTTGCTCCTCTTGCGGCCCAAGAAGATCTTATGAGAGGCTCTCTGAGGGGGAGACTATTCTACATCCGTGTCCTCTAAGGTACTCTTCTTTCTCCAAGAGGGAGAAAAATGAGAAGGTACATTGTCGTCACCAGGAGGGTGACAAAGCGCTTGACAGTCCGCCACGCAGGGTTGGTGAAAATGAGGTTTGTAAGGGCTTCTCCGCCTTGTCGTGTGGGCAAAAAGAGAACTATTATTTAGTAGTGAAATTCTCGGAGTGGAGGACTTTGGGGAGGAGTGGACGTAGGTCAAGTGATCGAACCACTATAAAATTTATGGTGTGATTTTTTCTTTACCGCTTTTATTTTCGCTTGCATTTTATTTTCATTATAATTGCTTGGTGAAATCGTTGTGAAATTGGTTGTTGCATTTTGTGTTCAAGTAATCTCTTTTGCATTATTTAAATTTTTCTGTTTTAAATTTAAAAACATAAAAAAAAAAAAATATTAGAACTCATGTTTAGGATTTTTTATTGCAACAATTTTTTGCAATTTACCTCCCCTCTTGGCTCATCTCGTAATTTCAATATTGATGCATGAAATCATTCAATTTGCTTATTAATCTTATATTTAAACCTTAATTTGTTATTATTCATATATCAAATTATTAACTGTCATGAAAGAAAGAAAAGAAAGTGTTTGAATAATTAATTTATTTAATGCCTATGATTATTTTTTTCAAAGAAAATACTTTTCCTTGCTTTCTAACTTTACAGAACAAATTAAATAAGTTTTATAAAGAAGGATTCCTTTTAATCAAATAAAATTTTAAATTAACCAATTCACCCCCTTTTATAGTATTCTACTTATAACAAAGAAGTTCTTTGAGTAAAACTTAATAACTTAAAGTGGATTATTATAACACACTTTGATAATAAGGCTGTGATAGAAGGCTATTTTATATAAGGACCCTGACTTTATGATGTTGAATTATTTGATTTTTTATAAGGTCGGAATATTCTTTAAAAATTTATTTAGGCTTTGTTTGGATTGACTTTCTTACTTCTTCTTAAAGTAGCTTTCTAGTACAAAATTTTTAATTTTTGTTCTAAAAAACTAGCATCTTTAAGAAGTAGTAAGAAAGCCTCCTCATACGAAGCCTTAGTTTACTTAGTATTGAATGTGAAATCTAATAGAAGTAAGTTATACTCACCCTAATAAATTTGTGGAAGAAATTTGTAGGCATTTCATAGAGTGATTGGATTTAAGAAGAATATAAACTACCATAATCTAATTTAAAATTATTGAATTATTTCTTTTGTGCACATAAATCTAATGATTATATGCTTGTATCAATGTGTAAAGCTAGTAAGAAAATTTAGGATAAACTTAGCATCACATGTGTAAGTACAAATGATGTAAAACAATCTTATATAAATAAGGTAAATGTATATTAGATTTATCATGGTTACTACTTCTTTATATTCATTAGGAAATTAATATTCTAATTTATAATGTTGAATAAAGTCCTTAGATGTCTTCCATAATCTAGGAATACTAAGCTTACCATAATTACTAAATCTAAATATTTATATAACTATTTTATTAATCTTCTACTTTGGTCTTTTATTATCCATGAGTAAAGATTAGGCAAAAGATAAATATAGATGAACAAAATAAGAAAAATTAGCCCTAAAGGTCTAAGAATTAAATGTTAACAAGGGAGAGTCATCAAGTGAGGATAATGTAGTACTAATCTCAAGAAAGTTTGGCTCCTTCTTAAAGTACAAAAAGAAAAAAAATTATAAAAAAAGCAAATAAAAAGTTAAATTTATCAACAAATTAATTAAATATTGGTGTTATTTAGTTTATGTGTAATGATTACATAAAATGAGATTGCCATAGTAAGAAAACTAGTAATAAAATAGAAAAGACAGATGACAAGGGTGACACTAAATGACAGGGGAGACACTAAAAGAAGAAACAATAAAAATAAAAAAGGCTTCTTGATAAATTTGGATTTAAAATCTTCTTTTAATGAGCTTGACGAAGAAACAAATGGTTTATGACTAATGGGTTAAGACTTTTAGGAGCACTTAAATCTTATATAGTTATATGATTTATCTTATGATGATTTTTTACTTATATAATTATATGATTTATCTTATGATGATTTATTAAATATGGTAAAAGATAAGCATGAAAATTTCAAAACATTTAATAAAAAATATGTTTATCTAAAAAAAGTCTCATGATAGCTTAGAAAAGTATAATACTATTTTAGTGCATGACTTAGTTCATATTAACAAAGAACTTGTGAATAAAAGTTCATTTTTATACATTTAAAAATGGAAAATGCTTTCCACAATTAAAAGATCTAATTTCTTATGATGGCACAAAAAACCACATAAAAAGTATAAATGTAAATCTCATATTAAATCAACTTTTAAAAGAAAAGATTTTAAAGATAAAAATTCATTTATGCATATTTTGTCTAATGGAAAATATCTTTTTATTGATGACTTAAACTATAATTTGCTTAGCATTAGTCAATTAAAGAAAAGTTTTGACATTAAATTTTTATCTTCATATTGCTTACTTAAATTTAATATAAAATTTCTTTAAAAATTTTTAATAATAATAATATTTATATGATTATTGGTTCTAATAGTATAGTTAAACTAGCTTAATTAATTATATTAAAACTAAGCTTGATGAATCTTGATTGTATCATAGGAGATTTTGTCATGACAACAACAACAACGTCATCATCAAGCCTTTGTTCCACTACGTGAGGTCGGCTACATGAATCATTTTTCTCCGTTTTGTCCAGTTAAAATTCAAATTCTCATTTAAATCTAATAAAGAAACATCATGTCTAATATTTTCTAACCAGATCTTTTTAGGTCTAACTCATCTCTACTTTCCTAACTAGGTCATCGGAAGGCTGCCATTTTATGTGACCAAACCATCTTAGTTGTCTCTCTGTAATATTATCTTCCATTGAAGCTACTCCAACCTTTTCACGTATATGCTCATTTTGTATCCTATCTCTAAGGGTAAAGCCACTCATCCACCTGAGCATCCTTATCTTTGTAAAATTTAACTTAGTATTATGCTTCTCTTTTAATGGCCAACATTCAGCACCATAAACCATTGCAGGTCTCACCACCATCTTATAAAATTTTTCCTTAAGTTTGCGGGGGACTTTTCAATCACACAACAAGTCTGATGCATTCCTCCACTTCAACCATCCAACTTGAATTCTACTGATAATTTCCACATCTATTTCACCATCACTTTAAACAATATATCAAATGAAAGTTTGTTAGGGATGTTAAGCCCTATAGAACTGGCCTGAGGCTAACCAAGAGGAGGGGGGTGAATTGGTATTTAAAAATTTCTTTAAGCAAAAAGAATGATTATCACAAACCAAGTCACCACAAGAACAAGTGCGGAAGAAAATAAATACGGAAGCAGTAAAAACAAGAACTCAAGGATTTATAGTGGTTCAGTAAACTCGACCTACGTCCACTCCCCGGAGGCGCCCTCCGCGTATTGCACTACAAACGTGACTGTCCTTTAGCCCCCACAACTAGGCGAAGAAGCCCTAACAAAAACACCTCCTTTTTGCCACACCCGGCAAGGCAGAGAACCTAACTCCTTTTGCTTCCTCCTGAAGCAGGCAGAGAACCACGATCACTTGCTGAAACTTAACTCTCCCAACCCTTCCAAGGACAAGAGACTCTAGGGAAGAAGAAGTGGAATGATGCTTGGAGCAACCCTTGTGAATCCCCTCACAAGCTCCCCATCACAAGTTCCTCTATATCTATCTCCCTCTCTCTCTCTCTCCTTTAGGTTTTCTCAGGTCAAGACAGCAGCCAAGGATATTCAAAAATGTTGAACTAAAGCTCTTAAATAGAAGAGCCTCAAAGGAGCTCATTAATTATAAGTTGCCGACTTTATCGTCTAGGACGATATAGACATCGTCATGGCCGATTAGTACAAATCTCAGAAGATCGGCCAGAGCATCGCCCTTAATGCAAACTGGATGATTAAAAAATTGGCTTGATCGTCCCGGCAGATCAGTTCAAATCAGAGGAAAATCGTTCCGAGCATCGCCCTGAATTTAAGCTGTCCGATCCAGATCGTCCAGCATATCGCCCTGAATTTGTGTTTGCCGATATTTATCATCCAGGAGTGACTAAGGATTTTAGAATCGATCGTCCTGGCCGATATTGCGATCGTCCAGGACTATATGATCATATCAATCATCCTTAATTACCTCCTTGATTGTCTGATCAATTAAGGCATAATTTGTGAATATCGTCCAGGCCGTTCCATACAAAATACCTTAATTGTTTATGGCGGCAATATCTTTCTGTCTTGATCCTATCGTCCTGTCCGATACAAGTATCGTCCAGGCTGATTGGCTAATGACGACTGCCTTAATTAAGAACCCCTGATTAGATTCTCTATTTTAAGCCAGATCGTCCAGGATGATGTAAATATCGTCCTGGCCGATATGAGCAAAAAATAGAAATTCTAAGTATCTCAAGTGTGTGTGTGTGTGTGAGGTTACTTTGCATCAGTCACACCAAAGATTACAATTGACTCAAGAAGGGAAAAAAATAAAATTATAGATTGACTCAACCCTAATCTACCCATTCTTGAGCTGGCTCCATTTTTCCGTCCGATCTTTAATTCCTGAAAAGTTAGTAGTAAAAGGCAGTCCAAGAGAAGTCAGAGTGTTTGCCAATCATCAAAACATAGTTCATGGACCTGAATTTGCAACAATCTCCCCTTTTTGATGATGACAAAATACTATGACAAATATTTAGAAAGCAGTAGTGCAACACATGGAATTTAAAGTGCAAGAAACATCCTAAAACTACTCCCCCTTTTGACATCTCAAAAAGGAGGGAATTAAGAACTAAAACAAACCACAAGACACTCTTTTTTTATATATACCAAGGCATGAAGATGATGTAGTATTCCATGTGATTGATTTTAAAAACTTGTGAGTTAATGAGTTAACAACATCAATAATCCAAAGAATGGTAGAATATCCGATCATGGTTACTCTTAGCTCGGACTTTCTCTTAGGGTAGAATCGTCTTTTGAAATAAATGACATAAGTTAAAAAATCAATTGGAAATGAGAAAAAAAATATATTCATCACTTGGTTTAAGAAAAAATATCTTATAGAATAATGAACAAAAGTAAATTTGTCACAATCGCAAAACAATCGAAATCAAGTCTTCGATTCATGAAAACTTCTAAGTTTTAAAAGATTTGAAAAGAGAGAATAGCTTGTCTTTTAGTGGGCTCATTTTATGCTTTTTGTCACTTTGATTGGGTTTTTGAGCATCTTGATTTTTGATACACTTTCGTGTATATACTTTTCTTTTCAATTTGGCATCATTGGCCATTTTTTTTTGCAAACTAAATTCTCTTTTTCAATCTCTTAAAAAGGAATTCTTAGTTGTGAGTATATCTTCTAGATATTATAGAATAGGAGCTCTCTCTGTAACATAGGAAAGAACTATCCACAAAACAGAATCAATAACCAATGATAAGAGTAACGAGGAATCTTGATGTGACAAAAAAAACTTTAAGCATTATAAATACAAGATATATTTGCTTAAGCAAGTTTAGAAAAGATCTTAATTTCATACACAATCTTTAATTTGAAATAGATTTTTGATTAGAAAAGAAAACTATGCCACTAAAATAGGTTAGAGAAAGAGATACAATCAACGAAATATTTTTACCATCTAATAGATTAAGAGATGTAAAACATTGATTACAAATTCTCAAAAGCATGTACAAGGCATACAATATCATTTCAGCGATGGTTTTTTGAAAGCTAAATTTAAGAAAGAAAAGCAACCAAAAAGAAAGTATACCAAATCAAACAAAAATTGAGAAAAAAAAAGAAAAAAAGAAAATAAAGAGTAAAAAGGAAAAGCAACTAAAAGAAAGAGAACAAAAAACAAAATGAAGCAAATAGAAGATCAAGTTTATACTGTTATGTCAATCACACCCAATCTGGTCCTTAAAGAGCTGAAAGTGTCGAAGGCCAGTGGTTTAGTAAAGATGTCAGCCAGTTGATTTTCAGTTGTCACATGGTGTAACTCAATGTCTCCCTTAGTCACATGGTCTCTAAT
>NW_021319683.1:1996792-2005258 GCF_001605985.2 Dendrobium catenatum | reverse complement strand
GGGATTACCACTTCTAAAATCTTAAGTTAAGTATCCTTGAACTTTCAAGTACCAAATATATTCCTTCACAGCACCCTACAATTCATTCTCGCTCTTGTATTCACTTTCAATTATGAGCTTCTTTTTAAATTTTTTGTTAGCATTCATGTAAATAGCGAGGGCACTTCCCTTAAATTCTATGTTTGTAGAAGGCCTGTTGAAATTACCTATAAAGTCTTAAACTAAATCCTATACCTTTCTACAATGAGCAAAAAAGTTAATTCCATGGCCTCTCTTTGACTATAATAGGACCCCCACAAACACCACCCTTTGGGAGTCATATGTAAATTAACACATACTTCATTTCAGAACTTTAGTTCAAAATTCCTAAATAATTCTACATATCCTTCTCTATTTAGTAATTCCAAAAGCTAGGTATTAGATCAATATCACACCCATAACATCATTACCTATTTTATTATGGAGGAAACTTATGTCAATATAGCTGATCTAATAATACCTTGAAAATCTTTCCTGCATTCAAGATCCTAGAAATAAAAGAAAGCCAAATCTTTCCTTAGGTCACATCATTACCTTTATCTTTTAATACAAATAAAATCTTTAATTTTCTTCACCATTAAATAATCTTCCAATTTTCTATTCAAATAACTCCTTCCACATCCTTCATAGTGCTTCTTGCCAAAATGTTCATTATGTTGACCCTGGGCCGGAGGAGGCAGAGGGAGGTCCTCCACCTATATATCATCCTTCTCAGTATGAGGTATTGCTTTAGATATTTAATTAGAAGGAGAATTATTTTCACACTTATGTTGTAGAACAGCACCAACAACAATAGGCTGATAAGTCATAGTTTGGAGAGCAGTTTGTCTCCATTCATCGATATTTTCTACCACCACCACCACCACCCCCATCACCTATTTAGGGACCTTTTATTTTTAGTTTGAATTATTTTTAGTGTCAATCTTTATTGCTTTTCATTCTGATGTGTGTGTGTTTGTTTTCAATGTTATTCTTAGTTGTCCATCCTTTTTAATGATGTTAACAGGGGAGTAGAATATTATTTGTTGGTTGTAATATGCTTTGTTATATTTAGCCAATTTTAATTTAATTTATATTCATATTTTTAATGTTATTTTTAATATTTCTTAAAAAATAAAAAATAAAAAATCTCCCCAATTTCAAAAACTCAACTACTAATGGGAGCTTAGGACATAAGAAAATTAATTTGAAATTATTACAAATAATATTGGCCCTCATCAAAAAGGGGGAAAATGTTATAAATCTAGATCGAGGTCCTCTGATTTTTATGATAACAAATTTTTTGGGTTCTCTTCTATGCTATCTCTTGTTACTATTATTTTTGCATTTTTTTCTTGTACACTAATCTTTCAGGTCCATTATACTCTCTACAAATTGATCAGCTCAATACTAGGTAGAGTAGGTTAAGATTCTTGAAGAGTCTATATTTTCTATTTTTATTTATGTTTACATTTCTTAAGTCACGTCATATATTTGGTGGATGCTAAACTTGGTGACTATGCACACACACACACTTAGGAAACTAAAATATAAAGAAAATTCAACGTGTAATTTCCTAAGCTAATTGTATTATTTGATATATATCGTACTAGATGATTAGTTATTTAGATAATCATTAAAGGATAATTATATAACTAAAGACATTTAAACTTATTGTACTTGGAAATCAAAATCATACAGGATGTTCAATTGAAATTAAGATCTCAGTATTCAATCATAATTTAGGCAATATTTTAAAATTCAAATTTTATGCAAATCTTACTGTAAGATAGGTATCATACTTTAGCGTATAATTAAATATTTCCTAAATTAATCCTGTAATTAGGGATCATTTTTAGATTAATTGGTCTAGTTGAATCATATAGTAAAATAGGGACCAATCATACTATACGACATGATCCTTGCACGAGATAGTTATTGAACTTATATATGTATGAGGTCACTAACACCCATTTGGGTTTTGTTCCTTGTGGCCGAATAATTGGGAAGTGTATACTTACTAATTATATAGGTTTTAGCTAAGGCCTAATTCAATCCCATCCAAATCCAAAAATCAATACAATTCTAAAGTTTCAAACCAAATACAAGGGATAAGGACTAAGATCGTGAAACCTGATTTAGGGGAATATTCAAATCCTATGGAACCCAACCTAATGACAACTGATTTAGGGTCCATCAATTGAATATTATTTAGAAATGTGTCTAACATCAATCGTCCAAATTTGAGCTGAATCCAACATTCCTATCCCGAAATTTGAATCTTTTCTAAGAGGCTGCAAAACCTTAAGTTATTTATAGTTTGTGCCCCTAGACATGCCATCCAATGGTTGGCCTTGGTACCCATCCAAAAGTTTCCAAACACACCTATGACCTACATTAGGACCCACTGATTAATAATATACACTTTTCTCAATTCAATTTGACCCATAATTGACCAGGGGTCAAAATGACCCAAATACCCTTTAAAGGTATTTTTGATCTTCTCCCCAAAATACAATATAAGCTAACCATATCAAACTCCAAATTTCATTCCAATGGATCTTAAATGACTTTAGGAAAAAATTAGACCAAAAACTATATTTTGGGTTTTTCCTAGTTGACCAAATTAACCATGGTTGACTAAAATGCCCCCTTTACAGATCAAATGGCTATTTCAAGACAAATGAACTCCTTTTGGCATGAGACTACACCCATTGAGTTCATATGATCAATTTGAATTAAATGAACACAAACCTTGACCCTAGGTCAACATGGTTGACCCAGTCAACCAAGTTTGACTAAACTTCTCATACACTCCTACCTATTATAGTCTCTTGACCAAAGCCTTTCCAAGCCTACCCAAACCCATTAGGTGACACATTAAAAGCCTAAGAAACCTCCCTTGGAGAACCAAGCCCTGGGCCCACTTAGGTTAGCCATTTGGCTTGACCCAAGTGTCAAAAGAGGGGTTTCTCATGGGCCATTTTCTAACTCTAGCCCAATTGAACCCAACGAATGGTGACATTAGGTCTTCCTTGACCCAATACACCTCCATTAGTCAACCCAACCCCTAGATCAACTTGGGTTACGAATTAGGCTAACCAAAAGTGGACAAAACCACCATAGGTTGAGCCTTTTTTCAACCTAATATTTAACAAACTTAATTAATGCCCCCATTGGATAACCCTTGGCCAATACACCTACCATAGTCAACCCATTCATTGGGTTGACTTGGTTCAACCTCTAGGCTAGACCAATCTGGTCAAAAACATATTACCTCGAGCCATCTCATACCTCAGGGTAATTAAGGCTCAATTACCACTTACATTGGGTGCACCAAAGCTTGGCCCACCTACCACATCCAGCCCATGGTATAGCCTTACCTAGGTTGAGCCCAAACTAACCCAAACCATACATGTTTGGGTCAACTTGAGCTATTTAATGAAGCCAACCTCGCCAAGACCCAATTGAGCTCACCATTGAGCTCATTATGTCCCCTTCAGCCTTTCCAAATCAGCCTAACCTTGTCCTTGACTGACTGAAGCTAGAGCTAATGAAGAAATAGCTTTAGAGGTTCCCTCATCCTCGGGCCTAATATAAAGGCTTCCAAAGCCTGGGCTCTCTAGCTTCAACCTCACAGACATCTGAGAGGATGTTCCATTCCACCTGGAGGACATAAAAAAGATTTCCCAATCAAACCCAATCATCCAAGGCTGTGGGAGTGGGTTAAATAGGGCAGCTAGGCATTGAAACCCTGATTCAATTTTAACTCAACAATTTTTTTTCTCTGAGCACCCCAAGTTCTCTTCTTTTATTCCCTATTCACCCAGTGCCTTTTGATTAGTAGTTTGAACAAGCTCTAGCAAAGCCCATGCACAGTTCACTCAAAGTCGTATCTTCAATCTTCCTCCAGTCTCAGCATCTGAAGGAGAACCATTTGCCTTCACCTTCTATAGCTTCTTAAGGGAAAAACCCATCCATTTGTACTTTATCCATAGTGAGAACTCTATCCCAAGCCACTAGATAGGTATTCCAATAAAGTGTGTAGGAAACCTTCACCCCAATAAATTTCCATCGATGTATTAAAGGTTTCTACCTCCCTGATGCTCCTTAAGAAATTTGGAGAGAGTTCACTAGTGCAATCACTTTGATCATGCCGAAGAGTGTCTAAGGCTTCAGAATCATATGGATGGTGGATGACATAATCAAAACTTTTCATTTCGATCAATGGTATCGATTAGATCCTATGTTCTTAGAGTAGGTTTAATCCCATCCATTTAACTGAAATCATATACCTACAGTTAATCTTGCATTATCCAGTCAGTTACAAATGATTCGCAAGCTAATCAGATGTTGCCAACATAAAAAAGTGCGGATGATTGGGTAAATTCTTATTTATTAAATCTCAAAGTTCAAGGGAAACTTTAAAAAATTGGATCTCTCAATCCACATAGCCAAATTAGGTGTTCTTAGGCTCGTTGGAAAGATCTCAGAGAGACCTTCAAAACCTAATTGTCTCAGGGACTAATAAATGAAATAACTACTCGTAGCGCATCCAATGGCTATGATTGATCAATTATTTGTGATCTTATTGTATGAAACATGTGGAACCCATCATTGACTGAATTTAATTTGATAGGAATGAAATTTAATATTGTATTGTACTGTACAAACACTTGCTCATATTGTATGATATGACTAGTCAATGATGATTTAGAGTAAAGCCTCAAAATGATCATATTCATACTGATCATCCAATATGATTCAAATCATATTATATAAAAAGACCAACTTTTTTATTGATTATTCTGGACATTTTTACTTCATTGAGTCATACCATATAATATTATTTGGTACTGTATGATAGGGTCAATTTCTATTTAATTGGAGAAAATACAAGATTTTTCTTCACACAAATCCTTTCAATCGTTCATCCTTCGTCCACAAGCTTCTAATCCCTATAATGTCTAGTGGGAAGAGCTCAATAACTCTTGTAGTAAGTACATTCTAGCACCCTATTGATCCTCGCATCCCAGAAGGAGCCGATGAAGGAGATTATCATTATTATAAGGTTGTTGAGATGAACCCTTTAAAAATTTTAAATTTAGAAGTCCTAGACCAAGTACTGAATATATTCACTTGCCTCAACATATAATTAATTTTCACCCTTAGATTCCCTTTTAATTTAAGCTGCTTTTCAAATTTATTTTTTCCTTCGACTCAATAGTGAGGGCACTGCCCTTCAATCCTATACCAATTGAATGCCTGCAGAAATTACCTATTAAGACTTTGACAAAATCTTATACATTTTTACCATAGGTGAGAATGTCCATTTCCTTGCCTTTCTACCTTACTATAATTGAATCCCCATAAACTCCACCCTTAAGGAGTCATCCACGTAATACTTTAGTTTAAGATGCCCAAACTGTTCAATATATCCTTCGTAATTTAGTAATTCCAAAAGTTGGGGTTCGGATCGATATTACACCCCCTCTATCTATCACTTCCTATTTTATAATTAAGGGAATTTGTTTTAATGCAACTGATCTAATTATTCAAAAACTTGAAATTCTTACTAGCATTCAAGATCCTAGAAAGGAAAGAAAGCCAAATTATGTCATAGGTCACATCATTTCCATTGGCTTTGAATCGAAATACAATTTTAAATTCTCTTTTTTTTTTTCTTTTTTGAAGACTACAAATTTCTTTAATGAAATATAAACTTATTACAAACTATTTAAAGAAAAGCAACTATCACATTCCTTCTTTATTAAACTACACAAAGAAGAAGGAATGTTAACAAATGAAAATAAATCAAGATAAAAACTATTTTCTATAGCCAAAGTAGCTAACATATCAGATACTTTATTACATTCTCTTGAAGTTTGGTGGAAAATAAGTTTGTTGAAGTCAGTAAGAAAGGATAGCTTCTCTAAAATTGAAGTGTAAGCTTGCCAAGTCGATTTTTTCATAGAATTTTGAAGGAACTTAATCAAATTAAGATTATCACCCTCAATTATTACACCTTTGCTTTCAAACATCCACTCTTGTAAGAATTCTCTTAATGAAAAAATAGCCTCCATCTCCAATTGATTTATGTCCCAATAAATTTTTTTCTTACAAAAGTAAGAAGAAATCTACCTATATGATCTCTAATAATGCCCACAATGCTTGTAAGATTTGAATTCAACAAAGATTCATCAACATTTATCTTTATCCAATCTAGAGGTCGATGGTGACAAAGAACCTCGAACTCTATATGGAGAGAAGCACCCCAGCTGACTAGAATTTGATACTTGGGATATGGCTCTGGACAACACATTAGTAGAAATCGCTAAAAATGGAGAGGTAGAATTGCCATGTTTAATATTATTTCTTCATTTCCAAGCAAAAAAAACATATGTACAATAAACCTTTATTACATTTAAATGATTTTTGAAAGACTTGTAAGCTCGGATAGAAAATTTGCCAATGACTAAAAAATAGGAATTTGAAATCCCCATTGTCTTAATTTGTAAATTATTTTAATCAAGAATTTTGTAATGAACGATAATGTGATAACAATCTTCAACATCTTGACAACCTCTAGCACAAAGATCATTATTCCATAGCCTTCTATAATTTGAAAACTCATTCATTGGTAAAGTATACATCCTCATTCTCCACCAAAACATTTGAACTCTTGGATTTAACTTTAATTTCCTTAACCAAGTAGAAAACCCAAAATCATCATCTTTAATGTTATATTTAATTTTTTAGATTGCTGAAATAAGACTTCTACTTGATCTTCATCTCCACTGTGGATACTACATTCCTGTAGGATTAACTTGACCATATCTATATGAAAAAATTGATTCAGTTCACTAACATTCCAGTCACCATCCTGAAGTAAGAAATGCTGAAGCATAACACCATTTAATCCAACACAATCAGCTAACATAGGCCATTTATTGAAACATTTTTCTAGCAAGCAAATTTCATTCATAAAATTAATATTCTCTCTATTAACCACTTTCCATTTAATAAGTGGTGTGAGGTGAATAGCCCAATCCAAAAAGATATGCCAAACACCAAAATGACAACTTTTGAACTCCCCATTCCAAATATTAGAACCATATTTAGCAAAAATATTATTATGTAACAAAGATTATGGGTTTTGAACAAACCTCCAAGCCAATCTCGCTCTTAGAGGACAAACCTTATGAAATATAGAATGTAAACCCATACCACCCATACTCCTCGATTTACACAAATCATTCCATGCCACATAATGAAGAACCCTTCTACCATTATCTTTGTGCCAAATAAAGTCTCTACATAACTTATCCAATTCATACAAAACTCCTTTACGAACTATTGAGTGAGTTGATATGAAAATCGGCAATGATAGAAAAGAGGTTCTTATGAGAACCATTCTTCCAGCCAAAGATAAGAATCTAAATAGAAGCTAGAGAAGCTAGAGAGAGAAGCTCTGAGAAAAATTCCATTTTTTTGGTTTTCTTTTTCAAATTTTGAAGATCGCGGGATTTTCACTGTTGCATCTGGCGACGGCGGATCGCCGGTAACCTAGCTCCGGTGGCCTTATGGAGGCGCGGCGAGCCACCACCAATAGTTCTCATGGTCAAAGTCGTTTTTTTACCTCATCTCCGCCTGCGTTCGGAGATCTCCGTCCTAACATCGCCTTAGCTTCTAAAGCTAAGATTAGATCGGGTATGCCACTAATAATCAAGGAAGGAGGTTCGTTGATGGCCTCTAAAAAATCTCCTGAAATTGTTGGAAAAGGAAAAGGTGTTCTAACCGATAATGAAGATCGCGTTAATGAGAAGTTTTTTGATTTTTCTGTTTCTGAATAGAACAAGTTAGACTCTGTTTCAATGGAGGCATTTCCTAAACTCCCTATGAAACATATTCTAGACAATTGCAAGGAAACTATTTTACAAAATGCCGCTGCTAAGAAGACTCCTGAAGAAAACAAATTGATTCAAAATGAAGCAGGCTCCAGCAATAGCGCTAATTCTGATTCAGCTCAAAATAATTCTTCCATGATGAACTCTTCTGATTTAAACCAAGTTCGACAATGCAATAATGAAGATCTGGGAATGTATCAAGAAGATATGAATGAATTCATAGTAAGATCAAAGATTTCCATTCAGCAAAATGCCTGGAGCAAGAAGGAACACATCAAAGTTACACAGCTGAACCTGGGTGACTTTCTATCTGAAGACCGAGCAACTGTTAAACTCAACGAAGATAAGGTGATGGAGAATTCAGGAAAATTGCAGAATTCTCTAGTGATTAAGGTCTTTGGAGGCAAAATTCCTTTCTCAGTGGTGAGCACAGAACTTAGAAGACAATGGGCATCTTATGGAAAGTTCCACCTAACCATGCTTGGAATGGATTGGGTTCTCTGTTCATTCTTTGAAGAACAAACCCTGGAGGCTATATTTT
>NW_021319683.1:1968095-1996459 GCF_001605985.2 Dendrobium catenatum | reverse complement strand
CTCTCTCTCTCTCTCTCTCTCCTTTAGGTTTTCTCAGGTCAAGACAACAGCCAAGGATATTCAAAAACTTTGAACTAAAGCTCTTAAATAGAAGAGCTTCAAAGGAGCTCATTAATTGCAAGTTGCCGACTTTATCGTCCAGGACGATATGCACATCGTCCTGGCCGATCAGTACAAATCTTAGAACAAACACATCCTCCACAGGAGATATATCTCTATTTAGATTAAACTCAATATTTTGATCAGTCACATTAAAAGAAACAATAGGTAAAGAGGAGGAAGAGTTGAGAAGAAGTTCCTTTTCCTTAACCAGCACCTCCAAAGAAGGAGGGCTCGATTCCACAATAATTGAAGCCAATTCTAAAGAAACAATACTATGCTCAAGGCCTTAGGAGTCATTAGCCACATTAGCAACATGATTAGGAATAACAGAAACCAATTCATCAGTATTTAAAACTTTGTTATTGGGCAGATGAGAAATTTCCTTCAGCTTCCTCATATGAGGATGCAATCTATAGCTTGCAGATAACCCACGCCCATGCATCTTATAATGAGTACAAAAAATAGGTAAGTTTTCAAATTTAACTCTTTGAAAATAGCCATTAAGTTCTAAACCAATCCAAACATCAGTAGAGTGTTTCTTAGATATATCTAGCTCAAGTAAAACACGAACTATAGACGGCCTAGAGATGGCCGCTGTAGCCTGATCAGTTTGCAAAGGTTTACTGAAAATAGAAGCCAAACTGAATAAAATCTGGGAGTTAAAGAAATGTAAACGAAGATTAGGAAAAGAAATCCAAATCGGGTAATAGGGGCTTCTTCTTGCACATCAAAGTCTGGAGACCATTTAAGTAATCACATTTGACAACCTTGTATGTAATAAGCCCTTCTAGCAAAAATCTGGCTATAGTCCAAATTATTACTCAATTGAATCGAAATGTGTCAGGGATCCAGTAAACCAACCTGAAATGACCTAGACAATTTGAGATTTAAGAAAAACTTACGAATGATATCCAAGTTTGGCCGCTTAAGCATAAACTTCCCCACAAGAGTAAGAGCAAAGGGAGCAGCAAGAAGCAACAACGCTGGGCATCCCTTGAAGGAGAAATACACAAAATGCAGTTTGGCGGAAGCTGATGAAGATCTAGATAAAACATATTTAAAAGAACAAGATTTTCCATTATGAGAAGGAAGAGGCGGGATAGATAACGACAGCGTTGTCATCTCCTAAAAAAACTACAAACCCTAGCACACCAACACCCGAAACCACAAAACGGGGAAGAAGAGACAGATAAAAATAGAAGAAAACAATAGAACCCTAAATGGCCGAAGACACCAAGAAAGAATCCAGAAAGAACAAGCTAAAAAACAACATAACCGAAAACAAAACACGGAAGAAACAACCAGAACGAAGGAAAAAACATCAAATCAACAAAAAAACATGGACAAAATCCAGCCAGAACACCACCAAACGAGCGCTTGAAGAAGAACCCTAAAATCGCCTCTGAATCACCTCCAATGCCAGAGCCAAAGAGACGTTAGGGAACGTTGATGATAGATAAGATAGATGACAAATGACAATTGCATTTATATGAACCTATTGAACCTATTAACATAGCCAATTTTGGTGAAAAATCATATGACTTTAATGTTAAATCTTATGAAGCTATTAACTTAGATTAATCATATCTAAAGAAATCATTAAAGATAGTTAATAGGTAGTTATATGCTTTTAGAATCCAAAAGAACAAATATTCCAAGATCCCTCTATAGATGAAAGAACTAGGAATGACATTAGAAATGAATCAAATTATACAACGCTTATATCTATAACTGAGCGAATAAATGTAGAGGAAGCACTATTAGATTAACTTTTATATCTAATAATATAATATGAACTCAATTAATTATTATAAAAGATGAATGCGAGTATTATATGTTTTTAAATAAAAACCTCAAACTTAATATCATAAAATATATTCATAAATTTACCATTGTTACAATCCTGTTCTTTTGAAAATTCAGTTCAAATTTATTAATTGGACAAATATATGAGGATGATAATTTATTATATAAAGCCAATGAGGCTACATTTGAGGCATGACAAGAAGTGACACTACAAAAAAAACTTGTCATTACCGACAAATAAAATCTGCTGGAAATTATACTTTTTTGACATAAAAATTTTTGTCATAAAAATTTTTGACAGTAAAACACGCATCAAAAAACATATTCTGGTGTAAATATTTCGATGGAGGATTTTTTGACAGAATTACTGACATAATTTTGGTTGAAATATTCATAAATATCTTTCATTTAAGAGTTGCACTTACAGATGTTTTATCCTCTAGAATTTCTAGCATAATATTTACGTCGGTAATTCTGACGGATAAATCGCTAGAAAAATGGAACGAATACGCACTGGTAGAAAATTCTTATGGATTATCCACCAAAATATTTGATGTAAATATTCATAAAAAAAAATATAATTTCATCGTATCTTTATTTTGATGGACTATCCGCCAGAATTTTGCCAGAAACCAATAGTAAAAATAAAAAAATAGCTCCCTTTATTATGTTTATATTTTCGACAACACAACAATCCTGCATATAAAAACAAATATCCAATTTAACAAATAGTTTATCATACATATATCATATTCATTTAGTCATTAAACATAAACATACACTTTAATATTATGAGTTTATTAAACAAACAATTTATCTTTCAAAAGTTCATTAAACATTCACCAAACTGTTTAAAATTAAACATACAAATGAAATTTCTAACATATGAAAATAAAAATCAAGTAATAACAAAAAAATCTAATCAGAACCAGTCTCCTGCTATGTTGATGCTTCCTTTTTTCCACAGAAGTGCTCCCTCAATTACTACAGCTTATCCAACAATTGAGTTTGATGCATCTACATATGTATGTCATCTTGTGATTTTTTGACTTGCTCTAGCTTGATTGTAAGGTAGCTACTTGTTAGCTATCTAATAACTCTTGGATACTTGTTTAAAAGTTGAAGTCACTAGATGTTTGCCCCTCATATGAGTAGGTTTGTGAGCCTAAATAAAAAGCTCGGACATACTGCATTCCTCCTATCGCTTGCGATCAAGTGTGATAGTTAGAGTACTCTACTGATCCACCAGAAGATCCCTTACTTGCTCCTACCTAGCTCTCATGTATACTCATCCTACAAAAGTTAATATAATATTAAGAAATTTGCATATGACACCAAAAATATTAAATTTATGTACTTACGTAGGCTCTCCTTGCTCGTTCATCAACTTATTATTGGTCCTCTTGTCACTTGTGGGTATGACTATGCAACTTAACAACGGTTGGTTCTCTGCACAACACCTCTTTCTACAACATACTCATATTAGTATTCATATCTAAGTAAATTATTAAAATCTTTTAAAATTTCTTACCAAGCTTCGGCTAAGCTCAATATATGGTACTAAGCCCCCAATATAAGGAGAACTACCTATGCCCCCCAACATTAGAAGCTCAATTTTATCTATTATGGTTCCTCCTTATATAATATGGCCTACCCCAAGTAGTTGTCAGCTCACCCGGTACACTCTCAACAATCCAAAGTGGTCACTCACCTGACTTTTTAATGTTAGCAAACATGTCTCGCATGCGAGTCGACCCACGCTTCTCAAAGTTCTTTTTGATTTTATCATTATGTTGTGACAACCAATAAAAATTATTTCTACATTAAAAAACATACAATATTAAATATTTTTGTTATATTAATAAAAAAATAAATAATATAGAATAAATTTTTATAATAACTAACCTCAAACTCTCTAAACCATATATCATGCACTTTTTTCGAGACTTTCTTCAAAGAAATATTAGGAGAATTATATCTACTTTGTATTATATCCTTGTTCATCTCATTTTAGTATGAGGTCATTAAGAGCTGTCTGAGCTCCTACTTAGTGATTTGAGGGTTGATAATTGTCCACTTGTCAATCATATAGATCCTAGTTAAACTTCAATCCAGTCCAAACTTCAACCTAGTTCTCAAACTCACACTCTAGGTCAACTTTCAATCAAACTCTAATCTTGTTCAATTAATTTGAATCATTCATTTTATTGTGATTATTGTAAACAATTTAAACTCAATTAACCAAATCAAGAAGTACATCCAAATCCAAGATTCTAGGTTAAAACCTTGGGTAAAGGGGCTATATCTTGAAACCTTCTCTAGGTGTTTTTTCAATCACCTTAAAACCCAGCCAAATTAACTCTCATTCATGATTTTTCAATTGGATATTGTTTATAAATGTCTCTAGGGTTAACCTTCTAATTTTAACTCAGTTTGACCCCTATAACCCCAGAAACTATATTGATTCCCAAAGGTTATAAAACTTTCAAATATTTATAGCCTATGCCACTTGACCCTTAACCTTGTGGAATTTTGACCTTAGGACTTTCCCCAAGACCACTGGCCCTGCCTATGGCCTTTAATATAATATTTTGACCAATAAATTGCATTTTTATAGACCCAGAGTAAACTAGGAGATAAAATGACCAAAATGCCCTTAAAGGGTAAATTGGGAATTTTCTCAAACTCTATAGAAAAATCACCCATTACTAATGATTTTTTTGGCAGTGAATTTTACAGTAGTTTTATGGGGATTTTCTAGAACTATATAATGAGAACTTTTTCGACAGTAATTTCTAGTGAATTTCTTTCAGTAAAAATTTTTTGATGGTTATGGCCGCCAAAAAACTGCCAGAAATAAAAATCGATGGTTTTAGTTTCCTATGTAATTTATATCGGTGAAAAAAAATTGCTTCAAAGCCATAAAAAAATCTCTTTATGCTAGAAATTTGCTTATTTCCATTGGAAAAATCCACCGTAATGGCCAATTTTTCTGTAGTGAAAACTCAATATGAAACAGTCAATTCAATCCTTAAAACCTCTTCCAATGCATCCTAAACATCATTAGGAATGCATTGAACCCAAACTTAAGTTTTGATTTGACCTGATTGAACAAGTTAACTATGGTTGACCTAATTTCCCCTTAAGGGCCCAAATGACCTTTTTGGACCACATAACCCTCCAGTGCATGGGACCACCTCCAATGGTCTCTAATCATTCATTCAAACTTGTTGAGCTCAAACCCAACCCTTGATTTAACCTGGTTGACCAGATCAATCATGAACACTATTTGCATTCAATCTAACTTCTATTTAAACCTGCATTCATTTAAAACTCTCCAGTTCAAATGCTTCCAAACTTATCATGAGTCAAACTCCATTGAGTTTGACCAAATTCAACCCTTTAACCTTAGTCAATTCTTTCAAAAACTTAAGCACTTACCTGAACTCTCTATATATGACTTCACACTCCTTCCAACCCACTCAACCATTATACATACACCTCCTCACATTTAATCTTAGTCAACTTTAATAGTTTGACTAGTCAACTAGTCATTCCAAACCTAAGAGAGATCTCTGATGGTCAACCTTTCCTTTAAGCTTTAAAACACATTATTTCAAGGTCTTGGAGCTCACCCAATAGGCAGCCAAACACCATTCTTTGTCCACCTCATAAGTTAATAAGCCTAATGGATTGATCAAAATACATTAACATAAGGCTTTAAAGCATCCAAATTCTCAACCCTCCCTTTAACTCTGAAGTGCATTATTTCAAATCACTTGAAGGTTTCCCAACCAGTGCCTAGCTACCATTTGAATTCCACATCAGCTATAGTTGAATGTTTGATCAGTCAAACAATCAACTAATAGCTCAATCAAGCTTATGTAGTCAAACTCTCCTAGACATTTCAATCCTACCATAATCCCCTGACTTGATCTGCTAAAATGAGAGCCAAAGATCTCTTAGAGGTTCTCTAACCAAGCCTAGGATTTGGTTTAACTCAAAATGCAAGTGGTCCCCCCTCATGCCCAAGCCATCCAATGGTAAGAGGGCTCAAACCAGGCTTTCTTCCTGCCACCTAGCAGTTTGGGACACTTATCCTGATCAGGCCAAAACATCTAATTAATCACTACCATTGATTTAAAGTCCTAAGATTTAAACTAAGTAAGAGGAGTCATTCTAATCACACACTCAATAATCAGTACCTAGTGCCTCTCTAGCTGATCTCCCTTTTCATTTTATCTTCCAAGAGTTCTTCTCCTTTCCCACTACAAAAACCCTGTGGTTATATATCTCCGACAACGAGTTCTTTGGTCAACCACTCACTTAGTCCATCCATGGTGTCAAGCGCGAGATCTAGTGCTTTTCAGACCAAGTTTTCCTTAATGAAAAAGTGCGTGGAGGGTCTACAAGCTCATATATTAAAAAAAATCACAAATATACTAATCAGATTGACCTATAAACCCGAGCCTATCTTAAAGCACTTGGGTTAAAATAGATTTTCAAAAATCTAATTTAAACACAAATAAGCACATCCCCATGATTTCCCTTCATGCATAATGGCTATATTTAAAATTTTGTGTCATTTGGTTAAGTATTTTAAAAGAACGATACGATTATTCCTTTCAAGGGCTTATTCTCCTCTTGCTTGTATTACAAATTTTTTGGGGCATCAATCTCATGATCAGTGGCCCAGATTAAGCCTTTCCATGTTATATCTTCCCATATTAGGCTGCTAGGTTGTGTAATTTCCCATTCAGTGCAATCTGGACCATCCAACCCATACCGCGGGAGATCTGACAATTGAACAGTCTTGCTGAGCTGGATAGCGACCGCATTGTTTAATACCCGCCATCATCCAATCATTAGGCTTGATTGCACCACCATGAAATCATGCCAATGATTGGCTAGTTGCTGTATTTTTGTACCCCGCCTTCTAGAAGTTCCTATGTGTCCTACTAACGCCACCATGGTTTGCTCTTGCCTATCAGGAGATGCTGCTTGTGCACCCACAGCTGTCATTTCAAAATTCAACTAAATTAATTTTTTTAAATGTTTTAAATGTAGAAAACTTTAAAGTTTGTGAAAAATTAACTATTTAAAAAAATCAAATTATACCTTATTTTCTTTAAAATTTTACCCTCTTTTATTTAAAATTAAAATAAAATGATAATGCTTCATAAATTTCAATTGATTTTAGATATTTGATTTTTAATTTTTTAGCTAATATTTTATTTATTTTTTTATATTTTATTATATATAATTTCAAAAATTCTAAAAGTTTAGGAGAATTTTCCTTGTTATATTCCTGAAGTGTCTTCTTTATCATACTTTATAAAGATCAATCACATGGGGAATTCCATCTTTGGATGAATCCATAAGTATTTGGATCATGGGTTGATTCAAATGATTAATAATCCATCCCTTCCTTTTAAACACCAAGATTTCAGTCACATTTTTGTTGATGCCTTGTATGGTGCGGCTGGTTGTACATGAATTAAGGGTTAGAGACTCTTGATTCTAAACTTATGTAATCTATTGACATTTAAGAACAAAAGTTAATGCTAATTTTAGGAAATTTATGTGAATCATAGAAGTTTAAAATATACACCCAATAGGTGTGAGATTCAAAACACTTAAATAGTGACATGACCTACCTTAGGCAAGGAGTTATTTGATTTTAAAAGCCATTAATTTAGAAATTGAACTAACTCAAAATTAACCATTAATTAATCCTATAATTTCTAAAAATCATAATAAATTTAAATTAAATCATAAAAATACAAATAATATATCAAATTGACTAGAATTAAATCACCAACCTAGAAAAATTGAAAGCCCTTGATGAGACATCCAATTTAGGTTTAATTTAATTTTAAAGAAAAATAAATATTTAACAAATTTAATTAATTAAAAATATTTTAAAATATTTAAAATATCACAAACACTTGGAAACACTCACTAAGGTCATTTTTGACCTTTGGGAGTGATTCCAAGAAGTTTGGAATCAATTTGGATCAAAACCTCAAAACCTTCCTTAATTAAATGAATTAAAGTTTTAATTAGTTACATAAAATTTAAAAAATCACAAGTAATTTCAAAAATTCCAATTAACCTAACTCAAAGCCATTCAAACCCACTTAAGGTCTACTATTTTCTAAAAATGTCAAATCACTAGAAATAAGTCAAAGTAAAAAAGTTAACTTTTTGATCAACTATAGTTTGAACCTAGGTCAAAATTTTAAAAATTCATAACTTAATTTAAAAAATCAAAATATAGTAAACTTAGAGTTTAATTACTCATATTAAGGTCGTTTATTTAGAAAAATTATTCAAATTCTAGAAAATTTTCTAATTTAAAAAGTTAAAGTTTGACCCCTTTTAATTAATGCAATTAAATAATTCCAAAAAATCCTAAAGTAAAAAATTAACTAAAATTATAGAAATCATTAATTTGATTAATAAAATTTGTTAACAAACCCTTAATACATAACAAGCATTCCAATGATGAAGATTTTCGGATGGACAACCTTGAGCTACGGGGCTATGTGTCCTAAGGAGGCCTAGTTCTTCGAGCCCATTGTGACAACGTCATGAACGGATTCAGTGGAGTGTAAGACCTTAAAGTTAAGTGACTCTTAATTACTTAACTAAATTAAAATTCTTAATTCATTAGACCACCTTGAATTAAGGGGCTAAATTCCATAAGTAGGCCTAGTTCCTCTAGCCCACTATGACAATGCCATGAACCTATTGATAGCAAATTTAAATCAATTTGATCTTTAAAATCATATAATAATCAAGTTAATTAAAATTATTAATCCTTTAATTTTGATTAATTTAACTAATTAACTTAATTTAACTAAATCGGTTACCACTAGGTAACCCAAGCTTATGAGGATATTAGGTTAGCCCCAAGGAAGGTGAAATAAGCTTCACGACCCTTGTGTAAACAATAATAGTATTCAATTAACAATTAAAAAAATATTTTAAAATCAATCTTAATGCATTAATACTTAAACTTAAATTAAAGCTCTCTTTCGACCTTCAACAAATCAAACATTAGATAACTTTAACAATTACATTGTCTACAACATATCCAAGGCATACAACCTTATGTACACACTTTATATGATTTACTAGGATAACAAACTCTAATTTTAGGCTAGCCTAAGGTTTACTTTTCTATTGTGTGTGCCTAGTTTTATATGTTTTTCATTACATGTTGTTTATTAAATTATTTGATTGATGTGAATGTTTATTTAATTATATAATCTGTGAATTGATGTGATATGCAATATATTACCCCTATGTTAGGCATGATCTAAATGTTCATAAGGTTTTCTACTGGTGGCCACACTCATGCAGGGCTAAGTCAAAGGGAAGAAATTAAGTGTTTTAAATTGACATATTTTTTGCAAGAGCAAAATGCTAAGTCCTCTTTAAAATTAAAAAAGCTTGGCCCTCTATGACTGTGAATTTAATTTAAATAAAAAATATATAACTACTTGGGATGTTATTATTAATTTCAACTGCTTAGAATAACCCTGCAGGTGATTTAAGAATTTTCTTTTATTATTAAGATATAATAGAATTTGATTAAGTTAATAGTTATGAAAATGAGCAATTGAGTTGGGATACTATATCCAACTTGGAACACAAAGAGGAGAGAGCATACCTTGGGGGACAGCTCTTTTCCATTTGGGGATCCATGTTAGGATGAATTTAATATCCAAAGAGAAAATAAAACACCCATTTTGGGAGGAGTTTTCTTTCATTTGGATGTCCAAACCTAACGAATCTAATGAGCTCGTAGAAGGATGAATACGTGAAGATAGAGAGTATCCCACTCAAAGTCACTTGCGTCAGTCCTAGGTTTAGAATTTAAATTATTATCAATGGTACCTAGCCAGGACTGCCAAGAGTCTACATAAGATAATTAAAACTTTAATGCTCTAAGAAGTAAGAAGACTGCCAAGAGTCTGCATAAGTAAATTATTAATTTCTCTCATGTTTTAGGCACGTCCCCGCCTGTGAGTTCTTAATGACCACCTAGCTTATTAGGGTGAAGTTTTGTCAAGGAGATATGCAATCTCTAGGAAAAAAATATATTTTTAAACCTTTTTAAAACTGCTTCATTCATTTTATGCATTTAAGTTAATTAACATGCATTGCATTAAAAGCAAAATTAAAAGAGTCTAAAATTTTAATTGTATTTTTTAAAGCATAACTACCCTACATAAGTCAAGGGGTCACTTAGGATCCTCTCCAGATATCGGCCCCAACTCCTCAAAACTTAATTAATAGCCCACCACTCTTTTATTAAAGATAAAATACATGATTTTAAAGTGCTTAGGGGTAAGTTGGCTTCCCAATCTAGGCTGGAGTGAGTTTAGGTTTTACACTACATTAGCTAGGTTCGGACTACTATTTTTCAATGTCCAATTTAGACTTAAGATCCAGGGTAGACCCAAAATCATAGACCCCACCTTTTGAGAATTTAATCCAAACTTTCTAATAAATTGATCAACTTAAATTAAAACTTCTTTTTAAAACAAAACTTAAAGCCTAACACATAGGATAAGCCGGAATGTTTCTGAAGTGATTCAAAATCCTAAATATCTCATTTCTTTCATCCTTTGATCTCCAAAGGAATTGTTCAAATTTTATCCAATCCTAGTTGAAATACCTTCCTCACTTCCTTTGATATCACTCCTCAAAAATCTCTTAAATAAAATTTCTACTATTATTTTAATCGAGAGTATTCACAGGAAATTCAAGTTTCTAATAATATAATTAACTACAAGGGCTTTCTCTTGTAGTAGATTTAGAACCCAGATCAATTTTTAGAATCAATTTTCAAAACTCAATTAATTTTCTTTTGAAAAGTTTAAATCAATGACTATCATTATCGTCCTATTCAAATGCTTGATTATAGGGGATATCCTGTTCCCCTTGGAAGATATATCATTTATTATCATGATTTTGAATATGAAATTAATGATCATTCATCAAAATTATAATAGTAAAATGATTGATAGAATATCATTTTGACCCTTTGGGGTCATATGTAGCTCTTCCCTGAATTTGACTATTACAATATGGATGAAACTTTAGTTTCATTATTTGAACCCATTAGAGAATGATATTTTCACCATCCAAGGTAGTATATCATTCATAATCATGTGTTTGATTTAAAAACTAAAATTTTAGAAATTAAATTCTCCAAAAATTAACTTTTAAAAAACTCTTTTTTAACATTTAGTAAATAGTTATGTATTTTATGTGTTGGCTGCTTTAATGGATAAAACATGCATAAAATATGTTAGGTAAAAAATTATTTATCAAATTTTAATAGCATGTTAAGAATGTAGTAAGTACATATGTATCACCCTCAGGGGCAATTAATATACGCCCCTCTAACGCCTGCTCTATCGCAACTAAGGTCAAATGTCCACCTGCATAGGACTGAGGGGGTGGTGGGGGATAGAATGGTAGACCATGAGAAGATGTGTGTCATATCTTCATGCAAAATCTATTACCAACTACCTTTAGTTTTCTGCCAAATTCAATTTTAAGCCCTTGATCAAATTAAGTATCTTCTTCATGGATTCATGCTCTTTAAAATTGAATACAAAGCACTTGATTATTATGGAACACCATATTCCTTTTATTCATTATAAACTTAAGAAGATATTACCTCCAGCATTTTTTTACTCATTATAGCATTTACCCATGTATTTATTATTGAGACTGCAGTAGGCGAACCTATTTAATATCAGTGGATGCATCCTTTTAAGAGATATTTGAATAAACTTAAAAAGACTGTTAAGGATAAAGCACATTCATAAGGCTCAATTTAAGATGTACATATAATTTATAAGATAACCCAATTTTTCTTGTATTACTTTGACAAAATGTTACAATCAATTAAGAGTACTACACCTCAAAATTTTGGTCATGAAGATTTATGTAAAGCCTTAAATATATATGCATTCAAGGGATGTGGTTAACCCATAGGAGCTAGTATCATGTGTTATTTGACTGATAAGGATATGAGAGCTACCACATTATATTCCTTGCTTAACTATGATGAAGTTGAGCCTTATTTTAAGTAATTATGAGTTATCTTGCTCATACATTTGTAACTCATAAATCATAATTATTTAAAATTTATAGGAGTTTTATTAATACTTTGAGTACATTAGTATTATTAAAAGTACAAAAAATAGTGGAAATAGGATTCCCAAATTGGTTTTAAAATACGGTATATATTTTGATAATTCATTTATACTAATTTGTGTTAATTAGTTAATACAGTATCCAATATATGCTAATAATATACCAACATTTAATCGACTAATAAGGTGCACACTCAAGATAGTGATTTGTAATATCAAGGACTACTGGATCTAGTTTGGGGAAAAAAGAGATTAGTAAAACGCTGACAAATTTTTTTAGTTAATGCCTACAAATTTCAAACAAAATCTTGGTGTGAAGGTAGGAAGATAGATAATCCTAGTGTTTGTGTAAGAGGGAACACTCATACAGTGATGATTCTGAGTTCTATAGGGTATTAGAAGAAGTATTATAGTTAGAATATTGAGATAATGGGCACATCAATAAGATCTTATGTAAAACTTAAAAGATCTTGCTAATGATACAGACAATTAAATTTTAACTAATGGGAGTGAGTTGTAGTTAGAGAAATTAGATTTAGACATAGTGAAAAGTCATGAGGAATTTGATAGTGATGAAGATGTTTCATCAAATGGAAGTGAATCAATAATTGATGAGTAAACAAAAGGTAAATGTATTTAATGATTTTTAATAATAAATTATAAATCAATAATTTACATTAACAAATTTTTTTACAACATAACAATAGTTACTTCATTTATTTAATTACTTCCCTAATTTATATAAATTTTTATTGCTAATATTTCCTCTTTTTTCAGACATGTTCAGGTGATCATGAGCCTCACCGAGGAGGATTGATAAAAAATATTTTTATCAGGAGCAAGAAGGGTGGCTCAGCTTGTAGAATTGTATGTACTAACAGACCTCTTGTTCTCAGCCTACCACTCAGAGTCAGTCTAGCCCGCCTTTACCTACTCCTCCAGCTAGTAGCCCATAGTTATACTCACTAGACCCCCGCTTACCTTCCAGATGCCACACATCAATTGAGTAAGTACATATGTATCTCCCAGATTTTATATCAACACATCTACTTAAATTGAAAGAATATCCATCAGGTACCCTTAGAGTCTACACCCATTCACAAACCGCTCATTTCTAGTCTAAAATTAAGGTAAATGGAGCTTTTGGTTTGAGAAAGTTTTCATTTCCACCATTTTTCAACTCTAAAAATTTTCTTATATAAATCTCCTTTAAGTCACTTGCTTTTATACTATTTTGTATTTATCTTTGACATCCATGACTGTCTTAAATATATTATCAAAAATATTTTTCTTTATATGCATCACATCCAAGTTATGTTTGATTAGGTTTGTTTTCCAATATGACAAGGACCAAAAATAAATTTTCTTGGTCTAATTATAATTAACGTCATACCCTTACAATCTATAATCAACTAATATTAGAGAATCAATTATTGTTGGCATGAACCTTACTCTTTAAAATATTTCTTCACTGGTTAATCTAAGAGGAGGTTGTGACATAATCATTTTATTTTTAGTAATGCATCCTTATTTCACCTGAAAGAATGACCTATAGGTAAGAATATGTGGTGGTAGTCTAACTAAGTGTTATTCCCTCCATATTTTAAAGTGTATGACATTGTAAATTACATATAACATAGACAAGCTAACTTTCCATAAGTGTTCTAACTTGAAAGCATACCATGCACATGAAAGTCACCAATTATCCAAAGTAATGTTGACCTCATTATAAAATTTTATTTGGTGGAAATATCATATATTCTTACTCCTTCCCATTAAAAATTTAATTCATTGATTAACAGTTGTAAGAATACATCTATCTTTGCTTTTAGATTATCTGGCCCTGGAATGATCAGTGTAAGAAACATATATGGGGTAGTCATAAACAACTCTGTAGCAAGATTGTAAGGGGTGAGTATTATAGGCTAGCTTAAGCAAGGTGAAGGAGACTGACTAAATGGAGTAAAACCATCTACACATAAAGCTAATCATATATTTAATAATTATGTTGCAAAGGTTGGATGCGTATGATCAAAGTGTTTCCAGGCCTCTGCATCTAATAGATGTGTAATAACATCTTCTTATGAGATATGTTCATTATGTCATCTCATATATGTAGTATATCTCATGAATGCATATAACTATTGTAGCCAAGGAATTATAAGCAAGTAAAATATCCTACTGACCGGTACAACCCTATAGCTTTCTTTTATCCCAAACTTTGGTTTAAATCTTAGTGCATTATAATGACGGCATGCATTATTTGATAAGTCTTCTTTATAGTATAACATGCATCCATTTACACAACATTTTATTTTTGTATATGTCAAACCAAGTTCAGAAATTAACTTTTTGTCTAATATAAATCTATAATAATTATGTTATATATTGGGTTGGTTTCCTTAAGCAGCCTAACAAATTGATAAAAATATTCATAGAGAAGATTATATTCTTTCTTGATGCTTAACATCTTCATAGCAACTGATAACTCTGAGTGAGAGGTGCACCCTTTCCATATTAGTTGTTGGGCAACATGTAACAAATCATAAAAAATCTATTCCTGCTTATTTGGTGATTCTTATATGTATTGTTCAAATTGTGTTAAAGTTAATTGCATCATAGACTAAGTCCTCAAGAGGTTAGATATTTTCTTCCTTAGCTATATTAAAACTTGTAGACTGGCCTCATTGAGAATTAAAATGTGGCTTGTACTCACCTTGAGAAGTACAATACCAATATTATGGCATAAACCCTCTATGATATTTTCAATAATTATGTTATCTAGTGTTAATTGTACTTGATTTTTATGTTCGAACATGGGCTTGAAAACTTTCCATCTGAGATCAAGCTAGGTAGTTGAGAGACTGTTTAGATGATAAAAGTCACCCCATTAATGAACTCATATGTTAATGTCTTATGTCTTTATGCCAATCAATTATACATCCAACTTCTTTGATTTATAATATCCATAATTTAAAAATTTTAGCATATATAAATTATGAAGATATTAGAGATTTGTGTAGCATCTGTTGCAGGAAAATAGTTTGAAATTAAATTTATTTGTAAATTAGAGGAGACTGACTAAATGGAGTAAAACCATCTACACATAAAGCTAATCATATATTTAATAATTATGTTGCAAAGGTTGGATGTGTATGATCAAAGTGTTTCCAGGCCTCTGCATCTGATAGATGTATAATAACATCTTGTTATAAGATATGTTCATTATGTCATCTCATATATGCAGTATATCTCATGAATGCTTATAACTATTGTAGCCAAGGAATTATAAGCAAGTAAAATATCCTACATACTGGTACATCCTTTAGATTTCTTTTTATCCCAAACTTTGGTTTAAATATTAGTGCATTATAATGACGGCATGCAATATCTGATAAGTCTTCTTTATAATATAACATACATCCATTTACACAATCTTTTGTTTTTGTCTATGTCAAACCAAGTTCAGAAATTAACTTCTTTGTCTAATATAAATCTATAAGAATTATGTTATATATTGGGTTGGTTTCCTTAAGCAGCCTAACAAATTGATAAAAATATTCACAGGGAAGATTATATTCTTTCTTGATGCTTAACATCTTAATAGCAACTGAAAACTCTGAGTGAGAGGTGCATCCTTTTCATATTAGTTGTTGGGCAACATGTAACAAATCATAAAAAATTTATTCCTCTTTATTTGGTGATTCTTCTAAGTATTGTTCAAATTGTGTCAAAGTTGCATCATAAACTAAGTCTTCAAGAGGTTAGATATTTTCTTCCTCAGCTATATTAAAACTTGTAAACTGGCCTCATTGAAAATTAAAATGTGCCTTGTGCTCACCTTGAGAAGTACAATACCAATATTATGGCATGAACCCTCTATGATATAGATCAATAATTATGTTATCTAGTGTTAATTGCACTTGATTTTTATGTTCGAACATGGGATTGAAAACTTTCCATCTGAGATCAAGCTAGGTAGTTGAGAGGCTGTTTAGATGATAAAAGTCACCCCATTAATGAACTCATATATTAATATCTTATGTCTTTATGCCAATCAGTTATACATCCAACTTTTTTGATTTATAATATCCATAATTTAAAAATTTTAGCATACATAAATTATGAAGATATTAGAGATTTGAGTAGCACCTGTTGAAGGAAAATAATTTGAAATTAAATTGGTTTGTAAATTAGATGGTATTATTTCCCATAGGTCCCATATCAATAAAAATTTTGGTAGCCTCTCGATTTCTTACCCGCCATATCAAGAAAGATGTGTATGGTCAGTGTCGGGTGACATCGCTGCTACAGTCTTTAATCTTATCACACCAAGAAAGGTGTGTAAAGGTCTTCAGGAGGTACCTGTGTAAAAATATAGTTTGTGTTAGAGATTTTTCTAGAAAATTTATCGATTTTCTTTACGTGTAAAAATGTAGTTTGTGTTATAAAATCATCTATGAAAACTCTTTCACTCTCTCTAATCTTATCTTTTATAGGAAATTTCTCCAATATTTTCAACATTTTCATGTATATACTCATTTTGTATATTTTTTTCTAAAATTAAAGTAACTCATGAGCATTCTAATCTCTGCAAACACTTACTTAATGTTATGTTTCTCTTTTAATGACCTACATTTTACACCATTAAGCATTGCAAGTCTCAGCACATCTTATATAATTTTCCCCTAAGTATGAGGATAATTTTTTATCACACATTACAAGTCTCACCACATTGCTTCTCTTTTATAGAATTTTCCCAATGCATTCCTCTAGTTTAACCACCCAATTTGAATTCTGCTAAATAAACACATCAACTCCCTCTCTAGACTCACAATAAGAAGAATATCATCAACAAAATGCAGTCACCATGGTACAATCTCTTGCAAATGTCTACTGGGAACATCTATGACAAAAGGAAAAAATTACGATGGATTTTTTACAAATAAGCCTGTAAACATTGAAGACTGAGTCAGTGAACATTAGCAAAGTTGGCAACGATTATTAGTCGAAGAACGCTCTCGACATTAATGACATTTTGCTTAGGTGAATGATGCGAGTGGAGCTAATCAAAATAAGGAGGAAAGAAAATGAGAAGGAAGATGACACTAGGAGAAAAATAGGGCTATCTCTAGTGGAGTTAAAAGTTACCATAGCAAAATCTATCGAAAATGGTTCATTAGGTTTATATAGGTCGATGAACTATCCACCGTAGATTACGCTGTTACCTTCTGGTGTAATATATGATAAACAAAATATCTTATCTTAGAGAAATTGATGAATATGTTAGTGGATAATACGCCGATAAATGACTGGCGGTAAATATGCTGAAACTCCATCATTAATGTACTGACAAAATATCTGCCCATTAGTTCACCACTTTTATCGACGTATTTACATCCGTTGGACTTCTACATCAATTTTGTAATCATTGGGGAAGATAAATTGAAGTGCAAGTTTTAGCAGTGGTTTTAACTGGTGTAAATCTGGGGCATTTATGGTGGTTCAAGGCACTACAAATTTGAACATATATCAATGGTTGAGACCATGGCTAATATTAAAAATTAGAAGATTGCTTCATATGGAGCTTTGTGGCAAATTAAATTGCTACAAATTTCTCATATTTTTGGCGGTTTAAACCACTACAATATCTCAAGATTTATCTTTTTAAATTACACATTCCATTTTATATTTTCCACCTTGTAAAAGCTCCAAATATTTGACATTATAATTTGTAATTTTTCTTATATGAGCACTCCTAAGAGAATATTGGGACCTAACATCAAATATGATATCAAATGCATAAGAAATGCCAAAGTTAATAAAATCCTTCCTAAAAAAAGTTAACTCTAATTAATAAAGTAACAACACCAGATTATGTATTTCAAATAATTTAATTAGAAATCAATTTATAATTTTGTACACTAGTTCTATTAACTAATATGACTAAATTTGGTAATCAAAGAAAAAATTATAAATAATTATAGAGTAGACAATAAGAATATCAGGATATTATTTCTGTTAACTATGAAAAATTATTAAGTAGCCTCTTTGATAATTTCAAAAATTTTCAACCTGCATAGTGAAATACCAATACATATCTAAATATACTTGACAATAAATATAAATGTAAAAAAAAAGGTATTTTTGTTTCATGTTTTCTTTTGAAAAAAAAATTATGAAAATATATATTGTAATGACTTGCGGTAGTAGTTGCAATAGGAACATCATATTGGTGTTCACTTTGACAAGGTTATTGTTGGCAATATAGCGATGGAAGCTCAGTGGAGGAGGTTGGTAACTTTGACAAAAGATAAGAGAAGGGATTGTTTAGTTAAGAGAAGGGCTCAAGTTAGGAAGAGAGTGGGTAGGGTAGGTAGTGTGCGATAAGAGCATTTGGAATGGTAGCATCATCATGGAGCTCACTTAGACAAGGTGGTGGTCGATATTATGGATGTAGAAACTCTATGGAGGAGGTCTATCACTTTGATAAGGGATTTTATGTGGTGTAATAGTTAAGAGAATGGCTTGAGTAAGGGATAGGGCGGCTAAGGAAGGCAACATTCATCAGGAGTAACTGGAATGGCAATGTGATCAGTAAACACTTCAAACATGCTACTTTGAATGTAAACTCTAATTCTATGCAAGTGTACATGTCGTGTAAAATAATAAAGTAATGAGTTGATTATCATTCACACATGAATAGAAATTACCTTGAGTTAACTCTAGTACAACTTATTTGAATTACCAAATTTATCTTATCAATAGAAATTTAAAGGTGTGCTAATGAAAGCCATCAACTAAGTATTAAAATGAAAATCCTATATCCAAGTGACTATGAGCCTATGATAGTTAAAATCTCATGAGTGAAAAAGTTATATGTCTATTAATATTATTATGAATTAGAGCATAAATACTCATTGTCTCTATCGAGCTCTTTGGAGTCTCTAGCTAAGATTTCTTTCAATTACAATGATTATATCTCCTTAAGATTACTAGACTCTATCCAACCTATGTTTATGTATGGCATGATCTCATTTTAAACCCTATAATTATTCCACTAATACTCTATCGAGAGGTTATAGATCACATCAAGTTTTAATGCAAGGCCAATACATAAACTAAATTAAGCACAAAAACAACATTTCAAAATTCATGAAATTCAGATCTAATTTTAAGTGAACATGATTTTTAACGTGTCAGAGGCTTAAAGATATATTTTAGCCAACCATGGAAATTAAAATAAACAAAACAAAGTACACTAGTAGTTCAGGATATATATCACTAGAAGGTTTGTACAACATGATTATAGACTCTCCTTCCTTTAGAATTAACTTCCCTGGCTTGCTCTACCTCTCTCTCCTGAAAGTTCGTTAGGGATATTAAGCCCTTAAGAACTAGCCCGAGGCTAACCGAGAGGAAGGGGGACTGAATTGGTTATTTAAAATAATTTGGGGGGGGGGTGAATTGGTATTTTAAAAGATTTTTCTTTAGGTAAAGCACTAAAATCATAAACCAAAATCACCACAGAAATTAGAGTGCAAAAATAAATAAACGTGGAAGCAAAATAAAGAAAGATCACACCAGAATTATAGTGGTTCGGTCATTCCTTGACCTACATCCACTCCTCGGAGGCACCCTTTCGAGTATTGCACTAACTAAGTGTCTCTCCTTTAGCTCCCATAGTTAGGCGGAGAAGCCTTTACAACAGACTCCTTTTCACCAATTCCGGTGCAACAGAGAACTGAATCCTTTTGTTTCCTCCTGAAGTGGGCAGAAAACCCAGACCTTTGCTAAAGTATACCTCCCAAGAACCTCCCAAGAACGAAGGATGAAGAACGGAGAAGACGACTTGGAACCTTGCTTGGAGCAACCTTCGTGAACTCTCTCACAAACTCCCCCTTACAAATTCCTCTCTCTCTCTCTCTCTCTGTCTCTCTCTCTCTCTTCCTCTCCCAAGGCTCTCTCAGGTCAAGATAGTAGCACTCTAGGTCTTATTGCATGAGAAAATTTGGGTCCTTTAAATAGAATTTCAAGAACGAACATTATCGTGCAGGGCGATAGGAATATCGTCTTGGCCGATCAGTACAAAATAAGCTCAATCAGCCGGGACGAATCAAGATGATCAGAAAAAAATTGGTTACATCGTCTAGGTCGATACAATATTATCCTGGACAATTAGTTCAAATTCAAGTACAATAATCCTGATCATCACCTTGTATAGATTCTGGCCAATGTCAATCGTCCAGTACATTGTCTTGGCTGATTCTACGATCGGCCCGGCCGATGTGATCGTATCAATAAGCCTTAATTACTTTTCATAATTGTTAGATTAATTTAGGCATAATTGTGCTGTATCGTCCAGGCCGATATGGAGATCTTCTGGGCCAATAATTTAAAATAAAGAATTCCTAAATTGATCATGGTGGCTGATTCTTTCTGATTTGAGCCTATTGTCCTGGCCGATACAAGGATCATCTAGGACAATTTGCTTAATGACGGCTACTTAACCAAGATGCCCTAATTAGGGTTTCTATTTTTAGTAGAATCATCCTGTCCAATATGAACATTTTCCAGGCCGATGTACTCAAAACAGAAAACTCTCAGAATACCACTCAGGTGTGTGTGTGCAAAGTTACTTAGCATCAGGAATCACTTTTACAATTGACTCAAGAAAAGAAAAAATACAGACTTGACTCAACCTAAATCTACCTGATCTTGAGTTGGATTGAGTTGCATTCGATCTTGTGGTCCTAAAAAATTAGTAGGCAAAGCATTCGTAGAATAACATGAATGTTTGCTATAATCAAAAGTATAATTCATAACCTTAGATTTGCAACAATCTTCCCTTTTTGATGATGGCAAACAAAAACAAAGAATTCCAAGCAGTTATGGTAGTTCAGTAAAAATAGTGTGACGAAAAAGCAGTTCATTAAGTTCCAAAATTCAAAGTACAAGATACATCAACCTAGTCCCCCTTTTGACATCACAAAAAGGAGGGAAACAAAACAAAACACAAACAAAAAATATAATATAAACTAAAACAAAGCATAAGAAAAACAAACTACAGAAAATAGAAACTTAAACTAGAAAAATGAGAGACCCTGATCATCAGATGGAGGTGGTGGTGGTGGTGGCTGTTGAAAGTAACTAGAGAGCGTAGCAAACTGTGCCCCAAACCAGGCCATGTCCTGGTCATGCTGCTGTTGCTGGTGTGTAACATAGGCATCGAAACGGGTCTCAAACTGATCAAATCTCTCCACCAACTGATCCAGCTGTGAGTGCTAGCAGAGAGGAACATGTTCAGGAACAGGAGCGGGAGCGGGAGCTTCCGCCTCCTCTGCCCCCTGAGCTTCCCCATCCCCTAGGTGGAGATGAGTACTGTGAAGGGCATTGAAGAAATTGTTTGAGTAGAAAGGTGGTGGATGGTTGGGAGGAGTAGGATATTGAAGGTTGTATTTGGATTCTAGAATATATGCAATGATGTGTCCTAGAGAAAGATTGGGCTTTCTCCTATGACCTGAATCTCGAATGGTAGTCAAATGCTCGATGTAGCAAAAGATCAGGTCTGTGGCATTGAATTCTCTATAGGCTAGAATGTAAAAGGTAGTAAGTGAAAGCAGTGGAGTGATGTGGACTTGGTCCCCAGTTTTTGGAATAACAGAAGTGCAAAGGACATGCTGGATTGTCCTAGCTTCTTTGAGTAAAGAGCTAGTCTCTCCAACATGAAAGTGTGCGTTGGTGTGGCGAAGAAAGTGATTTGTAGTGGACTAGTAAAAGTCAGGATCAGAGATAAAGGTATGCAGCTTATCCTCAGTGGTGGACAGCTGTAACAGTTCAGCACAATCCTGATATGTGATCTTGATAGGATGCCGATTCATATAAGAGGTGAGAGCAGTGTAGGAAAAATTTATGTGGAGATTTATGTAAAATTTAAAAAGAAGTTCAGAACTAAAGGGGACTGTGAGGGTGAGAATAAAGTAAAGAGAAGTGTGGCTGAAAAAGATCCAGAACCGGATAGGAGAGTTAGGCTGGATTGATTATTCGGGAGAGAGTAATGCCGCATTCTTTGTAACGGTGGTAGGCAGCCTGATCGTTTGCCTCCTGAAAATGAGGATCCAACATGCTCCTCGAGGAGCTGCCAGATGTCTGACGAGCATGCTTTCCGCCAGCCATTTAGAAGAAACAATAGCAGGGAAACAATAAGCAACAGCAAGTAAAAAGCCCAAGATAAGGTGTGAAGAAAAAATGGCTAAATTCAGGCTCTATTTAAAGAATCGGCCAGATCGTCCAGGCCAATCACAAGATCGTCCAGGATAATCTGTTGCAATTATTGTGAACAGCCCAATTGGTCAAAAAGGCGGTCTGATCGTCCGGGTTGATAAGAAATTGGCCGGGACGATTAGACACAAAAGATCATCCCAAGGAGTCAGGCCGGACGACCGTTGAAAAAGTATATCGTCCAGGCCAATTAGGTTGATCGTCTAGGACGATGCTCAATAATGGATCATACCGACCAAATTTAAAACATTTTAAATCATACGCCACGTGTATCGTCCAGGACGAACAGTGGATTGTTCAGGACAATTGTCCAAAAATGGATCATCCTGGTCAAAATTATATATTTTAAACGTGCGACACGTGTATCGTCCATGACGAACAAATGTATCGGTTGGGACGATAACTAATAAATGCATTGTCCAGGATGAAAAAAGTATTGGCCAGGACGATCAAGATGTTTGTAGCAGAGTTCGATCATATCGTCCATGACAATAAAGGATCATCCAGGATGATTAGAACAAAAAAGTCAGAATATTCAGCAAATGGAGTTTTTTGAAGCACGAAAAGACGATCATTCAGAATAATATAAACATCGGCCAGGACGATGTGACAAATAATTTCAAATCAAAGGAGGGATGGAGATGATCAGAGAAGGCCCAAAAACCAACAAGAAAAAAAAATTACAACGATAAAACAAAAGCCAAAAAGTTTTTTTTTAAATCAAGGCATGAACATGATATAGTCTCCATGTGATTGATTTTAAAAATTTATAAGTTAATGAGTTAACAACTTCAAAAATCCAAAAAATGATAAAATATCCGATCATGTTAACCCTAAGCTCGGACTTCTTTTAGGGCAAAATCTTCTTTTGTGTGTGTGTGTGTGTGTGTGTGTATATATATATATATATATATTCAATTTGACGTCATTGCGCATCTTTTGTTTTTGACATCATTGACAACTTTTTTCATTATTTTTGCAAACTAGATTCTTTTCCAAAAACTCTTAAATATTCTTACTTGTGAGTATATCTTCCAGATATTAGAGAAGAAAAACTCATTCTCTAATATAGGGAAGAATAATCCATAAAACAGAATAAAAAATCATGTGAGAGATGCATTGACATGATAACGATAATTCTTAAAGTAACATAAAAACTTTGATTATTATAGTATAAGCTAGATTACTGTAGCAAGGTAGAAAAGATATCAATTGCAAAATCTTGTTGTTAATTTGAGATAGAATTTTGGTTAGAAAAGAAATTTTTACCACCAAAATAGGTTAGAGAAAGAGACACAATCAACAGTATTTTTTATCCTTTAGTAGATTAGGAGATGTAAAATATTAACTACAAATTTTCAAAATAAAAAACAAGGCATAAGATATCAATTCAGCAATGATTTGAAAAGGAAAAATAAAGCAAGGCATATGAAAAATAAAGTACCAAAGACAAAATAAAAACTAACTAAATAAAAAACAACTAGAAAAATATAGCAAAGAAATTAACAGATAAAACATCAGTTGAAATCAAGTTCATACATTAATGTCAATCACACCCAATCTGGTCCTTTAATTGCTGAAAGTGTCGAAGGCCAGTGGTTTAGTAAATATGTCTGTTAGTTGATTCTCAGTCACCACATGATGTAACTCAATGTCTCTCTAAGTCACATGGTCTCTAATAAAGTGACGCCTAATGTCAATGTGCTTAGTCCTTGAATGTTGAATAGGATTCTTAGAAATGCAGATGGAACTAGTGTTGTCACAAAGAACAGAGATGGCGCCTATAGGTAATCCTAAATCCAGTACTTGCTATTTTAACCAAAGGACTTGGGCCACACAACTTCCTAAAGCAATGTACTCAGCTTCAGCAGTGGAAAGAGCAACAGAGTTTTGGTTTCTGCTAGACTAGGAGACTAAAGATTGTTCTATGAATTGACAAGTTTTAGAAGTACTTTTTATATCCACTTTACATCATGCAAAATAAGAATCAGAGTATCAATTAATCTCAAAATAAGTGTTATGCCTAGAATACCAAATTCTTAAGTTTTTGGTCCCTAAATGGTATCTAAGAATTATCTTCACTGCAGTCAGGTGGGATTCCTTAGGATCAACTTGAAATCTAGCATAAAGATAAACACTAAACATTATATCAGGTCGGATAGCAGTCAGGTAAAGTAAAGATCCAACCATCCCGCTGTACTTCTTCTGATCAACTGATTTTCTATTTGGGTCCTTGTCTAATTGAATTCCTGAGGTTATGGGAGTATTAATTGGCTTGGCTTTGTCCATTTTATATTTCTTCAAGATGTCCTTTATGTACTTTGTTTGGCTCAAAAAAGTTCCATCATCTAATTGTCTAATGCTAAACCCCAAAAAATAGGACAATTCTCCCATCATACTCATCTCAAACTCCTTACTCATTGTTTTAGAAAAATCATCACATAGCCTTTTATCAGAAGATCCAAAAATTATATCATCGACATGGATCTTAATAATGAGTAAATCATCTCCTACATTCCTCAAGAAAAGGGTGGTGTCTACACTCCCTTTAACAAACTTCCATTCTAGTAAGAATTTGCTAAGCCTCTCATACCAAGCTCTGGGTGCCTGCTTTAATTCATATAAGGCCTTTTTTAATTTGAAAACATAATTTGGAAATTGGGAACTCTCAAAACCTGGGGGTTGTTCTACAAACACATCATCTTTTATTTTCCCATTTAAAAAGGCACTCTTAACGTCCATTTAGAAAAGCTTAAATCCCTTATAACATGCAAAGGCTAATAGCACTTTAATGGCTTCCAATCTAGCTACAGGAGCAAAAGTCTCCTCAAAATCTATCCCTTTTATTTGGTTATACCCCTTACCCACTAATCTTGCCTTATTCCTAACCACTACTCTAGAATAATTAACTTTATTCTTAAAGACCCACTTGGTTCCACCTACACTTTGTCCCTTAAGTCTTTCTACAAGCTCCTCAACATTATTTCTAATAAATTGGTTCAACTCCTCCTACATGGCTAAGATCTAAAACTCATCAGTAAGGGCTTGGTTTATGTTGGTGGGTTTAGTCATTGAGATAAAGGAAGAGTGGTTCACTTCCTTTCTAAGTCCATGTCTAGTCCTAACTCCATCAGAAGGGTCTCGTAAGATCAGATCTTTAGGGTGACTCGAAGAGTATCTCCAATCTTTAGGGTGACTCGAAGAGTATCTCCAATCTCTAGGCAAAGTGTGTGAAGGTTCAACCCTTTCCTCCAGATCTCCATTTTCTACTCCTTAGGTAATCTCTCCTATTCCTTCAGTGTTCTGGTGCTCTACCCTCTTCTATAAATTTTCTACTCCAGTGGTAATCTCTCCAACATCATCATCATCATCCTCAACTCTAGGCTTTCTAGGATCAGACTCATCAAACAATACATGTGCAGTCTCTTCCGCCACCAAAGTCCTCTTATTAAACACCCTAAAAGACTTCCCAACACTAGAATATCCTAAGAACACTCCTTCATTAGATTTTGGGTAAAATTTTCCCGAGTGAGACTTCTTCCCATTGTTGTGAATGAAAACCTTACAACCAAAGACATGAAGGTGGGAAAGATTGGGTGTCCTACCCTTAAGGATCTCATAGGGTGTCTTATCTAATTTGGCTCTAACATTTACCCTATTCAACACATAATAAGCTGTGTTAACCGCTTCAGCCCAAAAGTATTTTGGAAGTGAATACTCAGCAAGCATGGCTCTAGCGGCTTCCACTAAGGTCTAGTTCTTCCTTTCAGCTACCCCATTATGCTGAGGGGTCCTAGGAGCTGAGAAGTTGTGGCTAATCCCCTTGTCCTCACAAAAATTTCTAAATCTCTCATTTTCAAACTCTCCCTCATGGTCACTATGAATGGTTAAAATCTCACACCCTAGCTTTTTTTTTGAATCTAAGTGAAGAAGACTCTAAACTCATCAAATGACTCATTTTTATGTGACAAAAATCTAATTCAAGTAAACCTTAAGTAATCATCGACAATCACAAAATTATAGACTTTTCCTCCCAAGCTAGAAGTGCTAACGGGTCCAAATAAATCCATGTGAAGGGCTTTTAAAGGTCTAGAGGTGCTAATGTCCTTAATGGAGTGAAAAGTGGAGTGGATTTGCTTTCCTAATTGGCATGCATCACATAAGTGGTGTTTTGAAAACTTAAGCTTGGGGACACCTCTAATTAGGTCTTTTTGGGTCACTTTCCTAAGGGTTTTCATACTGGCATGACATAATCTCCTATGCATAACCATGAATCATCAATAGCAGTTTTTAAGCAAAATAAAGCAGCACAATCAATGTTATTTAAATCAAGCATGTAAACATTGTTGATCCGCTTTCCCTGCAAAATAGTGTTATTGTTTAAGCTCATAATGCATGAATTTGCAAAAAATTTTATGATGAATCCCTTGTCACAAAGCTGACTGATATTGAGCAAATTGTGTATAAGTTTATCTACAAGCAAAATATTTTCAATCAGAAGATTCTTAGAATTACCAATTATACTTGCTCCTACCACCTTCCTGGTGGTGTTGTCTCCAAGAGTCACCTTGACTCCTGTCCTGGTCTCCAGCACTATGAATTTATTGGCATCGCCAGTCATATGTCGAGAGCATCCGCTGTCCAGGTACCACATGCTCTTATAAGGCCTTTTGTGAGACCTTGCCTGCAAAATTATCAAATGTCAGATTTAGGAACCCAAACATGTTTGGGTTCCTTCTTATGGAAAGTAGAATACAAAGCATGCTATGGATCATGTGACTTGGGTATCCAGACCCAATGTGGGCTATGGTGAATGGTGCAAGTGTGTGCTATGTATCCTAGCATGCCACATGAAAAACATCTAACTCCAAGAAAAAGATGCACTAATCTACTCTTATGGTGATGCTTTTTATGTGATGCATGAAATGAAGATTTTTTATTTTTAAAGATTTTTAAATTTTCTAATTTTTTATATTCTTTTTCTAACTCAGAATGGCACAATTTTAATGAATCATGAGAATCAGATAACTCAGCATGATTTTTGTTTAATGCATCAAACTCATCAAGTAAAGCCATGTGATTTGAATTAATTGTTGAATGATCTTTGAGAAGAATTTCATGCTCTTTCTGTAAATAAAAAAATTCCAATTTCAGGCTAGCATGATTTTTCTTAAGTTTCCTATATGATGCATGTATTTTTTCAGAAATTTCAAGGAGTTGCTCATAGGTTAGTTCACATACCTCTTCTTAGTCACTTTGACCAAGATTATTGTCCACCATTAAGCACAAGTATGTTGTCTCCTCCTCAGGTTCAGTTTCAGAGGAATCTGATGCAGAATCCTCTCAGAATGCCTTTTGGAATTTCTTCTTGCTCTTGTCCTTTTTGAAGTTTGGTTTCTCCTCACCATTCTCCTTACTTGGGTGTGCCTTTAGCGTAGGACAATTAGCTTTAACGTGCCCAGGCTTCCTACATTCAAAGCAAATTGTTTCATTAGAATTCTTAAATTTTTTTGCTACCCTTACCTTTATTCCACTTTTGATGATTCTTGTGTTACTTCCTTAGAAAGCTCTTAAATTGTCTTGTGATTAAAGAAACATCATCGCTTTTAGATACGAAAGAATCAATGTCCGAATCGTTCACCTTAAGTGCCACCATTTTCTCTTCCTTCCTTTCACCTGCATCAAAATTTCTTTGGTTCAACCCTTGCTCGTAAGCAATGAGTGAACCAAGTAAGTTATCAATCGAATATGTAGTTAAATCTTTAGATTCAGATATTACAGTAACTTTTACATCAAAAGAGGAAGGAAAACATCTTAAAATTTTGTTTACTTTTTCATAGTTAGAAAGTTTTCTTCCTAATGCATGTAATGAAGTAACAATCTGAGTAAACCTTGTATACATTTCAGAAATCGATTCAGAAGGTTTCATACAAAAAAGTTTGTAATCATGCAAGAGAATATTTAAACGGGATTGCTTGACTTCATTAGTACCTT
>NW_021319683.1:1768092-1967718 GCF_001605985.2 Dendrobium catenatum | reverse complement strand
GAGAAGCCTTTACAATAGACTCCTTTTCACCAACCCCGATGCGGTAGAGAACTGACTCCTTTTGCTTCATTCTGAAACGTGTAGAGAACCCAGACCTTTGCTGAAGTAGACCTCCGAAGAACCTCCCAAAGATGAAGGATGAAGAACGGAGATGACGACTTGGAACCTTGCTTGTAGCAACCTTTGTGAACTCTCTCACAAACTCCCCCTCACAAGTTCCTCTCTCTCTCTCTCTCTCTCTCTCTCCCTCTCCCAAGGCTCTCTCAGGTCAAGACAACAGCACTCAAGGTCTTATTGCACGAGAAAATTCTGGTCTTTTAAATAGAATTTCAAGAACTGACATTATCATCCAGGACGATAGGAATATTGTCCTGGTCTATCAGTACAAAATAAGCTCAATCAGGCGGGATGATTCAGGATAATCAGAAGAAAATTGGTTACATCGTCCAAGCTGATACAATATCGTCTTGGATGATTAGTTCAAATTCGAGTATAATCATCCTGATCATTGCCCTGAATAGATTCTGGTCGATGTCAATCGTCCAGTCCATCGTCCTGGCTAATTCTGCGATTGGCCCGACCGATGTGATCGTATCAATCAGCCTTAATTACTTTCCATAATTGCCAAATTAATTTAGGCATAATTGTGTTGTATCGTCCAGGCCGATATGGAGATTATTCGGGCCGATAATTTAAAATAAAGAATTTCTAAATTGATTATGGCAGCTGATTCTTTCTGATTTGAGCCTATCGTCCTGGCCGATACAAGGATCATCTAGGACGATTTTCTTAATGATGGCTGCATAACCATGATTCCCTAATTAGGGTTTCTATTTTTAGTAGAATCATCCTGGCCGATGTACTCGAAATAGAAAACACTCAGAATACCCCTCTGGTGTGTGTGTGTAAGGTTACTTAGCATCAGGAACCACTTTTATAATTGACTAAAGAAAGGAAAAAATACAGACTTGACTCAACCTAAATCTACCCGATCTTGAGCTGGCTTGAGTTGCATTTGATCTTATGGTCCTAAAAAATTAGTAGGCAAAACAGTCGTAGAAAAACATGAATGTTTGCTATCATCAAAAGTCTAATCCATAATCTCAGATTTGCAACATCTCCTTTTCATGAAAATAAGCTTCATATTTATAATTTTTACAAATAATTGAACTTGCACCGTGACGCTAACCTGGGTAGTACAGTGGTGCCATTAAACAAATGTGTCGGTTCAATAATCATCATATCGATTTGCCAATTCAACTATTATTAACTGTTACCTACTATGGTGTTATGGTAATTTGGCATTGCAATGCTCCTTCCTTGATACCTCAATGCCTTACTCTCTCTATTTGGATCCAACCCTTTATCAATACAATGCTAACTTACAGTGCTCCAGCACTAAGGAGATGAGTATAGCATTGCGATGCTCTGTATATGACACTGCAACACTCCTTTAATATGGAGTATTTTGCGTATTTCTTGCACAAAAAGAAAGATTTAGATTACACTTTCTTAAAATAAGTGCAATTTGAATTATACATATTTTTTCTCATCAAAATTTTCTAAATATTATGTATCCTCAAGTAGATTGTATTGTAGTTGAAATAAAATAAAAGTTACTTTTACCAGAAACTGATATTTAAAAATAATAAAATTAATAATCTAAGTATTTATATAGTTATATAGATTTGTAGAAGTTTCATATGGCTCCATCAGCTACACACAATTTATAAATTAAGTAGGGAGGACCTTACCTTACTGTTGTTGACCCCCTAAGCATGTACTTGATAAACTGGAACCAAACCTTCCTATAATAAGAAACTATTTTTAGATAAATAATTTAAAATATACATATCCTTTGTAACTTTAATAATATTCCTATTAGGCATGACCTTCGTAGAATAAAATAATGTCTAATTTTTGACTCTTGGTTTAGGATTGTGGCGGAGGATCATATCAGTCTTTCTTTTCCACTTCTTATTAAAATCCCTATAACTTATGACTATAAGGATTTTGTCATAATCGATGGGAGAAATTTAAAATTTTAGATATTTATCTGTATCAAATTGGTAGATTGGGGTTCATAATGTTACAACCCAACCTGATATGACACATAGAAAGACATGTCATATTGAATGTACAAAAATCTTGGGAAATATCTACACATATTAGGATAGATCAGATCGTGAAAACTTAGCTACTTAATTGGCTCTTTCCCCTCTCCCTGACTTAAAACAAAATGTGAAATAAGTGTGAGCCAACACATCTCAATAGGTCATACCCAACTATATAAATTTTCAAAGGTTTCACTTACCTAGCATTCAACTGAGCTTTAAAAGTAATTAATAATCATTTATTAAATTGAACAAAATAATGCTTATAGTTACAAAAAAAAAATAACATTGCAAGGAAATTAAATAAATAAGTACTACATACATTAGAATACAAAATAATAGATTTCTTTTAGGTCCTTAAATCTCACATTAGAAATTGGCCCATATGATTCCCTATGCTAGCATATAAAAATAGGCCCTTAGAAATCCTAATGCTTAGCAAATATAAAATATTAGAAATTTAGGCCCTTATGTCTCCTTATAAATTTATCGGTGGAATAAAACTTTCACCACACATCAAATCTCCTCAGAATCACACATTTCAAGCAGACAAACATATAATTTACTGCATTATAGTAAAAAAAAATATAAATAAACCCATTACAGAGATTGAGTGAATACTTTATTGGTAGGCAATTGAATTAACCATTGAGCAGAATTTCACCATTTTAGAATATAACCAAATTATTAGGGATTATTTATAACATTATTGCATTAGGGATTATTTATAACATGTTTTTTAATGCATCTAACCAGTATTGTAGCTCTCCTAGAGGAAAAATTCTAGATTTCAGATGCACGCACAAAGAATAGAAAGTCCTACTTCAAAATAGATTTAGACATTCTCAAGCATACATTACCCTAATAAACACATGTAGAAGACATAAATGCATAAATTTCACTTGAATGTTTTAACCAAATAGGGTCATAATAGGTGCAATTGTGTATAGATTTAGTAGGTTTTATAATCCTCCCCTCCTAATAAAAAATCATCATTAAAATTTCCTCTTAGATCAACAAAATAGATTGGGATATAACTATCTCGTTTTAGATTGCTTCTTCTATATGACTTCTCTTTCTTTTTTGTGCTTACAATGTACTTTAACCATTGGGATTTATTTACTCCTTAATCTTCTAACATAATATCCAAATTATATTTTAGTTCTTCTATGTATATTAGATTTAGATTTACTTTAACGTCTTCCATAGATACTCTATTTCTAGAATCAAATATCTATTTTTTTAGAGATGATATATGAAATATACAATGAGTATTAGACATATACTCTGACAATTACAATCTATAAGTAGATTTTCCAGTCCTTTCAATTATTTCAAATGGTTCAATGCACCTTGGACTTAATTTTCCTTCTTTTCCAAACCTTCTTATGCCCTTTATTAGCTTGATCTTCACATACACTATGTCTCGAACCTAAAATTCTATAGCTCAATATTTTGCATTGTAATACTATTTTTATCTGTCACCATCTATTTACATTGTAGTACTACTTCTAATTAGACGAATCTTTTTATTAGCATCATCAATCAATGCTGACCCAATCAAACTATGCTCTCCCACCTTGTCTAAGATTGGGGTTATGTATTTCTTACCATACATAGCTTCATAGAGGGCCATACATATACTTGATAGAAAACTATTATTGTTAGCTAACTTCCACCAAAGTCTAGAGCAAACAACCTGAATATTTCTCCCAAATTGTCCATCTTTCTGCAAATGAAAAGGCATAGTAAAATATAATTTAGTGCCTAAACCTTGTTGAATTACCATCGATAGCCTGAAGATAAACTTATCATCTTTATCAGTGATTATCACTTTCAATATTCCATGCATTAAAATAATTTCTTTCTCATGCACTTGTACCAATTTATCCACTGAATAAGACTATCATATTAGAATAAAATGTACAAACTTCATCAAATTATCTACCACAATCTAGATAAACATCATGTCCTTACCTTGATCAAGAAAATACACAACAACAACAACAACATCAAGCCTTTATCCCACTACGTGGGGTCGGCTACATGAATCCTTTTTCACCATTGTGTCCTATTGAAGGTCAAATTCTCATTTAAATCTAATAAAGAAAGGTCATTCCTAATATTTTCTAACCAAGATAATCCCATAGAAAAATTTATCATCACTTAATCTCATTTCCACTTTGGAATAAGTAACGATTATAGAAGACCTCCCGGTCATTGATGCTTTACTTTCATTAACTGACATGCTTTACACTTAGCAAAACTTTACACTAAAAAAAAAAAAAAAAAAAGTGACCACGTCCTTCTTTAATCCATGCCACTAGAATATTCCTTTTAGACAACTATATATTTTATTACTCCCCAGATTAATAGTATGCCCCATGCAATATTATTTATCCCAAACCTCCAAAACTATGAACCAATAATTTGTTCTTATAGAAAATGATATTAGAACTAGATGATTATAGTGTAGATTTCTTACTTGACTTGATTTGTTTAATCATTTCCAAATATTATGTATATGACTTCTAAGTTTCTCAAATCCTTTCCTATAGAAATAGCTATATAATCATTTGAGTTCAAGTACCTGATTCCAAACAATTGAAGAAAATCACCTCCAACTGTATCTTTTCCATATCCCGAATTAGGTGTTCATTAGAGGAATGATAAATATTCGACATCATAAGTCTCTATACTCAGAGCATTTGTCACTCCATTGGCTTTACCAAACTCATACTAAATAGTTAGATCATCCTTAATTAGCTCAATCCATCTTCTTTGTCTTAAATCCAGATTATTCTGAGTAAATATATACTTCAAGCTGTAATGATCAATGAAAACCTCACTTCTAATTTCATAGAAGTAGTGCCTATAGATTTTTAATGCAAATAAAATAATAACATATTATAAATTATGTGTTAGATAATTTTTTTCATGTGGCTTCAATTATTGGAAAGCATATGTTATAACCTTTTTGCATTAGGACTTACCCCAATTATTTCAATGAAGCATAACTGAATACCTAACTTCCTTCTATATATAATGGGATGTTAGAACTAGAGTAGATGTTAAATAATTCTTCAATCTCTAAAAATTCTCCTTACAATTAGATGTCTAATTAAAGGAAATTGAATTCTAAGTTAGTCTCATCAGGGGTGCAAAAATATTGGAAAATCTTTTTATAAATTTGCTATAATAGCTAGTCATGCCTAGAAAGCTACGTACATCAGATACTCTAGTAGGCCTCAGCTAATCAATAACAGCCTGTAATTTCTAGGGATCTCTAGGAATAACTATACTGCTCATTATATATATATATAAAATGAGACACTCTTCCACCAAAATTTGCACTTGGATAATTTCACGTACAACTAAAGTTGTCTCAATGTCTCTAGAATAATACTTAGATTCATTACATTATCTTCCTCAAAAGCTACATAAACTAAAATATTATTTATTAAGATTATCATAAGCTAATCTAGATATTCCTTGAATATCAAGTTCACTAGATCCATAAAAATTATAGGTGCATTAGTGACCCCAAAAGGTTTGACTAAGAATTCATAATGCCCATATTAGGTAATAAATGTAGTCTTCACTACATTTGTCTATCTTACCTCCATCAAATAATATCTAGATCTCAGGTCAATCTTAAAAAATATAAAAGCTCCTATAAGTTGATCAAATGGATCATCAATCCTTGGAAAATGATACTTATTATTTATTGTGACCTTTTTTAGTTCCCTGTAGTCAATGCACATATGCATGGCATCATATTTCTTTTTCATAAGCATAATAGGTGCTCCCCTTGGAAACACACAAGGATGGACAAAACCTCTATCAATTAACATCTATAATTGTATCTTCAAAGCTCCTTAGGTTCCATTCTATATAAGATATCAAAACCATACCTAAAAATACATCAATATAGAACTCAATATTCCTATCAGGTGGCAAACTCACCAACTCCATAGAAAACACATAAAGAAATTATTTTAGTACTAGGACATCAGATAAAGATTTAGATTCTACACTCTTATCCCAAATATATACCAAAAATATCATATATCCCTTCCTCCATAATTTATCCACTTATATAGTAGTGATCAGATTTGACGCAATGCCTCTAACTCCTTGTAATAAATAAACTCCTAATATCTGGAAATAAAGTAACTCTGTTCTTTAATCAAACAATCTGAGCTTCATATCTACTCAACCAATCTATATCCAAAAAGATGTTAAATTCAAAAATAGATAATAATATCATACTAGATCTCCACTTTATGTTAGATATTGTAATATAACAAATATATACTCAACTAGCTACCGTACCATCTCTAGTAGACAAAATAATAAATAGTGGAAAAGAAAATAGTATGGAAGGCAAGTGCAAGAAATTAAAATATCTCTAATAAATAAATGAGTTAGTCACTTTAGAATTGAATAAAATATAAAAAGGAAGGAAAAATTATAGGCCATTCCTATAACCATTTACGGAGCATTCATATCCTCGCACTGAATGAAACTATACATATGTTCCTGTGTGATGCCTCAAGATCTAAATAGGATTTTAACCCTAACTCTTTAATCAAACTAAACTAATCATCCAAAAAATGCAAATACACCGTAGCCACAAACCATTAAAATTATAGAAAATAAACATCCAGGTAAAACATAAGCTTAATTTTTCAAAATATATATTTATAACAATCTAGACTTCAAATATGTCTAATAAAATATAATATCCTTGAATTCCAGAATCATAAATACGTGATGGCTTGGCTTGATTGCTTTTTATCAGACTGAGCCTAAACAATAGTATCTCTATCTTTGCCTGAAATGGTATATAACAATAAAGTGAGTCTATAATTCAATAGATTAAACTCAATTTCCATCAAAACTTTTAATTTATATTTATAAAAAGACTTTAAAAAATTATGATTATATTATAAATAATTTATTTTACCAAAGATAATAAAACCTCATTTAATTTTTAATGCACTTGTGAATGTAAATGCCATGATGCCCCTTATAACTCCCAATCTTTCACGTCCCACCTAGTTAGGTAGGTGTAGAGCAGAGTCACCTCCCACTTGTTTGAGGTAGGTGTAGAGTAGAAAGAAACTAATTTTGAATAACTTCCAATATAGAGAGTTTCCATCATAGAGTGTTACCAATCATAATGCTTCCAATACAGAATACTTCCACCTTGGGCCCATGTAGAGAGCTTTCAAAGCTTTCCTTCCAATTTAGAACTTCATACATGAGATGTATACAAAAATGCAATTATGAGCTATAATATAAATTTTGCAAAGAATCGTATCATCTCCTTACTTGTATAGGAAAACCCTTACTTTTTATTTATCAACATATAGTGCTCAGAACCTTATCAAATTTATAGAAATTATAAAAAAACATTAATATAAGATAACATTTTTTTTTAGTTGTACTTCTTCTAATCATAAGTGTATATATTTCTCTGAATCATAAAAAAAGAAATACAAAAGAAACTAACAAGTGAAAACTTGCATTCGTATAGTCCGGCCATCCAAAATAAAGAATAAAATAACATATAAAAAGTTACACAGTGAAAATTTTTAAAAATTTAAGAAAAATAATTTTAAAAAGTATAACTTTCAATTTACTTGTCAAAATTTTAAATAAAAATGTGGTATGGACTACCTACCTTAAGCCTAACTATTTCTCTAAGGACTAATAAACAAAAAACTAGATTTCTAACTCAAAACCTCGTTATTCTCCTTCCCTTTCCTTCCTCTCCCTTTCTCCCTTCTCTGGCATGCTTGGGAAAATGGGGTCATGGCTAGTGATTTTTAGAACTTTATTAGTTTAAAAAAATTTAACTTGCTGGAATGCTGCATCACTACCCATTATATTGCCATAGAGTTAAAAAAATCCCAAACTCTTCAAAATTCTCCCTACCTACCCCAGGGTCCATTTCTCATATGATAAGAATGCTACCTAACCAAAATGATATTCTAAAATCTAAAAAATACTATATGGAGAGTAGAGCACTAGAACGCTCAAATCTGACACAACATTGCTAACAGAAAAAAATCCAAACTTCACATTTCCACTTTCTTGACATAAAAATTTAATCCTTCTAAGCTCTAATTAACATAAGAACACATAGATTTATTAAATAAAAATAAAAAATGGGCACTTTAAAGAAAATAAATTCCTAATTTTTTAATGATAATTATTACAACATGAATTGGTGATGGAGCAATAGAATTACCAGGATCTCTCTAACCACTTCCTTATGGTCTTCCTGCCATAGAACTAGAACCATTGCCTCTACTAAATGATCCCTCGGTAAAAACATATGGCATAACAATCCTTGATCTCCATATAGATCTAATAGAACTCTTAGACCTATGTTTAGAACATCTGTTGGGTCATGCCTACGGAAACTCAGCTACCTTATGTCCAATATAACTACTTCTAAAGAATTATAATGTCATCCATAGCACTGACCAAAACATCTCCAACTATAACTCTAATGCACAAGTGATTCACTAATAGAACCTCCAGAACTAGCAATATTAACACTAGGAATTGACACGGGTTAATAATATCTCCTAGAATTTTTAGGTCCAAACTTACTCCTCTTCCCAAAAAAAAAAAAAATCCACTACTGCTAGAAGTCTCATTGTAAACCTTTCCTACTAGTAGCCCATCATTACTGAGTTGCCAAGAAATCATTCTCTATCAGATGGACCCTCTCCACTAAATTAGAGAAATTTGAAATATGAAATGGAACTAGTGGCTATCTTAAACTATCTTGAAGCCCTCTCAAAAACATGTAGCACTTCTCCTCAAGAGTGCTAACTAAACATGGAACATACTTAGCTCGAGCAGTATATTCTACTTCATATTACATATATATCATGCTCATTTAAACTAATCTAATAAATGTATCATGCATTTGTTATTATATAGATAGAGGTACTGACCATGACCTAAAAATAGTTATAAACTCCTAACTAATCAGGGGATTCGTCCTTCTCTGAAACTCAATTAGTGATTAGCCTCACTATTTAACATGAAAATAGCTAAATATATCTTACTCTTAGGAGGATACATCCAATCAAAATCCTTTTCCATCATCATAAACCAGCCATCTATTGCTTTAGGCTCAACATCGACCTCAAACCCAAGAGGTTTTAATATTGAAAATATCTATAAATGCCTTTCAACATCATTAGATGGATGAAATCCTAATCTATGAAACTTTGAGGAGGTTGTAAGACCTCAATGAAGTAGTCCAAGGAGCACCAAGGGGGGGGGGGGGGTGAATTGTTGAATTTAAAAACTAATTGCTTAATTTAAAAATAAAGATAGTATTTTTAGATTTTTAATATTAAAAAAAAACTAGTAGAATTTTTCACTTAGTGCAGAAGCAAAACAAATTTACCTAAATATGAAAATAACAAAGATAAAATTCTAAGTAGAGATAATCATTGATTATTATTTTCAACAAGACGTTATAATGAAATTAAAGTGCAAAAAGTAAAATGTAGAAAATACAAATTAAGAACAAACACACAAGAGATTTATAATGGTTATGTTAAATAATGACCTACGTCCACTCCGAGTAATGCACAATCACTATAGTGTCTCTTCTTTTTCCACAACAACAAGTGAAGAAGCCCTTACATAAATCCCTTCACCAAATATAGAGCGGCATAGAGGTAGAATCTTTGTCACCCTCTAGGCAACGACAACAAACCTTTAATCTTTTTCTCCCTCTTGGAGAAGGCAAAGTACCTTAAACTCATTTATCACCCTCTTGGTAATGGTAGAGAACCACATTCTTGAGCTGAATAATTTCTTTCTGCAGCTACCCAATAAACTTAGACAGACACTTGGAGAAATAAGGAAAGATACTTGCTTGGAGCAACTGTGTGATCCCCTCATACTACTTCTCTCTCACACACAAGCTCCCCCTCTTCTTCCCAAAGATCTCCTAGAACTTCTTTTAAAATCTCCTTCTCAAGAGCACTCAACATCTAAGAACCTTGAAATAAGATATGAGAGATTAAATATGGGTCCTCACTAAAATCCCTAAATTTAATTTGAAAGTTCGTTAGGGTTGTTAAGCCCTTATGAACTAGCTCAAAGCTAACCGGGAGGTGGGGGGGGGGGGGGGGGGGGTGAATTGGTATTTTAAAAAATCTTTAAATCAAAACTCAACAATCACAAATCAAAATCACCACAAAGAAAATCAAAGTGCAAAAAATCAATTGCGGAAGAATAATAAGAAAAGAACACATAGATTTATACTGGTTCAATCAACTCAACCTACGTCCACTCCCCGAAGACGTCCTTCAAGTATTGCACTAAAATACAGTGACTCTCCTTCTGCTCCCACAGCAAGGTGGAGAAGCCCTTACAAAAACTCCTTTTCACTGACCCTGGCAAGGTAGAGAACCCAACTCGTTTTTCTTCCTCCTGAAGCAGGCAGAGAACCTTGATCGATTGCTGAAGAAGACCTCCCTTGAACCCCCAAGGACGAAGGATGATGATCAGAGAAGACACCTTGGAACCTTGCTTGGAGCAACCTTTGTGAAACCCTCTTACAAACTCCCCCTCACAAGTTCCTCCCTCTCTCTCCCTATCCTTTTGGCTCTCTCAGGTCAAGACAGCAGAAAAGGATATTCTAAAGGGTAGAATAAGAGCTCTTAAATAGAAGAGCTTTGGAATAGCTCATTAATTACAACTTGCAGACTTTATCGTCCATGATGATATGTACAATCAGTGTAATTTAAGCCTAATCAGTCGGGATGATCTAAGAAGATCAGAAGAAATTTATTCATATCATCTAGGGTGATAAACTATCATTCTGTATGATTAGTTTAAATCATAGATTATCAACCAGACCATCGCTCCGAAAGGAGGTTTGGATGATCCAAAAATAGCTTGATCGTCCGGGCCAATCTCACGATCGTCCTGAACGATTAGCTCAAAATTGAATGAAATCATCCGGAACATCGCTCTAAATAAGAGCTGGCCCATGTTGATCATCTAGAAGAAATTAAGATTTTTTAAACTTATCGTCCTGGTCGATCCTGTAATCATCTAGGATGATGTGATCATATTAATCAAGCTTTAATTACTTTTCTTAATTTACATATTAATTTAAGCATAATTGTGTTTCATCATCCAGGCCGATATAATGGATTGTCCTAGCCAATGTCCAAAAATAAATAATACCCAAATAGATCTGGCGATTGATTCTTTTTGATTTGAGCATATCATTCCGTACGATACAAATATCATACAGGAAGATGTGCTTAATGATGGATGCCTTAACTAGGATGCTCTAATTAGGGTTTCTATTTTTAGTAGATCGTCCAGGATGATTTCAGGATTATCCTAGACGATGTGATCAAAATAGAGAACTCTAATCAACAAACAAAAAAATTTCCCCATGTGTGTGTGTGCAAGGTTACTTAGTATTAGGAACCACTTCATTTACAGAAAAACTCAAGAAAGGAAAAATTATAAACTGACTTAATCTACCCAATTCTTAAGCTTGGCTTGAGTTGAACTCGATCTTGTGGACCTGAAAAAGTTAGTAGGCAAGGCAGCCGTAGAAAATCATGAAGGTTTGCTATCATCAAAAGTCTAATCCATAGAATCAGATTTGCAACAATCTCCCCCTTTTTGATGATGGAAAACCAAAAAATAATCTAAGCAGTTCAAGCAATAGTGAAAAGAAACAAAACATAATTTTAACTATCCAATTGCATAATCAAACTACAGAACCAATAGTGCAGTAGACCACTCCCCCTTTTATCATCATAAAAAGGAGGAGGAAAGTAGAACATGAACAAAGAAGAAAACTAAACAACAAAAACTATAACAAGAAAATAGCATAAAAAGAAAACTAGTAAAACGACAGCCCCTGATCATCTGAAGGAGGAGGTGGTAGTGGATGCTAAAAGTAGCTGGACAGAGTAGCAAATTGTGAGCCAAACCAGGCCATGTATTGCTCGTGCTGGTGCTGCATGCGGATAATTTCCTCAGTATGTTGCTGCTTCTGTGTAGCAACATAAGTCTCAAAATGGGTCTCCCACTGATCAAATGACTCCACCAATTGATCTAGCTGAGAGTGCTAGCAGAGTGGGGAAGGTGTAGGAATAGGAGCGGGAGCCTCCTCCTCCTCGACCTCCTGAGCTTCCTTGTCCCCTAGATGGAGACGAGTACTGTGAAGGACGTTGAAGGAATTATTTGAGTAGAAGGCAGACTGATAGTTAGGAGGAGCAGAATATTGGAGGTTATATTTGGATTTTAGAACATATGTATTGATATATCCTAGGGAAATATTTAGCTTCCTCTTATGACCTAGATCTCTAATTGAAGTCAAGTGCTAGATGTAACAAAAGATCAGGTCAGTTGCATTGAATTCTCGATGGGCCAAAATGTAAAAGGTGGTGATCAAAAGAAGAGGATTAATGTGGATGCGACCACCAGCTTTTGGAATTATGGATGTGCGAAGGATATGTTGGATAGTCCTAGTATCTTTGAGCAAGCTGCTAGTCTCTCCAACATGAAAGTGGGAAATGGTGTTGCGAAGAAAGTGGTTGACTAGAGCCCAGTCATAGTTAGGGTCAGAGTATAGGGTGTGAAGTTTATCCCCTATGGTGGAAAGTTGTAACAGTTCTGCATAGTCCTGGTATGTGATCTCGACGGGGCATCGATTCACATACGATGTAAGAGAAGTAAAGGCAGAATTTATTCAGAGGCTAGCGAAGAACTCAAAGAGAAGTTCAGAATTGAAAGGGATTGCAAGGGTAAGAATGCAGCATAGAGAAGTGTGAGAGAACAAGTCAAGTACCAGATAAGACATATGGTTCGGGTTAACAGACCGAGAGACAATGATGCTGGCCATCTTGTATCGTTGGTAGGCGGCTTGATCATCCGCCTCCAAGAATCGAGGGTCCAGAGTAGCCCTCAAGGAACTTCAAGAAGTGTGGCGAGCGTGCTTGCCTCCTGCCATTATCATGAAATAGCAAGAAAACATCAAGCAAAAAGTAAGGAGAAAGAAATGGTGTGAAGAAAATGCTGGAAGGGCTCGGTTTATAAAGAATCGGCCGGATCGTCCAGGACAATCGCAGAGTCGTATAGGACAATCTGGTGTAATAATTGCAGCTGTACGATTGGTCAAAAAGGCAATCATATCATCAAGGATGATAAGACACAGGCGATCGACCCGAGGTGTCAAGCTGGATGACTTTTGAAAAAGCATATCGTCCGGGCCGATTAGGTGGATCGTCTAGGATGATGCTCAATAATGGATCTTATCGATCGAATTTAAAATATTTAAATCATGTGCCACGTGTATTGTACAGGACAAACAGTGGATCATTCGGGCTGATTGTCCAAATTTGGATCGTCCTAGATGAATTTAAAGGATTTAAAATATACTATCACGTGTATCATCCAGGATGAACAAATGTATCGGACAGGACGATTACCAATAAATGCATCATACAGGATGAAAGTTGATTGTCTAGGACGATCAAAGATGATTGAAGTTAAAGATGATCATATCGTCCAGGATGATAATGCATCGTCTAGGAAGATAAAGAACAGAAAAGGTCAGAACAAACAGCAGATGAAATTTAGAAGTCAATTAAACTGATCGTCTAGGACAATATGAGGATCGTCCAGGATGATGAGATAAAAAGTTTTAAAATTAAGGATGGATGGAGATGATCAGAGAAGGCCTAAAAACATGAAAATCCACTAATAAAAAAAATAAGATAAAAAAAAGACATAAAAATAACAAAAAACACAGGATTTTTTTTTTGTATCAAGGCATGAATTTGACCTAGTCTCCATGTGATTGATTCTAAAGACTTGTAAGTCAATGAGTTAACAATGTCAAAAATTCAAAAAAGTGGTAAAGTATCCAATCATATTAACCCTTAGCTCGGACTTCTTTTAGGGAAAAACTATCTTTTGAAATCAAAAGATCTAACTCAAAAAAATCAATTGGATAAGAAAAGGAGACCCATTCAAGGCTTGGTTTCAGAAAAATATCTTATAGATTAATGTATAAAAGTAATTTGTTACAATCGTAAAATTTGATATCAAGCTTTTGAAATTCTCAAGTGATACATGAATTCCTCTAAGATTTAAAAGTTTTGGAAAGAGAAGGGAGCTTGCTTTTAATGGGCTCATTTTATGCCTCTTTTCCATTGAATGACACACTTTGTGCATCTTTTGATTTTTTGACACACTTTGTGTATATTTTTTTTCATTTGGCGTCATTGCGTATCTTTTATTTTTTGGCATCATTGACCATTTTTATTTATTTTTGCAAGCCAGATTTTCTTTCAAAAACTCTTAAATATTTTTAGTTGTGAGTATACCTTCTAGATATTATAGAACAAAAACTCACTCTCTAATGTAGGGAAGAACATACCACAAATAAAAAAAATCATATGAGAAATGCAATGATAGGATAACGAGAAATCTTGAAGTGACAGAAAGACTTTGATTATTATAAATATAAGCTAGATTACTATAGTAAGGTAGAAAAGATCTCAATTGCAAAATCGAGTTGTTAATTTGAGATAGACTTTTATTTGGAAAAAAATTACACCACTAAAATAGGTTAGAAAGAAATACAATCAACGATATTTTTACCCTGTAATAAATTAAGAGATGTAAAATATTGACTACAAATTTTCAAAAACAAAAATAAGGCATAAGATATCAACTCAGCGATGATTAGAAAAACAACTTTAAAGCATACGAAAAATAAAGCACCAAAAATAACTACAAAAATAAAGCAACAGAAGTAAACATAAACAATATATAACATATCAGAAATCAGTAGAAATCAAGTTCGTATATTAATGTCAATCACACCCAATCTGGTCCTTAAAGTGCTGAAAGTGTTGAAGGCCAATGGTTTAGTAAAAATGTCAGCCAGTTGATTCTTAATTCCCACATGGTGTAACTCAATGTCTCCCTTGGTCACATGGTCTCTAATAAAATGATGCATTATGTCAATTTGCTTAGTCCTTGAATTTTGGATAGGATTCTTTGATATATAGATGGCACTAGTGTTGTCACAAAGAATTGAGATCGTGCCTACAGGTAATCCTAAATCTAATACCTGTTGTTTCAACCAAAGGACTTGGGCCACACAACTTCCTAAAGTAATGTACTCAGCTTTAACAGTGGAAAGTACAACAGAGTTTTGGTTTCTACTAGACCAGGAGACTAAAGTCTGTCTTATGAATTTACAAGTTTTAGAAGTGCTTTTTCTATCCACCGTACATCTTACAAAATCAGAATCAAAATATCTAATAATCTTAAAAGAAGTGTTGTGCCTAGGGTACCAGATTCCTAAGTTTTGGATCCCTAAAAGGTATCTAAGAATTCTCTTAATAGCAATTAGGTGGGATTCCTTAAGATCAGCTTGAAATCTAGCATAGAGACAAACACTAAACAATATATCAGGTCTGCTAATAGTCAGGTAAAGTAAAGATCCAATCATCCCTCTATACTTCTTTTGATCAACAAACTTTCCATTTGGGTCTTTATCCAACTGAACACTGGAGGTCATGGGAGTATTAATTGGCTTGGCTTTATCCATTTCATACTTCTTCAAGATGTCCTTTATGTATTTGGATTAATTTAGAAAGGTTTCATCATCAATTTGTCTTATGCTAAACCCCAAAAAATTAGGATAACTCTCTCATCTTACTCATCTTGAATTCTCTACTCATTGTTTTAGAAAACTCATAACATAATATCTTATCAAAAGATCCAAAATGTATATCATCAACATAAATCTGAACAATGAGTAAATCATCTCCTACTTTCATCAGAAAAAGAGTGGTGTCAATGCTCCCCTTAACAAACTCCCTCTCTAGTAAAAACGAGCTAAGCCTCTCATACCAAGCTTTGGGTGCCTGCTTTAATCCATATAAGGCCTTTTTTAATTTAAAAACATGATTTGGAAATTGGGAACTCTCAAAATCTCGGGGTTGTTCTATAAACACATCCTATTTTATTACCCCATTTAAAAAGGCACTCTTAACGATCATTTAGAAAATCTTAAATCTCTTATAATAGGCAAAGGCTAATAGCACTCTAATGGCTTCCAATCTAGCTAAATGGGCAAAGGTTTCCTCAAAATCTATCTCTTCTATTTGGTGGTACCCCTTACCCACTAATCTTGCCTTATTCCTAACCACCACACCAGAATTATTCATCTTATTCTTAAAGGCCCATTTGGTTCCAACTACACTTTATCCCTTTGGTCTTTCTACAAGATCCCAAACATCATTCCTAACAAATTGGTTCAACTCCTCTTGCATGGCTAAGATCCAAAACTTGTCAAAAAGGGATTGATTGATGTTGGTGGGTTCAGTCATTGAGATAAAGACAGAGTGGTTCACTTCCTTTCTAAGTCCATGTATAGTCCTCACACCTTTAAAAGGGTCTCTTAAGATCATATCTTTAGGGTGACTCGAAGAGTATCTCCAACTTCTAGGCAAGGGGTGTGTAGGTTCAACCCCTTCCTCCAGATCTATATTTCTATTCCTTGGGTAGTCTCACCTACTCCTTTAGTATTTTGGGTTTCTACCATCTTCTCCAAATTTTCAACTCCAATGGTATTCTCCCTAATTTCTTCCTCCTCCTTAATCCTAGATTTTTTAGGATCACATTCATCAAACACTACAAGAGTAGTCTCCTCCACCACCAATGTTCTCATGTTAAACACCTTAAAGGATTTTCTCGCACTTGAATATCCTAAGAACACTCCTTAATCAGATTTTGGGTCAAATTTCCCTAAGTGTGACTGCCCATTATTATGAAGGAAATCCTTACAACCAAAGACATGAAGGTGGAAAAGATTGGGTGTCCTACCCTTAAGGATCTCATAGGGTGTCTTATCAAGTTCGGCTCTAACATTCACCCTCTTCAACACATAACAAGCTGTGTTTATCGCTTCAGCCCAAAACTATTTTGGAAGTGAATACTTAGCAAGCATGGATCTAGCAGCTTCCATTAAGGTTCTGTTCTTCCTTTCAGCTACCCCGTTCTACTGAGGGGTCCTAGGAGCTGAAAAGTTATGGCTAATCCCCTTTTACTCACAAAAGTCTCCAAATCTCATTTTCAAACTCTCGCCCATGGTCACTATGGATGGTCAAGATCTCACAACCTAGCTTTTTTTTAACCCAAGTGAAGAAGGATCTAAACTCATCAAAAGACTCATTTTTATGTGATAAAAATCTAATCCAAGTAAACCTCAAGTAGTCATCGACAATCACAAAACCGTAGACTTTCCCTCCTAAGCTAGCAGTGCTAATGGGTCCAAACAAATTCATGTGAAGGACTTCTAAAGATCTAGAGGTGCTAATGTCCTTAATGGAGTGAAAAGTGGAGTGGACTTATTTTCCTAATTGGCAGGCATCACAAAGGTGGTCTTTTAAAAATTTAAACTTGGGGACACCTCTAACAAGGTCTTTATGGATCATTTTCCAAAGGGTTTTCATAATGGCATGACATAATCTCTTGTGCCAAAACCATGAATCATCAACAGCAGTTTTTAAACAAAATGAAGCAGCATATTCAATTTTATTTAAATAAAGCATGTAAATATTGTTGATCCGCTTTCCCTGCAAAATAATATTATTATTTAAGCTTATGAAGAAAGTGTTTCCCAAGAATTTTATGATGAAGCCTTTATCGCATAGTTGACTGATGCTTAGCAAGTTGTCTTTCAGTCCATCTACAAGCAAAACATTTTCAATTAAAAGGTTCTTGAAATTTCTAATTATACCTGTGCCCACCACTTTCTTGGTGGTGTTTCCTCCAAGAGTAACCTTGCCTCCAACCCTGGCCTCCAACGAAATGAATTGGCTAGCATCTCAAGTCATGTGTCGTGAGCATCCGTTATCCAGGTACCACATGCTCTCACGAGGCCTTTTGTGAGAGCAAGCCTATAAAATTATCAAATGTCAGATTTAGGAACCCAAACATGTGTGGGTCCCTTTTTATGGAAAGAAGAATACAATGCATGTATGTTATACTATGAATCATGTAATTTGGATTTCCACACCCAATATGTACTATGGTGAACAGTGCAAGTGTGTGTAATGTATCCTAATATGCCACATGAAAAACTTCTAACACAAGGAAAAGAATGTACTAATCTACTCATGTGGTGATGTTTCTTTTTAAAGTTATGTGATGCATGCAATGATGTTTTATTTTCAAAAACCTCGAGATTTGTTACTTTCTTAAACTCTTTTTCTAATTCAGCATGAGATGAATTCAAGGAATCATATGCATCAGATAATTTAATATGATTTTTGTTTAATGCATAAAACTCACCAAGTAATGACATGTGATTGTTATCAATGGTACAATGATCTTTAAGAAGAATTTCTTTCTTTTTTTATAAATTAAAAAAATTCAGTTTCAAGCTAGCATGTGTTTTCTTAAGTTTCCTATATGAAGCATGAATTTGTTAAGAAACTTCAAGTAGTTGTTCATAGGATAGTTCACATACCTCTTCTTAGTCACTTTGGCCAAGATGTTCGTCTGCCATTAAGCATAAGTTTATAGTCTCCTCTTCAACTTTAGTCTCAGGGGAGTGAGATGCAGAATCCTCCTAGAATGACTTTTGAAACCTCTTCTTGTCCTTTTTGAACTTGGGTTTCTCCTCACCCTTCTCATTGCTAGGAAGAGTTTTAAGTGTAGGACAATCAGGTTTAACATGTCCTGATTTCGTGCATTCAAAACAAATAGTATCATTAAAACTCGTAAAATTTTTGCTACCCTTACCTTTATTCCACTTATATTGGTTCTTATGCTTCTTCCTTAGAAAGCTTTTGAATTTCCTTGTGATTAAGGAAATATCATCGCTTTCAAACCCGGAAGAGCCAGTGTTTATGTTATTGGCCTTCAGTGCCATAATTTTCTCCTTTTTTTTCTCACAAGCATAAAGATTCCTTTAATTCACCCATTGCTCGTAAGAAATGAGTAATCCAAATAAGTTATTAATCGAATAAGTATTCAAATCTTTAGATTCAATAATTGTAGTGATTTTAGCATCAAAAGAAGAAGATAAGCATCTTGAAATTTTATTCACCTTTTCATAGTTAGTGAGTTCTCTTCCTAAGGAATGTAAAAAGGTAACAATTTGTGTAAATCTTGTATACATTTCAGAAATTGATTCAGAAGGTTTCATACAAAAAAGTTCGTAATCATGCAATAAAATATTAAATCAAGATTGCTTAACTTCATTTGTTCCTTCATAAGTAATGCACAATCTATCCCAAATCTCTTTAACAGTAGCATAAATTGAAACACACATGTAATCTTCGGATTTTAAAGCATAGTAAAAATAGTTCAAATGCTTTGCATTAAGTTATGCTAAATCCCTATCATCATGAGTCCATTCAATAAAAGGAAGTGGAACAGTAACATCATTAAGTTTACCAGTCGGAGGTGTATAACCATCTTTAACAAGCATCCACATGTGATAGTTAATCGATTATAAAATTATAGACATGCGAGTTTTCCAAAAATTAAAAAGAATATTGTCAAACGAGGGTGGTTGGGTAATGGAATACCCTTCCGCAGTATTACATTTACCGGAGTTAGCCATGGATCAAAATTTTAAAAAAAAATTCAAACTTGGTTTTTATGAATCCTGCTCTGATACCACTTGAAAGTTCGTTAGGGATATTAAGCCCTTATGAATTGGCCCAAAACTAACCAAGAGAAGGGGGGGGGGGGGGGGGGGGGGGGGGGGGGGGGGGGGTGAATTGGTATTTTAAAAAATCTTTAAATCAAAGCTTTACAATCACAAACCAAAATCACCACAATAAAAATCAAAGTACAGAAAATTAAATGCGGAAGAATAATAAGAAAACAACAAAGAGATTTATAGTGGTTCGTCAACTCGACCTACGTCCACTCCCCGGATGAGCCCTCCGGGTATTGCACTAAAACACAATGACTCTTCTTTTTCTCCCACAACAAGCCAGAGAAGCCCTTACAAAAACTCCTTTCTGTCGACCCTAACGAGGCAGAGAACCCAACTCCTTTTACTTCCTTCTGAAGCAGGTAGAGAACCTTGATCGATTGCTGAAGAAGACTTCCCTTGAACCCCTAAGGATGAAGGACGACGATCGGAGAAGACACCTTGGAACCTTTCTTGGAACAACCTTTGTGAAACCCTCTCATAAACTCCCCCTCATAAGTTCCTCCCTCTCTCTCCCTCTCCTCTCGGCTCTCTCAAGTCAAGACAACAACAAAAGATATTCTAAAGGATAGAACAAGAGCTCTTAAATAAAAGAGCTTTAGAATAGCTCATTAATATCAACTTACCGACTTTATCATCTAGGACGATATAATATATCATCCTGTATGATCAATGCAATTTAAGCCTAATCAGTTGGGAAGATCTGAGACGATCAGAAAAAATTTGTTCATATCGTCCAGGACGATAAACTATCATCCTGTATGTTTAGTTTAAATCACAGATTATTGGCCAGACCATCGCTCTTAAAGGAAGTCTGGATGATCCAAAAATAGCTTGATCGTCCAGGATGATCTCAAGATTGTCCCGGATGATTAGTTCAAAACTGAATGAAATCATCCAAAACATCGCTCTGAATAAGAGCTGGCCGATGTTGATCGTCCAAGAAAAACTAAGGTTTTTTGAACTCATCATCCCGATCGATCCTGCGATCGTTCTGTACAATGTGATCGTATCAATTAAGCTTTAATTTCTTTCCTTAATTTCCATAAAAATTTAGGCATAATTGTGTTTCATCGTCCAGGTCGATGTAATGGATCATCCTGGCCGATGTCTAAAAATTAATAATACCTAAATAGATCTGGCGGCTAATTCTTTCTGATTTGAGCCTATCATCCAGTACGATATAAATATCATCCAGGACGATGTGCTCAACGATTTAGGATCGTCTCGGACGATGTGATCAAAATTGAGAACTCTAATCAACAGATAAAAAATTTTCCCATGTGTGTGTGTGTGCAAGCTTACTTAGCATTAGGAACCACTTCATTTATAGAAAGAATCAAGAAAGGAAAAATTACAAACTAACTTAATCTACCCAATTCTTGAGCTTGGCTTGAGTTGCACTCGATCTTGTGGACCTAAAAAGTTGGTAGACAAGCATTCATAAAAAATCATGAATGTTTGCTATCATCAAAAGTCTAACCCATAGAATCAAATTTGCAACACAATTATGGCGACTCTAATCTTCCAGTGCGACCATTAATCTTCTTGTATGATTAGTTAAATGTACTCATATTAGTATTATGTAAAGAGGTATGTGATGTACGATTAGTTCAAGGAATTGAGTTGATTGTGCAGGATGATTCAGAGCATTGCCCAATATGATTAGTTTAAATGAATTAGATTATTATCCATTATGATTGATAATGATTTAATTATCATCCCATGTAAGAATAGAGTAGTAAAGTAAGATTGGTCAAATCATCTTGTACTATCTAACTGTATCAATTAATCCAAACTTGTTCCCTAATTACAAGAATAATTTAAGAACGGTTTAAATATATCTTATAGTAAGATATGTATCGTATAGTATAATGAGAACAAAATTTGAATTTTAAAATATTGCATAAATTGTAATTAGTGGCTAGGATCCTAATTTTCAACTAATTTTTAACTGATTGACCTGTACGATATACATCATATAGTATGATTAGTTCATCTTGTATTATTTATCACATTTAACCATTTTGATCATTTTATGATTAGCTGGTTGTATAATATGATTATTTCAAAAAAACCAATTTCTAATATTGTCACTAACTCACTCACTTGAGGTTGTGAGTGCATGGTTTTTAAGCTTAGTATCCACTAAATACATGATTTGACTCATGAAAGATAAAAATACATAAGAATTAAAAATACATACTCTTCACAACATACTTAACCCTACTCTACCCAATCTTGAGTTGATCAAACTTGTAAGTATTATGATGCCCGATAATCTAAATTAGAAGAATTATTCATTTAATCATTTAATAAACTATAACTAGAACTATCTAATATCATCTATTAGTAATAAATAATAAAATAGATTATATAATTTAAAATAATTATATACATATCCATATTCATTACCAAAAATCTTATACATTACTCAGGACTATAAAAAAATAGAACCTAAAGAATTTTGACCAGCCTCACACCCTTATTCGTCTGCCCTGACTTGAAATTATTTAACCATATATAATGAGCTTAAAAAGCTCATCAGGTCACAAAAACCTACAACTAAATTCAAAGCATAGTTAAGAGCAATATGCATGTTAACAGTTAAGTCATAGCAGTTACATTCATACAATCATTAAATAAGTGCAATAATAATAAAACTTAAATACAATAGCAGTATAATCTATTAGTAATAAAATACTACGTACATAAGCAATTAAAGTTATAAACCAATACGAGTGTTAAATCTATAGAGTAATTATTATATTCATAATATAATCAGTAAAGAAATTAGATAAAGCAACAACTCAAAATATTAGTAAAGATAGTTGAAATTAAATTAACAAATAAAATCATATAAAATGTATACATGCTATCCATGTATTTTATATCAATATTAAATTAGTATCTCAATCATAAGCTCAATATCACAATCACTTGCTCAATAAATCCTATATATTACATGCTCGATATATCACATGCTCAGTATTAGTATAATGAATCAGTAGTATTAAATAATATCAATATATATCAGTAACAATAACAATCTAGTGGTTTGAGCAGTAGAATAATACAATAAAAATATATCCATGCAGTAATAATAAATCCATATAATAATAAGAATAATGCTTCAGTAACATGTATTTTAGTAGTCATACAATCTAGTGGTTTGAGCTATCATGGTATTTTTCAGTGTTAGTAAACTGTTGGCTCAGTAAATAGAGTTGTCACTCTTTTCCCGTTGACACAGTAATGATCTCCTTATAACTTCCAATTAATGTATAATGTGAATTAGAATAGGATAACACTAAACCATAGTATTTAAAGGAAAGCTCATCGATTTATCATCCTGTACAGGTCAATCAGTCTCCAACCAACTGGTCAACAATTCTTTACTTCTTTATTTCACGCACATAGTATTATCATTATACTATAATGGTAATAGTGACCAGCTATCACTCAAGCACATTTCCGCATCCATTTTCAATGCATTATAGAAGATGCTAAAAAGTAATAACGGTATACAACAAAGAATTCTATTAGGCAAAAATGCACATTTTCAAAAAAATTATTAAAATATCAGCAATCATATAAAATGATGTTTTTAGACTTTTATTGTACTACGCTACTATTTTTAGATGCCAAATTAAATTTTTAGGTAAACAAAAATTTGTGTATTTTTAAAATCACTCAATCAAAAATCTCAAAGAAATACTGGAAATGCTCATAATCATGTTCTCTATAATATAAAAAAAGTTATGTAGTAAAATATTTACCAATAAAAAGTTATTCATTTTTTTTTTGTAAAAGAAACACAAATTTGATGAGAAAAATACCAAAAATACAAAATCTTGAAAATCATAAATAGAGTAAAAGTTTCTTATAATGAGACGAGCTAATATCTTAACTGGCCCGATGGAAAAAAATCACACTATGGCCTCTAAATCTAGATTTCTTCTTTCTCTTTCTTACCTTTTCTCTCACATTTCCCTTAAGACATCTCTGTTGCTGAAGTAATGAGGAGAAAAATGGATTTTATAAAATCTTAATGCTTTAAGATATATATATATATATATATATAATATTTAAATTAATAAAATCTTTAGTATAAAATTCAAATAAGTCATTTTAGAACTTTTGAAATTATAAAAAATATCCATACAAAATGGACACCTAACAGTCACAAAATTCTCACTTTTATCGACAGATATCAATTTCTTAAGGATTTTCACTGGTGTATAAAAATTACTAAAAAATTTGTATAAGTAAAATACTGCGATCAAAATATTGTGGTGAACATAGATTGCAATTTGGAGTTAAAATGACTCCAGAAAAAAAAAATTAACAAAGTCAAAATACTAGCTATTACAAGTGTAAGGTGGACATGAAGTGCTAGTGCATGGAAAATAAACAAATATGTAATAATAGGAATTAACAAGAGATAGCATAGTTAGAAATCCAATAATGGTTGTTATTATCAAAATTACAGGACTTGGGTCCAAATTTGCAAAATCTTCCCCTTTTTTATAAGGGAAAACATTATTGGTAAATAATCTCAGATGTATTTTTGTTATTTCCCGAACTCCCCCTTACTAGGTGAATAGTTTAAGGAAATAGGGAGGTTTTTTTTTGTTTTTATATAAAAAATAATAAATTAGTAAGGAATACTCAAATAGTAGGAAAATAAATGATTAATCATTCCATTCACAAAGTATAGCTTACCAATAACAAACTACTCTCCCTTTTGATATCACAAAAAGGAGGAAATAACTAAATAAAAACATTAAAGAGAAACACATACATCACAACACATAGAAGTAAAAACCAAAACACACACACACACACACACACACACACACACACACATAGAAGACATTTTTTTTTTAAATCATCTTGATTCAAGCATGAATATCTACAACACCTATTTTAGGCCTTATGTGTTAAAGGTTTCAAAAGTTAGGGGTTTTGCAAATATATATATATATATGCTAATTGATTTTCAGAAGCTACATGATGTAGCTCTATACCCCCTTTTATTCCATGGTCTCTAATGAAATAGTGCCCAATATCTATATGTTTGATCCTTGAATGTTAGATTAGATTCTTTAATTTGCAAATGACACTAGTTTTTTTACAAATGATTGGAATAGTCCCTATAAATAGTCCAAGATCTTGGATTTATTATTTAATACATAGGACTTATGCTACATAATTCCCTATAAATATATGTTTTGCTTTAGTGGTATATAGGGCTACAAAGTTTTTTTTTTTGCTGGACCAAGAGACTAAAGCTTGTCCTATGAATTGTCATGTTCCAGAGGTACTTTTCCTATCAACCCTACAACATGCAAAGTTTGAATTAGAATATACTATGATTTCAAAGGAAGTACTTTGTCTAGGATACCAGATTCATAACTTTTTGGTTCCAAGAAGGTATCTAAGAATTCTTTTAGCAACAATCATGTGTGATTCTTTGAGATCTACCTGAAATCTAACACAAAGCCAAACATTAAATTTGATACAGGTTTACTGGTAGTCAAGTAAAGGACTAATCCAATTATCCCTTTATACTACTTTTGATTAATTGACTTTCCATTGGGCCCTTATCTAACTGAATAGTAGAGCTCATGGGTCCTTCTATTTTACAGTAAATCCAAGAAAGTACTTTAGCTCTCCCATCATGCTTATCTCAAACTCCTTACTTATAGTTTTTAAGAATTTATATTGAAGATTTTTATTTGTAGATCCAAATAGTATATAATCAATATAGATTTACACTATGAAAAGGTCTTCTCCTTCTTACTTTAGGAAGAGAGTGGTGTATACACTACCCTTAATATAGGCTTTATCTAGAAGAAATGTGCTCAGCTTTCATACTAGGCTCTAATTGAGAGGTTCTAACATCTATTTGATATAACTTAAATCCTTTAAAATACAAAAAGACTAAGAGCGCTCTAATGACTTCTAGTCTAGCTACTAGGTAAAATTCTCTTTAAAATTAATCCTTTCAGTTTGATGGTACCCATTCACTAATAATATAGCCTTATTTTTTACTACTATGCTAGAGTCATTAATTTTGTTCTTGAAAACACATTTGGTTCCTATAACACTTTGGTCTTTAGGTCTACTCACTAACTCTCAAATATCATTCCTAACAAATTGATTCAATTCTTCATGCATTGCTAGGATCCAAAATTCATCAGCTAGGCCTTAATCAATAATGGTGGGTACTCTCATGAAGATAAATGTAGAATGAATAGCCTCCTTCATGCCTATTTATAACACCTTCAGATGGGTATCCTATGATAAATTCTTTAGGATGACTAGAAGAATATCTCCATTATGTACCTAGTGGCTCCATAGGTTCTACTTTATCTCATAAGATAATGAATTCTTCCCCTTGAATGACCTCTACTTCTTCTTTAGGTTTAGATTCAAAGGTCCTATCTGATTCATTAAATACCACATGGGTAGATTATTCTACTACTAGGGTCCTTTTATTGAAGATTTTATAGGCCTTACGATGAGTAACCTAAGAAAACACCTTCATCAGATTTTGGATAAAAGTTTCCTAAAGGTGATTTTCTATTGATCTAGATAAACCATTTATACCCAAAAAACATACAAGTGAGAAAGGTTGGGTTTCCTACCCTTTAAAGAGTTCATAGGGTGTTTTATTTAATTTGGATCTAACATTTACCCTATTTTAAACATAAAAGTAGTATTTATTTCTTATGTCCAAAAGTATATAGGGGTTCTATTTTTCCTCTTTGCTATTCCATTCTACTAAGGGGTCCTAGGGGTAGAGAAGTTATGTTCTATCCCTATCTCTTAACAGAATGATTCAAATTTATCATTTTCAAACTCTCCACCATGATTACTATAAATGTTTTAAATTTCACATCCTAATTTCCTTTGAATCTAGGTGGTGAATGTTCTAAATTTCTCAAATGACTCACCTTTTGTGCTAAGAATCTAAGCCAAGTAAATCTAGAGATGTCATTTACTATTACAAATTCATGTCTTTCCTCCTAGGCTAGCTGTATTAACTAGTCCAAATAGGTCTATATGATGGATTTTTAGTGGACTAAAGGTATTGATCTCTTTGATTGAGTGAAATTTAGACCTAACTTATTTTCCTATTTGGTAGGCATCGCATAGGTGGTCCATAGTGAAGTCTAGAATGTAAACATTATTTATTATTTTTCCTTCTAAAATTAGTTTTTCTTTTAAACTAATCACGCATTTTATAAAAAGAAATTTAATGTTAAAGCCCTTATCACATGATTGATTAATGTTCAATAAGTTATAATTTAAACCATTGACTAAGAAAACATTTTTAATTATAAAGTTTATTGAGTTTCCAATCATACATGAGCCAATCACTTTCCTAGTGGCATTATCTTCCAGTGTGACCTTGCCTTACGACTTAGCCTCCAGTTTGATGTGCCTCGAGCATCCATTATCTAGCTGCCACATACTCTCTCTAAGTATATTGTGAGAACACCCCTTTAAAATAATTCAAACATTAGATTTGGGAACCCAAGTGAGTTTGGGTCCACCTTCTGCTTGAATGAATGATATTGTGATGCATGCTATATTGTGATGCATACAATTTTGGCCTCCACTAAATGTGTTATATGGTGGATAGTGCAAGTGCAGCTATATATCCTAACAAACAACAAGCGTAACACTTAACACTAGGAAATGTATTTACTAATCTAAGTTAATTATGGTGCCTCTTCCGAGGGTTATATGATGCATGCTATGATGAAGGGTTATGAAGTTGTGCCAGTAGGTGATGGTTTATTATTTTGAAATGCTTTTTTTTTCTTCTATAATTTTTTTTTGCATTTATGCTTCTATTTTTAATGCATGCTCACTTTCATCTATTCCTAATGCTCATGCTTCTAATTCTTTGAATGATTTTTCAAGTTTAATATACAAGGTTTTCAAGGAATCATATGCATTAGATAGATTAGTATGCTTCTTATTTAATGCATCATATTCATCAAGTAAAGTCATATAATCACTTTCTAAAGTAAAATGCTCGATTACTAAATTAGTATGCTCTTTCTGCAAAGTAATAAAATCAGTGTTCAGATTTGCATACATATTTTTTAGTTTCCTATGCAAATCATGAATTTTTTTAGATATAAAAAATAATTCTTTATAGGAAAATTAGGGCTGTCAATTCATGTCGGCGGGTCGTGTTCGGGTCAGACCCGAAACTGACCCGGCTGTGCTTGACACGACCCGGACACGACCCGAAACTGGATTCGGGTCACCTATCCGGACCCGAACCCGACCCGAATCGGGTTCGGGTCAACACGACCCGACACGGAATTTTTTAAATGCATAAAAAATTCAAAATTTTAATTAAATTTTATAATTAGAGCCTTGAGCCTTGAGCCTTAGAGCAGATTAGAAGAAGTGCAAAACTATATAAATTACAAAAACAAAACTATATAAATTCTACATATTACAAATTTACAATTTACAAACTATATAATTTATAAATTCTACATATTACAAATTTACAAAATTACTATATAAATTACAATTTACAAAACCGGCAGTCCGAATGTCCGATACGCCAACGTCACCAAGTTACAAGTGCAAGTGCCAACACTTAAGCTTCATTCTTGAATTCTTGTCTCTTGATTCTTGAACCTATTTTCAACTTGCATTAATAGCAAAATGAAAAATTGAAGATGGTTAAACAATAAACATTTAAACAATAAGAAGATATTGAGATTGCATAATTGTATAAGTATAACTAGAAAGCTTCATTTGATTAGCTCAGGTAAACCCTTGATTTTTCTAACTATTACCATCCAAGGCGGCACATAATATTAACTAAACTTATCAAATATCAATGAATTTATAAAGTATCTGCTCTTGTATTTAGTCGTTTAGCTAACACAAATGCCACCTGGTTGCAATAGTATTAACCAACACACGACGGGCCACATGCCACATAAAAAACTATGACAAATATACAATAACAATTTAACAAATATTCAAATAACAACATTAACATTTTAATGTTAAATCTAAAAGGCTAAAAGCCCAACGGCCAAGGCCACAGCCTACAGGAGAAAACGAAAACATGTTTTCCTCAGTCCACACAGTCACACTCGGACACTACCCAGGAGGCCAGGACCTCAGCACTACAGCATAACAAACATGAAATGGCAACAGGCCAACAGCTAAAAGCATACGATCAAATAAAGTCCAGTTCAGACTCCACAAAACCGCAAGTTACAGATTTAAACATAATTACAGATTTAAACATAAATAAAATCTTGAAAACCAGTACAGGTTACAGAATAAAAGGAAATAAGTGCTAATAAGCTAATCACGAAACCTTCATGCCAGTTCACGACATCACCTAGGGTTTCGGCTTGAGAAACCCTAAACTAATAATAAACAAAAAAAAAATCTTGCCATTTTCCAAGCAATCATCATATATAAACATTATATCCAAATGATCAAAAGAAAAATCCGGTTCACAGTATGTAACGACAGTTACGACATGGGGACTAGGGAGAGAACTAGAGAAGAGAACGACTGAACGAGACTTCAAAGGAGACTTAAAATCAGAATTCATCACCTGCGGTTCTTGCAAAATCGATCAAACAACAGCCGCAAAAGCACAGGGAACGGGAGAAGGAAGATGAAAGATGAAAAACTAGGGCACGCCGCACGCAGAGGCAGAGCAAAACCGGAGAAACCTAAACCCTAAAGTCGAACTGTCGAAGTAACTCGAAGACTCAAATAATTATTTGATCCTTAGCGGCTTAGCCCTTATTAAGTCCTTGACGCTTGATGGCTTGACCCAACCCCGCAAAGCCGTAATGCCCGCAAACCGCGACAAACTCGACCCATCTACCGGCGTGGCGAGGCGGCGAGTAAATTAATATCATGTTGAAACCGGGTCAAACTCGTGTTTCCGGGTTGACCCGGACACGACCCGAACCGAGAAATGGGTCATTTTCTTAGACCCGAACACGACCCATTTTCTACCCGTGTCGACCAGAACACGGATTTTTCCGTGTCGTTTCCGGGTCGTGTTTCGGGTCGTGTCGAATATTGACAGCCCTAAGGAAAATTGGCATACCTCATCTTAACCTAATTGATCAAGATTATTGTTAGCCATAAGACACAAGTTTGTTATCTCCTCCTCAGCTTTTGGTTCTGATAATTCTAAGATAGAGTCAGCCCAAAATGCTTTCTTCATCTTGTTCTTTCCCTTCCTGAATTTTTCATTTTATTTTTATACTTTTCTTCACCCTTTCCTTCACTAGGCGAGTCTTTAGGATGGGGCAGCTTATTTGAAGATGACCTAGTTTCCTATATTCAAAATAGATCATGTTAGATTAGACTTTAATATTTTTAGTGCTTTTGCCTTTATTCCATTATTGTTGATGATGCCTTTGCTTCCTCTTTAAAAAATTTTTAAACAGGTGGGTCATCAACGTGATGTCGTCATCCTCCTCCACTACAAAACTATTAATGTATGAATCATTCACATCATAATTTAGTGATTGTAGTAATTTCAGCATCATAAGAGCTAGGTAAGAGTCATAAAATCTTATTGAATTTTTCAAAATTTAATAGCTCTCTGTCTAGTGCATGTAAGGATATTATTATCTAGGTGAACCTAGTATAAATTTCAAATACAATCTCAATAGGTTCATCTGAAAAAGTTCATAGTCATGAAGTAAAATGTTTAGCCTAGACTATTAACTTCACTAATTCCCTCATAAGTGATGCATAACTTATCCTAAATTTTTTTCCTGGTAGTGCATATAGAAACTCACGTATAATCCTCAAATTTTAAAGTGCAAAAGAAATAATTCAAATATTTTACATTTAATTGTGCGAGTTTCCTATCCTCATAACTTCATTCAGTAAGGGGATGTTAGTTTTAATTCCATTAACTATAAGAGATGGAAGTGAATAACCAGTTTGAATAATATGCCAAATTCTATAGTAAATGGATTACAAAAAATGTAGACATGCAAATATTTTAAGGATCAAACTTGATATTTTCAAACAAAGCTGGATGAGTTATGGAATAACCCTTAGTAGAATTCTTATTACCAAAATGTGCCATTGGATCTCTGATACCACTTGAAAGTTTGAGGAAGTTGTGTGACTTCAATGAACTAGCCTGAGGCGCACCAAGAAGGGAGTGAATTGGTAAATTTAGGAAATAATTATTTAATTTAAAAATAAAGACAATATTTTTGGATTTTCATTATTAAAAAAAAAACTAGTTGCAAGTTTTTACTTAGTTTGGAAGCAAAATGAAGTTACCAAGACATGATGAAAATAAGGATCAAATTCTAATCAATAGAGCTAATCATTGAGTACAATTTTCACTGAGGAATTATAATGAAATTAAAGTGCAAAAGGTAAAATATAGAAAATATAAATCAGAACAAACACCCGAGAGATTTATAATGGTTCAGTCAAATAATGATGTATGTCAACTCCTCAGAGTCCTCCACTCTAATTATTTCACTATCACTATAGTGCATCACCTTTTGCCCCTACAAAAGCTTGGGGAAGCCCTTACACAAACCCCTTTGATCAAACTCAATGCGGCAGAGAGCAAGAAGCTTTATCACTCTCCAAGTAACAAAAATGAACCTTTAATTTTTTTCCCTTGTGGAGAAGGTAGAGTACATTGAACTCCTTTCGCACCCTCTTGGTGATAGTAGAGAACCTTATTATTTTGTTAAAGAATTTCTCCCCGGAGCCACACAAGAAACCTAGACAGACACTTGGACGAAAAATTTAAGACACTTGCTTGGAGCAACCGTGAGATCCCCTTACACTACTTCTCCCACACACACAAGATCTCCCTCATCTTCCCAAAGATATCCTATCGCTTTATCTCAAAGATCCCTCTCAAGAACACTCAATGTCCAGTATAATTATGGATCATCTTATACAATTAGTTAAAAGTACTCCTATTATTATTATAAGAAGATCTAGGCGCTATTCCATCAGTTTAAGGAATTGAGCATATCGTTTAGGATGATTCAGATTATCATCTAATATGATTAGTTCAAACAACTTTGATTATCATCAAGAATGACTTTCAATGATTTAATTATCATCAGATTCAGTATGATTGGTCAAATTATCATGTACGATCTGACTGGATCAATTAATCCAAATTTGTCATATTCATAAGATTAATTTAGGCAAGATTTAAATACATTATACAGTATGATACTTATAGTATAATATGATGAGAACAAAATTTGAATTTTAAAATATTTCCTAAATTATGATTGGCATATAGGATCCTAATTTTAAACTGATCATCCTGTACGATAGACATTATACAATACCATTAGTTCATATTCCATTAATTATCACAATTAGCCATCTCGATCATTTTTTGATTAGCTGATCGCAAAGTATGATATGGATCATACAGTATGATTAGTTCAAAAAATCTAAATTTTGATATTATCACTAACTCACTCCCTTGAGTGTATATGTGCATGGTTTATAAGATTAGTATTCACCAAATACATGATTTGACTCAAGAAAGATAAAAATACATAAGAATTGAAAATACAAACTCTTCACGACATACTTAATCCTTGTCTACCAAATCTTGAGCTGATCAAACTTGCAAGTGTAAGCTAGACTTGAAATGTTAATGCATGGAAAGTAAAAAGATATGTAATAATAGCAATTAACATGAGATAACATAGTAAGAAATCCAATAATGCTTGTTATCATAAAAATCAAAGGATATGGGTCCAGATTTGCAACACTCTATGCTTCATTCACCAACTTAGCTACTATATTTGCAAACTAAGAAATGAAATTTAAACTAATAACTGGAGTAGAACTATATGAATGTGTTATCTTGCTAACACTATATCCATCAATCATATCTAGGTCTTACAATTCCATTATATAACCACTTAGAATACATTGACGAATAGACAAACTCATGGAAATATATAAAACAAATTGCCCAAACATTACCTAGAACCATCACACATGACTATAAACCATTTTTTATAACTCTATTTTATAATTACTACCAAAAAATCACTACTTTGATATAAAAAAAGAACTACCATAATCTAACCCGATATCCCATAGACATACAAGATTTGGGTGCTTTTCTTTCTTTTTTTTAATTTAAATATACCACAGAGTGAAGGTTCGTGAGGGTTGTGAAACCCTAAAGAACTAGTCCCGAGGCTAACCAAGATGGGGGTGAATTATTTATTTAAAAATTTTCTTTAATAAATAAAAAGTTAAAACTCTTTAATGCGGAAGTTGATCTAATTTTACATTAACAAAAAATTAGATATTTGAAACATAGATCAAATCATAGAAAAGTGCAGAAATAAAAATACAAAAAAATAAATAGAAAGAACACACCAAAATTTATAGTGGTTTGGTTAACCTAACCTCTATCCACTCCATGGAGACTCCCTCTCCAAGTATTGCACTGAATAGAAGTGACTCTCCTTTTGCTCCTATAGTAAGGCGAAGAAGCCTATACAGATGTTGTTTCACCTCCCCGGTGTGGCAAAGAACCATGATTCTTTTACAGGATGAGAACTTCAACTCTATTTTTCACCCTCCCGGTGATGGTCAGGGAACCACAACTTCATTTTTCACCCTCTAGGTGACGGTTAGAGAACCACGATCTTTGCTGAAGAACTTTTTTTCTGGAGAAACATGGATTCCAAGTAGATGCTTGTAGGTACTAGGCAAGATTCTTTCTTGGAGCAACCTTGTGAACCCCCTCATAACTTCTCCCTTACAAAATATCACTCTATTCTTTCACAAAGCTATCATTTTCCTCTCCCTCAAGCTCTCTCTCAAGAAGAATAAATAGTAAAAAGTTGTCTCAAAATAATATATGAAACCCTTAAATAGTGGGCTTGAAAAAAAAACTTCATTTCAAGCCATCTATCTTATGTTCGTATTATACGATACACGTAGTGTATAATACGATCAGTTCAATTCAAACTCATCCAACAAGATTGTTCAGATGAACTGATCAACTTTTATAAGAAATCATACAATACAATCAAAACATCATCCAGTACGTTCTCTATAAATTCCTTCTATTAGTTTGGGATAATCCTTGGGACCTCCAACTTTATACACTAGTGATCGTCCAGCACTGTGGACATTGTATAGTATGATCAGCAAAAAATCATTGATTTTATTTGGAACGATCCATGGGATGACCAATTTTATACACGAGTAATCATACCATACAATCTATATCATATAGTATGATCAATCACAATAATTATCCATGATTTTATTGCTTGATATTGCAATATTAATTAAAAAATATTTTAATTAGGGCTTACAGCATGAACCAAATTGTACTGTACAATCAGTATAAAATTAGTATCTTTCTTAACCTTTAGTTGCTAGGGTTTTGATAGAGCACAATAGTTTATATAGTATGAATTAAAATTATATAGTATAAAACCAAGATCGTACAATACGAATTACTTAAAAAATAGACTCTCTCAAAAAAATTTTATCTCTGCCCCCTATGTATGTGTAAGGTAACTTAGCAATGATATCCATCCAAATACATGATCTGACTCAAGAAAGGAGAAAATGCATAATAAAATAAAAATTGACTGTAACCCTAGCCTACCTAGTCTTGAGCTGATCAGAATTGCAAGTGAATGGTGGACTGATTTCTTGAAATGTTACTATGCACAAACACAAAACAAAATATCATAGAAATAAGAGAAAGTAATAACAGACATAATAATATTTATTATCATCAAAATTATAGTGCCTAAATATGGTTCATAATAATCTCCCCCTTTTTTATGATGACAAATACTATTGTTTCTATATTTTTAAAAAATTACTTTCCTCTAAACTCCCCCTTAGATCAAAAGAAAAGGGAGTGAAAAAAATAAAAAAATTTTAAATTAATTTTAAAAAAATGCATACACCAATAATAACAACAAATAATAAAATAAAACAACAATAAAAATGATAAACAACAAAATACTACTCTCCCTTTTAACATCACAAAAAGAGGGAAAATAAGATGAAGAAAAAAAGATAAAAGAAACACCAAAGGCATAAGACAAATAGACTCAAAATGACAAACAACTCAAGTAAGGAATTATAGTCATGGAAACTCTTGTAGGCATTTTTAGAATATAATTATTGTACTCTGAAAAAAAGGAAAATAAGATAAGTGTTGACTTTATTGCAACTAGAGGATTTGAATTGAAGAGTTTCCACACCTAGCTTAACATATTCACAGGCTAAAATCCTTTGTTTAAATAAAAATCTAATTCAAGAATTATAGTTAGATAGGGAAAAATTAAACTTTTTAGACTAATAGGAAGAAATATATTTAAAAAAATATTTCTATAAAAGTGATGAATGAAGAGCCGAGATTTTCCAAAATCATGTATTAAAGATATTATGAAACACAAGAATTTTTTAACACTTAAAGATTTACCAAAAAGAAGAGCTAATTTAAGTTGGGCATTTTATGCATTTTTATCAGTTTTTATGCGTACATTGCATATCTTTTATTTTTAATGCATGTAGTGCATCTTTTACATTTGGTGTCATTACATATCTTATAATTTTAGGCTTATTTTGTTTCTCTTATGAATTTTTGCAAATTGCTTCCTTTCTAAATCTTTAAGAATCTCAGTTGTAAAGATTATCTTCTAAAAACAAGAGAGGAGTAACTCATCCTCTTATATAGGGAGGAATAATCTACAAAGCAAACCTAATATTTCTAATAGGAATAAATAGCCTAATTTATAAAAATAATGAATCTTGTTTATTAAATTATAAAAAAAAAGTCATGAAATAAAAAATGCAGTAGAATAAAAGAGCTTTCATTTAAACCATTGCAACTTCAATTTGATTTAAATTTTAAGTTCAGATAAGGAGTTATCATGCAAAGGAAATAAGAAGAGATATAAAAATTTATATGATTCATTTACCCTTTAAGTTTGAACAAACCCAACATTTAGTTATTCAACTTTTTAAGTCAGAATAGATGTATGTTTATTATAAATAACAAATAGCATCGAAGAGAGTTCGTTCATACAGTACAATCTAAATCATACATTATGAGTTTAATCATACAGTACAATCAAAATTATACAGTACAATCAACATAAACACATTTTCTTATGACTGCAAGATTCTCAAGTAAATAACATATAAACGAGATCTAAGAACACAATACCACATAGAAGGAATGAGTACCACTTAAAAGAGAAGAAATAAGCACAAGGAAATAAAAAGATTTTTTTTTAATTTAATAAGATAACATAAAAATACCTTGAAAGTAAAGTGCAATAATGACATAAAACAAAAAGAACACAAAAGAAAAATATAGACATAAAAATAAAAATATAACACGAGCAAACTAGTGCAGAGATGGATCCTGATAAGAAGGTGGCTATGGAGGTGGTTGGAAAAACTGACTAAAGCTGTCGTACTATTGTTGGATATTCCAAAATTGCTCCCTAAACCAACCCCTATCATTATCATGTTGGGGTTGCTATTGATCCAGGCGGGTCTCTAGTCTGTCAAACCATCGAATCAACTACTAGTATGGGTAGTGGTGAGGAGGTTATGCAGGTGCAAGATCAGGTGCAGGGGTAGCTTCTCCTTTTTCATCAAAGAGAGGATCTTCAGGCTCCTAATCCCTATGAAATAACATCCATAAGGGGGCATTCAAAAAGAAGATTGGAGTGTGATCAGGAGGAGCAAGATATGTGATATTGTACTTTGTATACATGATATATCCAATCACATGTCCTAGGGTAATGTTTTTCATTCTCCTAGTGGTTGGATATTGAATGGAAGTGAGGTTTTGGATGTAGTTAAATAGCATGTGAGCTTCATCCATTTGAGTATTTGACATAATAAAGTAGGTGATAATTGATAGTATGGGAGTCATATTTATCCAGTCTCCAGCTTTAGGGATAATAGATATTCTCAGAACATGCTGGATAACCCTGGCATTTTGATTTAGAATTTATACTAAGGGTTGGTGGAAGTTTATAGTAGCATTTCTGAGCGACAGGTTCACAGCACTACAATCAAAATTAGATCTCGAGGCTATGAAAATGGATATATTTCCTTGGGTGTTTAGTTAAAGGTGAATTCCTATGTCCTCCTTGGTGAATTCTATATTCTTACAACACACTCAAGAAGACATAACCATAGCCATAGATAAAACAAATTGAAGTGCAGTAGAGTTGAAGAGGTTATTTTCTGGGAAGCTAAGAGCCTGCTAATTAAGAAGCCTGGAAGGTGTGATCTTGGCTGCCTTGTATCTTTTGTAGGAAACATCATTAGAAGCTATAAAAAATAATTATCTGTAGGGTTCTAAGAGGAGGAAGCCTCATGGGTTTGTCAACTGAATTTTCCAACGGCATTTATAAAGATTTGATTACAAGAAGAGAGGATTTGAAGAGTAGAGTGAAAAAATTGAACGAGGTTAGCTGTTTAAATAGAAAATGAACAGATAGTATCGTATGATCATCGAATAATATTTGATGATCGTATGTAACTATTTCGGTTGTGTATAATCGTACAATATGATTATACTTTGTACGGGATGGTTAGAGATATGGAACTGGTCCAAAGGAGTCAAGCTGTATGAGTTTTGACAAAAAAAAAGTTCGTATAGTATGAACAGGTATTCGTACGATAAGATTGATAATAAATGTTGTACCAAACCAAATTCAATTCATCCCAAATGGAGTTGACAAGTTGATCATACAATACAAAGAGGAGTTTATACAGTACGATGGCCAATGATAGATACAATATGGATCGTTCATCAAGCTAAGGGTTGTGATCTAAGCAATGCTGTGCAGATCGTACAATACAAAGGCGGTTAACACAATATGATTAGAATTTTTTTTGGGTTTTACAGTAAATATTATCAGGTTTAATAAGGTGGTTTGTGTGAGGTTCATGATACAAACATAAAGAATGAGAACAACAAAACTAAAATAACAAAAAACATGATAAAAATAAAAATAAAATCACATGTCAAAAATAGATACGTTGAGAAGCTTATGAATGATTCATTTTAATAGGATAAAAATATCGAGCCCAAAAACCACATGCTCCCACTGAGTCTTTTTTGAGGGCCCTCAAATCAAAAGATCTTAGAAGAATAGTTTTGGGACCCCAAGTGAGTTTGGGAGCATTCTTGAATTTAGATAAATCATCAGAATGCATGTCTTGCTTTGTTTGATGTAGCTTTGGTCTCCACACCAAGTGCTTTCTGTGATGAATGGTGCAAGTGTGGCTAATGTGTCTTAATATGTCATATGAATAACATCTAACATCTGAAAAAGGGTTAACTTTAAAAAGCCCTTACTTTTTCAAACAACATTTCATTAGCACTTTCAAGAGCACATATTTTAATTTTTAAAGAGTGCTCACTAAGATATAAAATGTTAACACATGCTTCTAACTCCTTAAATGACTATTCTAAATCAAGATGCAATGCTTTCAAAGACTTGCGTGTTTCAGATAAAGCAGAATATTTTTTATTCAATTCATTAAACTCATCCAATAAAGCCATATGATCCTTATCAACATTAGAACCATCTTTTCTAAGTATTTCATTTTCTTTTTGCAGAATTGAGCATTAAGATTTTAAGCTAGTGTGCTTCTTTTTTAGTTTCTTATAAGAGCATGAATATCTTCTTAAAGAGCAAGTAATTCATCCCATCAAAGTTCATTGTGAATATGGAATCAGGAATTATAATTTTGATGATAACAAATATTTCTGATACTTCTTTTTTTCTATGACTTCCTTACTTCTAGGATTTCAGGTCCATAAGGTTAAATGCAAATCAAGCCAGCTCAAGATTGGGTAGACTAGGAGTGAGTCAGTCTGTAAGTGCACGTCAAGAGTTTTTATTTTTTCTTGAGTCAATTATAACAAAGTGGATTCTAATTCTAAGTAACCTTATACACTCACACTCAGGGAAAAATTATCTATTTTTAGAGTTTCTTTATTTTTGATCATATCATCTGGGATGATCCAAAATCATCCTAGATGATCAGTTAAAAATAAAAACCCTAATTAGGGCATCCTAGTTAAGACAACTGCAATTAACTAAATCATTTTGGATGATATTAGCATCATCCTGGATGATAGGCGCAAATTAGAAAGAATCAGTCGCCAAATCTTTTTAGGCATGTTTTATTCTTGTATATCATCCAAGACAACATTCTGGATGTTATATTATAATTATTCTTAAATTAGTTTGGTAATTAAGGAAAGTAATTAAGGCTTGATTGCTCGATCATATCATCCTGGATGATTGCAGGATCATCTAGGATGATCGGTTAAACAAACCTTAGTTTCTTCCTAGATGACTAGAACGATGTTCTGGATGATGTGTATTGATTTATACTAATTATTCGGGATGATCCCAAATTATCCTAGACGATCAGTTATTTTTCCATCATATAGATATGTAATCATAGTGATTTTCTTGATAATATTTGATGTTTTGAACTAATCATCCATGATGATCATAAAATCATCCTGAACGATCAGTTTAGTTTCCCATCATCCAGATAGGTAAAGTTTGTCCCACCAGAGTGATTGTCTGGACGATCCTTAATGATTTTGAACTAATAATACAGGATGATGTCCTATCATCCTGGTCGATCAGAACAAACAAGTTATATAATCGTCCAGAGTTTACCATATCATCCGAGCTGATTGAGCTGAATTTGAATTGATCGTACAGGATGATTGGGCGATCGTCCTAGACGATCTTTGACAATTAATTGCAAATTAGGGAAAATTTAAAGCCATTTTATATAAGATCTCTTGTTTACTCAAGAGGTGACCTTTTGCTACTATCTTGACCTGAGAGAGCCAAGGGGAGAGGGAGAGCAAGGGAAAGAGAGAGAGGATCTTTTGAGGGGGAGTTTATGAGGGGTTTCACAAAGGTTGCTCCAAGCAAAAATCTGAGTTATCTTCTTCGGTCATCTCCATGGTTCCTTGGAGGTTCAAGAGTGGTCTACTTCAGCTATTGACTGAGGTTCTCTGCCTGCTTCAGGAGAAAGTGAAAGGAGTTGGGTTCTTTGACTACTTCAGGAGGAAGTGAAAGGAGTTGGGTTCTCTGCCTCACCGGAGTCAGTGGAAAGGAGGTTTGTATAGGCTTCTCCACCTTGTTGTGGGAGCAAAAGGAGAGTCATTGAGTTTAGTGCAATACCTGGAGGAGAGGCTCCAGGGAGTGGACGTAGGTCTAGTTGATCGAACCACTATAAAATTATGTGTTCTTTCTTATTGCATTTTTTTATTTAATTTCCACACTTTATTTTTGTGGTGATTATTTGGTTGTGATTGTGATTTTTTTTTAGAAATTTTTAAAACACCAATTCCCCCCCCCCCCTCTTGGTTAGTATCGGGTTAGTTCATAAGGGCTTAATATCCCTGACAAACTTTTAAAGTTAATATACCTCATCTTGATTAAACTGGTTAGGATAGTTATTTTCCATTAAGCACATATTTTTTAATTATTTTCCTACTTCTGTTCCAGATGAATCTGAAAAGGAGTTAGCTAAAAAAGCTTTCTGAGATCTTTGCTTACCTAAAAAGAACATATGAAACCCTTAAATAGCGGGCTTAAAAAAAACCTAATTTTAAGCCTTCCATCTTCCATTCGTACAATACGATATACGTATCATACAATATAATCAAATCAATTTAGACTCATCCAATAGGATCATTTAGATGAACTAATCAACTTTTATATGACATCAAATAGTACAATCAAAACATCATCTAGTATAATCTCAAGAAATTCCTTCTATTCATTTGGGGCGATGCTTGAGATGGCCAACTTCGTAATATAAGATCTTTCTTTACCTTTGGCATCGAGGGTTTTGACAGAGCACAATAGTTCATATAGTATGAATTAAATTATATATTATAAAAAATTTTGTATATTACAAAACCAACATCGTACAATAAAAATTACTTAAAAAACAAACTCTCTAAAATTTTTTTTTCTCTCCCTCTGTGTGTGTGCAAGGTTACTCAGTGATGATATCCACCCAAATATAAGATCTGAATCAAGAAAGGAGAAAATACATAGTAAAATGAAAATTGATTGTAACCCTAGTCTAATCTGTTATGTGCTGATTAGAATTGTAAGTGAATGATTTCAAGAAATGTTAGTATGCACAAACACAAAATAAAATATCATAGAAATAAGAGAAAATAAATGTTGCAACTTAGTTTTCATAACTATGTTTTCATATCATATGTGTTTTTTATGATTCCAAAATATTATTATATTTATTACTATTTCTCCTAACATATATTGAAAATATTGCTTTTGTTGTTTGTGTGTACTAATGTTTTAGGGAAATCATACTCTAGACAGTTGAAGACTTCAAGACATAATATACTAGGATTAATTCTTTTTGAAGTCTATATTTTTTATACTTTCTTGAGTCAGAGAGAGTGTGATTATAATTGGGCAACCTTGCAACACACACTAAAGGAGTGTAAAAATTTATAATTTTTAAAACTAGTCATAATGTACGATTTTGGTTCATATGGGTTAATTTGGCCTGAGTGTTCTTCCACAAAGTAGTTAATTGAACCATGCCAAAAAAAATTTCTAAGTCTTATTCATATTGTATGAAGTTACCTTCATATAGACGACATCCAAAGTATGAAATTGAAATGTACAAGTTCGTCCTGACAAATTCCTAATTTTTTTCTGAACTATTCATATTTTAAGACCTTAGGTTCTTATAGATGACGTCCAGAGTATGAAAAGGTTGTGTATCTTTTCAACCATATGAACATGTAAATCTTTTTGAACTGTTCATAATGTACAATCCTAGGATTGTAATGACGGCTTCCAAAGTATGAAATGGACTCATCCATTTTCATACCAAATAAAACATGGTTTGATTAAAACATATCATATTATATAATATGGATTTTGTATGGTACATTAACCAGTGTATGAAATCAGTTTATACTGAATCATGCGGGATGAAACTTTTCAATTTTAATCTTATCATAATGTACGATGTAAGTTTATACACTGGTAAATTAGAGTATAAATTGATTTGTACTAGATCGTTTGAGCAAATTTTAAACTATTCATACACATGATCGTCGATCGTATTGTAGGATCATGGACGAAGAAATTGAAAATTTTAGTTTTCTTGATGATTGTTCATGCCTTTCATATATAAGGATCTAAAAATTGACTATGAAAAGAATTCTTCTTCATTTTTTTCTTTAAGAGCAAGTGTGAGAGTGCTTTGGGAGACTATTTGAGAGTGTGGAAAGGGATCTTATAAGTGGAATTTCTAAAGAGTTCACAAGGTTGCCCTAAGATGAGAATCTATTTATAAGTTTTGTCTAATCTCTTCCTTACTTCTTTGTAGTTGCTCGAGAGAAGATCTTTGGAGAAGATCCAGTGCTCTTCCTACACGAGGAGGGTGTGAAAGGATGATGGTTCTATGCCAACACCAGGAGGGTGTTAAAGGAAGATGGTTCTTTACCGACACTAGGAGGGTGTGAAAGGATGACAGTTCTCTACCGACACTTAGACAGTGTGAAAAGATGAGGGTACTCTTCCGTATTGAGGATTGGTGGAAGAGAGGTGATTTGTAAATGCTTCTCCATCTTACTGTGGGAGCAAAAGGAGAGTCACTTTGGTAATAGTGCAATACCTGAAGAGGGAGTCTTTAGGGAGTGGACGTAGGTCTGGTTGGACCGAACCACTATACATTTATGTGTTTTTATTTTATTGCATTTTTATTTTTCTTCATGTTTTATTTTTTGTGGTTGAAAAGACTTAAATTTGATTGAAATTTTTAGTGTGCTAAAACATATAAAATGATTTTCTATAATATTTCCAAGAGTTTTTTTTTTAATTACCAATTCATCCCCCTCTTGATTAGCATTGGGACAATAGATTTAGGTCTAACAATCTCTACAGACTTTCAATAATAACAGATATAATAATAACTATTATCATCAAAATTATAGTGCTTAAATACGGTTTGCAACACAAAGCTCCTAATTTCTTCAAATAAGTAGAAAATAAACTAATCCACAAATTTTTATACTTTTCTTCATCAAAATAAATATAAAATTTAAACACTATAATACATGGCATAGACTAAAATAAACTAATTAAATAATTAGCATTAACTGTATATAAATAAAAGGAAATACCTATACAAACTTAGATAAATTAGATCCTAAAGACTCAACTACTCAATGGGCACTTTATGCTTTCTCTGACCTGAAATAGATAACAAAATAGATGTAAGGCTAATAAGATAAAATTTTATTATTCCAAACTACTCTTATTATATTGTTTCATGCTTGAAATATTTATGTTATGTGAAAAAAATGTCATAAAAATAGGGGCAGCACTGCAGTACCAAAAATTTAATGCTGCAACATTATAACACATTTCATTACCATAGTGCCACACCTTTAGTGTCGTAGTAAGGAGCTTACCAAAATCTATTGTAGAGCTTAGAGCAGAAGAACTATCCAGTTAGTGTTGTAGCTTTGAATCAAAGTGGTACATCGCTAAATCGCATAATGTAGCACCAAGAGTAAGTTGGATTAGTGAAATAAAGCCAATATTGTTGAACTAACACACCAATTTTGGATTGCCACAATGCCACCAAACCAATGCCATAGTGCTCATTCAATTAAATTTTGAAATTATAAATAGTATCTTTAAGCTCTTTATAAGGAGTTCGCATTTTGGAGTCATATTGTGGGAGTGTGTGGCTATCTTGGGAGAGTGTAACTTGTATTCTTGTATCAAGAGTCTTGTATTGGAAAGGAGTGAAATGGACAAGTACTAAGGGATTTTAATTCACATTTTGGGTCATTTTTAAACTTATTTTTACTTAGTTTATATTTTTATCTTGTGTTAGTCAATTTATAACTTGTTGAACATTATGTGAATTAAAATATTTTTAATATTTATTATGTGTATCATCGCATCCATTTTTTTAGGAGAAACCTACGAGGGGGCCTACGCATTAATATAAAAAATGATTACACGGTCCTTAAAGGGAACTCAAGCTCACTATTGATCCAAAGAGCTACAAAAATAAAAGAAAAAACCCTAAGAGCTCGAGTTCCCTACTAAGAAAAAGTACACAAAAACCTAGGTACATTCTACGGTGCACAAGAGCGAGCACCCAAAAAACCATAATGATACAAAAAATAGTATTCAGCTCTAAAGTCCTCCTAAGCGGCTCAACAACACAATCACCTGCATTGAAAGCACTCTGTAGAAAAGGGTAATTGACAGAAAATAATAATAGCAGTAGAAATAGAGCATAATTTGGTTATAGCACCAATGTGTATAAAAATTACCATCAAAGTTGAGACAAACCAACCCAATAGTATATTGTATCTTAAGCCATCAGTTGAGAAATAGATAATACCGCATAAGAATCATATCAATAACTCCATGCCAAACTGCTAGAGAAAAAACTAGAGGATCCTTGATCTTAATAGCCAACCCCAACCACATCAACAAACCACCAAGAGCAAAGGGGGAACCACTAATAAATAAATTCAAATAGCTGGTAAACAAACTAGCAATAGGCTTCAAGAAAATAAAAGCCTAGGACATAGTAGCAAAGGAAAAAATATCCTCCCTCAAATTGCACTAATACAATTGAAACAGCAGGCAGAGCAACCCAAAGGGAAGTCGATAACCCAAAGACCCGTGAATGGCTTCCAAACCAGCCAGGCAACACAACCAAAAACTCTGCACATGGCCCTCACGAAACTTACGGTTCACATCAGCACACTCCCAAAAATACAAATAAGAGCAAACATATAACATCTAGCCATTCTGAAATAGCCAAAACCACAAGGCCTCATAGTTCCCACCAGTACACTCCCAACACAATTGAGAGCCAACGTAGAAAATGTAAGGCAACCTCCAAACCTTTTGAAATAGCCAAAATGACAAGGCAAACCCATAATAGCAAAAGGGAAAGTACGCAACAACATAATACTTCAACAAAAGTAGGGAAAATGCAAAAGTAACCCAGTTGATATGCAAACGTACCAACCAATCGAGTAAAACCATAATAGAATAGCAGTAAATCAACAAAAAATAGCAACCCCAACTAACTTAAGGAATAACATAACGAACACTACTCTTATCCAGATTTAAAAGACCCCTAACATTAAGAGGTAAATTCGAACTAAAGATATCCTTCGTGGAATCCAACCCATAGCCCCACCTGGCTTTGGCATTAGCACAAGCATTACCATCCACCTTCATAGATGAAAAAGAGAAATTAAGCATGCTCAATAAATTCTGAATTTCTCTCTTCATGTAAAACAAATCATAAGAGCAAACCTTATCATTTCTTAAAATAAAAGACTGATAACAATAAGTAGAATAAACTTTCACCATAATATTAATGCAATCAAGAGAGACTCAATTTTAGACCATAGAGGATAGCAAAAGTGGTAGCAATATTAACATCACAATTATAACGAGGACCGATAAAGCCTAAAATGCAATTACCATTGGAGTCCGTGATGACTCCACCATAGTCCGCCATAGTCTTAGGGTCATCATCCACATTTAACTTAAAGAAATTATCAAGAGGTTTCAACCAAAGGATACTTCTAGGGGCCTTATGACCATAATCCACATCAAGATTAATCCCAAATTCAACAGCAGCTATATGATAATTTTTGAAATTCTTAACAAAAATTAACTTAACAAAAAAAAGGTCCCTAATTTTATCTTTAACATTTTGAATAATCCTATGATGATTCATAACCACACCATTAAAATGGGAATTATTCCTATCCAATCATAAAAACCAAAAGATAAGAGAGGGAATAATATTCCTGATATGACCTTTAAAATTAACAAATCAGTAATTAAGTAAAGAATTAATAGAAACCTTAGTATTAAAGGTGTTTAAGTGCAAAATATCCTAAAAATAAGTCCAGGCCTTAACAACACAAGGACCAGAAACAAAGACATGATGCATATTGTCCATAGCAGCATTGGCATTTAAAGGCAAGAATGAAACCACATTTAATCAAATTGCCATCAGTAGTGATGAAATTATGTAAAATCTACCAAACAAAAATAGAAATCGTAGAAGGAATACTTTTGTGCCATATCATTTTGAAAATATTAGAAACCTCTTTCTTAGCTCTAAAGAAGTACCAGGCATCCTTTAAAGTAAATTGACCATCTTTAGTTAAGTCACAAAGCTGAACATCGAAAGAATCCATATTTCAAGGGATCTGCAAAATTTGCTTAATGATAAAATTAGGTAACACATTAGAGAGTTTCTCAATATCCCAACCATTATTAGTGAAAAAATATTTAACCTTCACAAAAGCATTGAGAGAAGTATTAATAATAGAATCAATGGATTGGCCTCCCATCCAACAATGTTGTCAACAAAAAAGTATTACCACCACCAAGGCCCCAACAGATAGACGGCTCAACCGCCTATTTCACTTTGCAAAGACGATGCCAAACTTTAGAATTTCCTTTATTAAAACAACATGTAGTGGGATGCTTCTCCCCATAATACTTATCATTCATATATTTAGCCGAAATGCTCAAGTTAGCATGGAAATTATACCATAACTTAAAAGAAAAAGAATAAGCCAAATCCTTCAACTACTTGCACCCCAAAGCCCCTTCATAAAAAAAGCCACATCATTTATTCCAGGGACCAGTGGATTTTAGAGCTGTTACTAGCCCCTTTCCAAAAAAATTTATTAATATTATTTTTCAATCCTGTTACACATAACCTGAGTAGGAAGCAAAATGTGAAAGCTATAAGGATACTCTTAATAAGAGTTAACCTACCACCAAAACTAAGAAAGTTAGCATCCCAAGATAAAAGATTGTTTTGAACAATTTAAATTAATTCATCGAAAAGAAAAGATTTCTTCCTACCCTTATAAAGAGGCACACCAAGATACTTTAAAGGTAAACAAACATGACTAAAACTAGCTAAATTTTTAATAGCCACAATGCGACCCAAAGCAACTTTCTTAGCAGAAATAAAGCCACATTTATGTTTATTAAGTGACAGGCTACTCTCCAATTCAAATTGATAAATAAACCTCAACAATTTATAAATCCTATTTAAAGAGGCATTAGTAAAAATAATAAAATCATCCGCAGAACATAAATGAGAAATATGAAAACCACCTAAAGTTTTAAAATAAAGGCTAGGTGACTTCTCAAAGAGATCAACGAGACCTCTAAAAAGGTAGTCAGCCGCAATAATGAAAGGGCCGGAGATATGGGATTACCCTATTTCAGGCCATGAGATGCCTTAAGAAAACCATTAGACTTACCATTAACAATGATAGAAAAATAGGAGCCTTCAATACAAAGCTTAATGAGATTCATAAAATTTAAATCAAAGACAAATAACTTCATAATATCATAAAGGAAATTCCAAGCTATATTATCATAAGCCTTAGTAATATCAAGTTTCAAAATCATATTACCACCTCTCACTTTAGCATCCAAATCATAACAAAATTCTTATGCCAAGAGAATGTTATCAACAATGGCACGGCCTTTGACAAAACCCATTTGAAAAGGAGAAATCAGCTTAGGCAAAAAAATAGATAAAAAATTCATCAAAATATTAGAGATAATTTTTTAATAAAAGGTACAAAGACTAATAGGTCTAAAATAATTCCAATAAGTGCTAGAATTATTCTTAGGAATAAACACAATAGAAGTAGCAGTAAAATATTTAGGTATAGAATTACCGTAAAAAAATCAAGAACATCAGAAAAGAGATCATTACTAATGATATGCCAAGTTTTCTAAAAAAACTTGGTAGTGAAACAATCAGGCCCAGCCACTGACTCAGAATTCATACAAAAAATAGTATCTTTAACTTGCTCCAAAGAAGGGGGCTCAGATAAGAAAACATTATCCTCATGCAAAATAAGAGAAGGAATAATATTAGGATTCTCAATAGTGTCATGATTGAAATTTTTAATCAGATGATTCTGAAAATGTTGAACAACTAAGCTAGCAATTTCAGTACCATCTTCAGTAATAGAACCATCAACCCGATTAATTTTATGAATCCAATTAAGAATGTGTTTCCTCTTATCCAAGGCATAAAAATATTTTGTATTATGTTCACCTTCAACAATATGTTTAACAGCCACTTTCTATTTCTAAAACAATTCCTCCTGAGCTTGTAATTTATAAAGCCCATTTTTAGCCTCTCTTAAAAGAGAAAAGTTAGCTACAAAGGGAAAAAATTGGCATTGAGTCTCCTGGTAATTCACTTTATCCTTCGCAATTAAAATGTTAGAAAAAATATTCTTAAACACATTATGATTCCACCAATTAAGAACAAACTTAAGCCTTTTCAGCTTATGCCGTAGTCTACGTGTACCAGAAATAGGATTATCCAGATGTAAAGGGGCAAGCCAATTATCCTTCACCAAATTCATAAAAGACTCATGAAGTAAACACATGTTTTGAAATCTAAATTGAGAAGGAACATCTCTCAATCTAGGCATAATTTTAATGAGAAGAGGAGAGTGATCAGAGAGGGTCTTGCTAAGATGTTCAACATTAGTAGAGTCAAAAGAATGCAACGAAAAGTCATTAAATAAAACTTGATCTAATATTTTCCATAAATGCCCGTGATGCCAAGTAAAATTATCACCAGAGAAACCAATATAAAAAAGGTTACAGTCCATAATCATGTTATTAAAATCCTCCATAGAATGATAAATAGGGAGAGAGCCCCCTATATGCTCAGAGGGGATAGCAATGGTATTAAAGTCTCCTCCAACAAGGGAAGGAATATTAAAAATAATATGAAATTGAATTATTTGGTCCCAAAAAATCTTTCTAGTATAATGAGAAGAAGCAGCATAGACAAATGAAGCACAACATTCCAAATTAGAACTCTCAATATTACAATGAATAACTTGATTAAAATCACCAATAATGTCAACCCTAATAAAATCTTTCCAAAAAACCCAAATTTTATTAGCAACTTTAGTTAAGGCATATTTAAAACCCAAAAATTTAGCAATACTAGGTAACTTATCATAAGAGATAAGAGGCTCAAGAAAAATAAGAATTGAGAAATTGTAGATACAACATAAGTTTTTCACTCTGAGTTTAGAAGAAGAGAATCCAATGCCCCTAACATTCCAAATAATAGTGTTAAACATAAAAAATTATATTAATGAGAAGTATGCAAACGGGTGTTGTGAGGAGTTTGTATAATAATAGATTTTGGCTTATTACCTCTCCTACCACGACCCTTGGTAAAACTAGTATCGTTATCATCTCTAGAAAAGCGTTTAGCCAACATATCCATATCCTCATTGTCAGTAAAAGCATCACTATTATAATTAACATTCAAAGGAAAATTACTATCATTAGCTATACTTGAATGACCCCTAGAAAGAGGCATTTCTCTTTCCTCATAGAACACATCACCTGCCACATTGGTTTCATTGTGTACATCAATACCACCTATCTTCTCCACCTCTATTTGGGAAATAACCTGAGCAGTAACATCAGCTTACACAATATCCTCCTCCACAACAATATTAACTAACTCATCCTCCAAAAGAAACTCAACAGAGATAGAATCATTATTTAGATTAGCTACAACATTTTGGTCATTCACATGTAGCTAAATAAATTCTTTCAATATATGATGCCTCAAAAGATATGCATTACTTAGATTAAGTTTTATTTCTAATATATCATTGAGTTTTTTATTTTTCTTCTAGCTAAGTTGATTTATATATAGGCCTTGCATAAATTCAAAATAAAGTGAGATCTCGAGCCTTATATATAGACTAGAAGAATAATTAGGGAATATAAAATGTAGAGTGACCATGCATAGACATATGATGATTATAATTATGGGGTCATAAGGATATATATAAACTATAGTTGGGTAGGATCCTAACTAAATCTCAAAAAAACTCAATAAAGATGAGGATCACTATTGCTCTAATCTATATCAACATTTGGTAGTAAAACCTCTCTAAATAACCATGCTCTTTTGAATAAATATAGGTTCAAACTTTTACGAAATAGTAATTTTATTTATGCAATTTGAAGCTCTTAACTTTTAACCTATAGAATCATTTTAAATCATTTGACTAGATAAACTTAATGGTCTAATGGGAAATAGCAATGTGAGCATAGGATATTTCTAATTTGTCCTCATGGGATTAATACATTATTTATTAAATCATTTGACTAGATAAACCCAATTTAATGTAGAAGACATGTCAGAGCAAACAAAACTCAGCAAGTTGTAACTAACTATCTAAATTTTCAACCTATATATATATATATATATATGGGAAACCCATGGAGGGATGATAATTAATATGAAAAAGTACAAGGTCCTTAAAGGAAATTTGAGCTCTCTACTGCTCAAAAGAGCTACAAGAAAAAAATAAAAAAAAACCTATGAGCTCAAGATCCATGCTACATAAAATTACAGAAATCCCTAGGTACATCCTATATTACAGAAGCAAAAGCACCCAAAAAGAAGGAAGACATCAACCATTATCATTCAGAGCAAGCTTCCTGTCCAAAACATTAGTAACGCAATAACCTGCACAAAATAGAGCCTGCAAAAAAAGAGTGCAGGGCACAAAAAAATATACACAAAAACAAATAACAAGTCAAAGGATGAAAATACCACCCGTGATTCATGTTACAGTCAGTTATATCCCTACTAAAAAATTAAACCATAATCCTCCCAAAATAAATATAGGCCTCTGAGCTAGCAACATAAAACCAATGGATATTCAAAACAAAGTCACAATTATAGAATGAATGCATTATAATATAACAATATACCACATCCATATAGATGTAAAACTAGCTCCACAACCAAACTCTCAGAGAAATAAAGCCATCCTAGAGAGCAAGCCATGGGTAGAAGTAGAACCATACCAACCACAGCACACAACAACTTAAAAAGGAACCTAGCGCACACCAAAAAAGATTGGTGTGGAACAAAAGAATATAACCAAACCAAATGAAGTACAGTTAACACCAGAGGGGCTCGGGCATAAAGAGCTCAGGGAAGAATGGAACATGCCAACATCACAAGGTAATTACTTATGCCTCTTCATCCAGGCTAAAGGACCAAACCAGTACCACCTCCCCCTAAAAAACTAGGAAGAACTAGACAGAAATAACCATCAACTGAACAGAAAAGTTCCAACAGACACAGTATGACAAGGAAAACCAGTACAACTCACCCAGATGCCCAGTCCAAAACCCACTGCACAGCCAAAAAACACCACGTAAAAGGAACAAACAACAAAAGAGAACATAGCTAGCAACCAGAAAAGAATCATCCACCCAATAATGCCTCAGCAAAATAATGCCCTCCCGCAGGCCAGGCAACAACCACCTCCAGAAATATGTAAACCAAAAACACCCACAGCCAGCAGACTCCTACAAAACCAAAACCTGAGGAAGGAGAGCAACAAATAGGATACCCATCAAGAAGAGCATACAATCATTGCTCAGCCCGAGGAACCCAACACAGAACCAGATGAAAGCCACCATAATAGAAAAAAAAAAGAACAAGGAACCCAACAAGACTAATTACTAGAACAATCCCAAAAGAAGGATAAAATCCACAAACCAAAAATAACCAGCATAAAAAGGCCAAACGCACATAACATAAACACAAACAGGGACCACATTAACTTCTAACATAAGGTAAGCAAATTTTATCCAATCTTAAGAGGCCTTTTAAAGGAATGGGGACATTGGCTTCCATGAAGTCCATGAAATAATCAATCCTAGCACCAAAATGAGCTAACCAAATAGCACAAGCATTGCCTTCCTTAAGCACATGAGAAATATAAACAGAGATAAATACCATAGAATGTTTAATATCCCTAATAAGATAAAAAACCTTAGAGTTATAAATAGAGTCCTCATTAAAAATGTACTGAATGTTATACGAGGGCTCAATCTTAATACCATATTGGTAATATCAAAGGACATGCAACTTCTCAACCCATAAAACACCAAAGTAAGGAGAGCCATAAGAGGATTACCATTAAAGAAAGGGCCCACAAAGGCAAGAGTAACATTACCATTGCAATCTCTAATGATACCACCACACCCCATGTTGTTAAGCACATTAGCTATACCGACATCCAGCTTGAAACAACCCACAGCCGGTTTAACCCACAGCCGGTTTAGCCCAAGAAACTGAATGAGGAAGGGAGGGAACCAAAGTGGCCTCCAACCTGATACCTAAGTCAGAAGTAACCTAAAATAGTTTTTGAAACTTTTAATAGAAATCAAGTTAACATAAGCCAAACTGAGCAATTTATCTTTCACATTCTTAATAACCCTCTGAGAGTCCATTCTAATGCCATTAAAAGGAGAATTGTTCCTTTCCATCCAAGGACGCCCTCTTTTTGGTTTTGGATTGGGCATTAGAATTAACAAACCAAGATTAAGCCATGCTTTTGCAACCAAGGACGCCCTCTTTTAAAGCCCCACAACACTTATCCCAGGAAGCCCAAGCAATTTAGCTGTTACTATTAGTGCCTTTCCAAAAGACCTTGTTAAGGATTTTATCAATGCTATTACACACCATTTTTGTAGGAAGCAAAGTTTGGAAATAGTAGACTACGAGAGAACAAAGGACACTTCTAATGAGAGTAAGCCTACCTCCAAAGCTCAGAAAATTAGAATCCCAACACTGAAGCTTATTATGCATAGAGGTAATTAAATCATCAAACAAAAAGGATTTTTTTCTATATTTAAAAAGAGGAATACCAAGATACTTGATGGGTAATTGGCCTTGCACAAACCCAGTAAGGTCTTTAATAGCTAATATACGATCATTATGTTTATTATTGTAAATAATGAAATAATATTTCTGATTCTTTAAAGACAGGCCACTAATAGTTTGAAAATAATAAAAGAAATCCATATGCATATTAATCTTATTATGAGAAGCATTCATAAAAATGATAAAATCATCAGCAAAACATAAGTGAGATATAGGAACCCCCCTAGTCCTGAAATAAAAATTTGGGTGATTTTCAAAAAGGTTAGCAAGGCTTCTAGAAAGATAATCAATCGCATTAATAAAAAGAGTAGGAGACATAGAGTCTCCTTGCCTTAATTCATGAGAAGATTTAAATAAACAATAACTCTTACCATTGATAATAATAGAGAAAAATGATCCTTTAATGCAATTTCTAATAACGTTAGTGAAAACCAAGTTAAAATCAAATAATTGCAACATGTTATAAATAAATTGCCAACTAATATTATCATAAACTTTGGAGATATCAAGCTTGAGGATAGAATTACCACCCCTCACCTTAACATCCAAATCATGACAAAATTTTTGGGCCATCAAAATATTATCAGAGATGGCATGACCTCTAATAAAACCCATTTGGAAAAGAGAAATAATCTTAGGAAGAAAAGTAGTTAATCGAGTCATAAAAATTTTGGAAAGTAATTTACTTAAAAAAGTGCAAAGACTAATCAGTCTAAAATCATTCCAATTACTAGTATCATTATTATTAGGGATAAGAACAATAGAAGTAGAAGAAATAAATTTAGGCATAGTATGACAAACAAAAAATCCATAACCGTAGCATAAAGATCATCCTTAATAATACCCCAAGCTTTTTGAAAAAAATTGGTAGTAAACCCATCCGGACCAGCAACAGAGTTACCATTCATATCAAAAATAATATCTTTTAATTCATCTAAAGAGGGAATTTTAGAAAGAAAATCATTAACCTCCAAAGAAATGAGATTGGGGATAATAACAAGGTTATCAATATCACTAGGGATAAAAACCTTGTTGAGCCTATCCAGAAAGTGTTGAATAACCAACAAGGAAATTTCCTCAGCATTCTCAGTAACAGAACCATCTTCACACTTGATTTTATTAATGGCATTTGAGGCATGTTTCCTTTTGACCGAAGCATGAAAATACTTCATATTATTATCACCTTCCACCATATGCTTAGAAGTAGCTTTTTATTTCAAAAAGGTTTCCTCTTGGGCATGGAGTTTAAGGAAACTAACCTTAGCTTCTCTAAGTAAAGCAAAATTAGCATCAGAAGGAGAGATTTGACAGTTAAACTCAATATTATTAATAGCCTCTTCAGTATTTAAAATATTAGTAAAAATATTTTTAAAAACATTATGGTTCCACAAATTTAAAAACTGTTTAAGTCATTTTAACTTAAGACAAAGTCTATTCATGCCCAAAATAGAGTTATCAGGATGCAACGGAGCATTCCAATTTTCCTGAACAACACTCAAAAAAGAATCATACTGAAGCCACATATTTTGAAATCTAAATTAAGGAAAAGAATTCACTTGTCTAGTATTAAGAGCAAGGAATAAATGAGAGTGATCAGAAAGAGTATGACTAAGATGCTCAATAGAAATAAAACTAAAGGAGTTATGCCAGTTATCATTAAATAAAATACAATCAAGCCTTTGCCATAATTGACCCCGGTTCCAAGTAAACTTATTATCAAAAAATCCAATGTCAATGAGATTACAATCCATAATCATATTATTAAAATCTTCCATTGAATGAAAAATAGAAGAGGACCCCCCCCCCCAATATGCTCCGAAGGATTAGAGATAGTGTTAAAATGACCACCCACCAACCAAGGTAATTGATAAATGTTATGAAAGGTAGATAATTTCTCCTAGAGAATTTTCCTATTCCCACGAGAAGAAGCTGCATAAATGAAGGAAGAACAACAATTAAGATTTAAAACTTTAATACTACAATGCAACACTTGAGTAAAATTACCAAGAATATCAATATGAATCAGATCTTTCTAAAAAAACCAAATTTTTTTAGCACAATTAGAAATAGCATGCTTAAAACCTAAAATACTAGTAGTACTAAGTAAATTAGAAACATTGACAAGCAATTCAAGTAGCACAAGAATAGAAATATCATCAATGTGACATAAATTCTTCACCTGCAAACGAGAAGAAGAACACCCAATATCCCTAACTGCCCAAACAATCGATTTCAACATAAAAAACAAAGCTAACGACTAGTTTGTGAATGGTAGTTCTACCTTTTTTTTTTTTTTTTTTTTAGAAAGCAAAAATGCTATAATAAAAAAACTGAAAGCAAATTACAACTTACTAATATCTAACTCCTCCTCTAACAATTTAATAAAGGAAGGAGGGATATTGTTCCAAGTTTCATCATCCCAAAGAAAAGAATTAAAACAAGAATAATTAGCATAAAGATCTGCTAACTTATTTCTCTCCCTATCAACACAATTAAAGATAACATAATTAAAATCTTTTATAAAAGAAAGATCTATAGCATTATTATTACCTGCATCCACTTCTTCCTTGATAAGATTGATTACGTTCTTGTAATCTCCTTCAATAATCAAGCCTTTGTACTCCAACATCCATTCTTTAATCATATGCTTTAAAGAAGTGATAGCTTGAAGTTCTAATGCAGCAGAATCCCAATGAATGAGTTTATTATCAAAAGCCAATAGTAATATGCCATGATGATCTCTAAATACTCCTCCTATGCCTGCCTTATAGGAGTCATGTAGTGCAGCGTCTATGTTGACTTTGATCCAATTAGCTGGAGGAGGGTGCCAAGAATTAAACAACCTAGATGGTTGATTAGCATCCTCGAAGCCTGAGCTTGAGTAGGTATAGAATTTGAAACTTGCAGTATAGCTAACAGCCTCAGAAGTTGTTATTCACGGACTAGGAGCCTTCATCTCATGTACGAATTGATTCCTTGCTTTCCATGATATATAAATCGTATTACAAAAGAAATTTATCATCCATATGCATTGTTTATCAAGCCATCTATAGCAATTTTCCAAGGAACAGAAGCTAGGGATCCCAAATCCCCATCTGTTCAGAATTTCAACCACCTCAAGTAAATTCCTGCATCCATATACTATGTGGTCTAGATCTTATACCATTTCACAACCTCTAGGACATTTGTCAAATCCTAGTAATTTTCTGTAGCATAGAAAATTATTTGTTGGTAATGCATTATTGAATATCCTCCACCAAAATAATTTTACTCTAGGATTTAGTTTAGCCTTACCGAACCAAATCAGAGTATTACATCCAAAATTTTCGGGTTCCATAGCTTCAGAAGCTAAGGCTGCTATCATTTTTTCAGAGATATTATGAATGAGCTCTATTCTGTCTTCTCCGATATCAGTTTGAATCTCCATTGAGGAGATTAGATACACCATTTCATCCCCAAAAATTTTCTTCAGCTCCATGATGTTCAAATTCCCATTGATGATAAATCTGTCTACTGAGATGCTGTTTTCAATTAATGAATTTATAAATATAGGTCGGTTCATCAAACATTTATCCAGAATCCAAGTGTCTTTTAGAACACTAATAGATTTGACATTGCATATTCTCCATCTAATTATTGGTTTCAAAAATTTCCCTCCATTGCAAATCAGTTTCCAAGAATTCAAACCTCTGTTATTAACTTAAAATTCATCCAAAATTTGACCATATTTTGGATAGAGAATCTTGTGCATGATGGACTCTTTTTCTTGAATATATCTCCAAGCTAGTTTGGTTCTAAGTGGACCAACTTTCTCACTGCAAGAATTGATACCAAGTTCTCCCCATTTCCATGGTTTGCACATCAATTCCCAATTAGCATAATGGAGACTGGCACCACCATCACGTTTTTTCCAAATGAAATTCCTGCAAATCCTGTCAACTTCCTGTAACACCTTCTTAGGAACCAAAGAAAGAGTATAACGATAGGTTGGAAAAGAAAGTAATATAGATTTGACCAAAGTGATTTTTCTGGTTAATGAGATAAGCTTCCCTCCCCAAACATTTAACATGCTTAAAGCTTTATCTATTATGAACTGGAAATTTGATTTTGTAAATCTTCTCAAGGTTACTTTAGTTCCCAAGTAAGAGAACTCTTGTACTTCTTTAAATTGCATGATCTTATAGATTTTCTTCCTTCTCCTTGTCTTCACTGATTTCCCAAAAAGAATTCCTGATTTTAGTAGATTAATCCTTTGCCCTGTCCATCCACAATAATCCATGAGGATATCATTAACATCTTTTACTGATTTAAGATTGGCTTCAAAGAAAATAAGAATATCGTCGGCATACAAAAGATGAGAAACCTTGGGACCATTAGAAGAAATACCAATCCCTACCGTTCTTCCTTTATGTAAAAGGCATTAGAAAGAAGTTGATCACACATGACAAATAAAAAGGGAGAAAGTGGGCAACCTTGCCGAAAACCACATTGTTCTTATATCCAATTAGAATAGAAACCATTAACAAGAAGAGAAAATTTAGGACCAGTAACACATTCCACAATAATATTTGCATAAATGTTAGGGAATTCAAAGTATTCCAAAATTTTGATCATAGTAGGCCAACCCATGGAATCATAAGCTTGTTCCATATCTATCTTGAATAAGACTAATCCCTTGGATGCTTTGGAATGTCTAAGTTTGTGAAAAACTTCTTGAGCTACTAGTACATGGTCTGATATAGATCTTCCTCTCATGAATGCAACTTGCTCCTCCGTTATTAATTTAGGAATAACTAACAAGAGTATGTTAAGAAGAATCTTTGCCACTATCTTATAGAACGAGTTACATAGGCTTATAGGTCTATAGTTGGAAGGAGTTAAAGGATTTTTTTTTTTTGGGGAATCAAGACAATGTTACTATACTTCCAATTCTCATTCATTTTTCCATATTTGAAAAAATGTTCTATAGCTTTCCATAAATCATTCTTGATGATATGCCAATAGTGCTTAAAAAAGGAGTAAGACATGCCATTATGTCCCGGTGCAATATTACATCCAAGCTCCTTTATGACTTTCTCCAAGTCTTCAAATGAGAACTCCTTGCTCAGCAAAAATTTATCTTCTTCCTTTAAAGCCTTCACGGGACTCGGCCATCCATTCAAATTACAGTTTTTGGAATCCCAGTTTTTGCAGAAATACTGAAACAGAACATCTTCTTCCTCCTTTTGATCTTCAACAAGTATTCCATGTTCATCTTTCAATTTGTGAATGTAGTTTGTGTTTCTTCTAGCACTAGCATATGCTTAGAAAAATATGGAATTTGAATCTCCTTCCACCAGCCATTTGATTTTTTCTCTTTGTTTCCACCATGATTTAATTCTAGCCAAAACAGAATTTAGTTCATCTATTTTGGCTTTAAGGATCCATTGATCTTCCATACAAAGAATACCGACCTCAGCCTCCAATTCATGTAATCTTAGGATTTTAATTTTTAATTCTTCTTTAGAGATGTTTAATGCTTTAAACTTTGCTTTGCTCCAATAGTAGAGATCCCTTAAGGACCTTTTAAATTTCTGGTTTAGAGCTTGTGCTGGATCACCTTGAGCCTTCCTCTTCCAGGATTCCCTAACAATTGTTGTAGAGGCCGAAAATCAAATCCAAACCTCTTCAAATCTGATAGCTTTCTTACTTGGGGGATTCAACTCCAACAAATTTAACAAAATCGAACAGTGATCTGATGCCAACCTTGCCAAGTGTCTCACCAGTAACATGTGAGATGTATTGAAAGTAGCTGAATTAATTAGGCACCTATCCAGCTTTTCAAGAATTTTTTTCCGGCCCTTTTTTATTGTTGCTCCATGTAAACTTAGGACCAACACAAGCCACTTCATGCAATCATTGTTAGAGATAAAAGCCTTCATCTCCATAGGACCCAAACTACAAACAAATTTCTTCCACCTTTTTTTCCCTCTTTAGTCAATAAGCAATTAAAGTCCCCCCCCCCCTATGATCATAGGGAAGTCTTTGATCATATGAATCTCAAGCCTTTCCCATAAAGTTCTTCGCTTATAAACATCCTTGTTGCCATAAACCATAGAAATTCTCCAAGTTCCTTTGTTCATCACACTAAGATCCCCAACAACCATTTGGGAAGAAGCTTCCAACATGTTGAAAGTAGCCAAGCTTTGTTTCCACAACACCATAATGCCTCCAGAGAGACCTTTAGAGGGATAATGAAAATAATCCCAACCTTCAACAACCATCAGACTGATTAATTTCTTATCAACTTCAGTCATTTTAGTTTCTATTAAACCAAGAAAAAACAAACCATAATCTTTAGTGAACTCCCTTACATAAAGAGAAGCTTTTAATTTACTAGCTCCTCTGCAATTCCAAAATCCAATTGAAGACATTTAGTGATCAAAGGGGAAAAGGTTCCCCGCCCTTCCTTTAGTCTAACCTTCCAATTTTCTACTTCTTAGATTCAATTTTATAGGACCTAAACTTTTTAATTGTTTAGTCCCTTTCTTCTTCACTTTGTTAGAACCATCATCTTGCTGCAAGGTCCTGTCTTCCAAATCTTCACTTTCCATTATTTCTTCATTATCTCTACAACCCAAGATATTTTCTGATTTGTCTTTCATATCATGAGCCTCTTCAATGTTGCTGATTATTTCACCTTAATCCTCCATATTGTTTAAGGATTCAAACTGGTTGGAGTTGCATAAATTCTTCTCTATAATCATATCGTCAGTCTTCTTATTGACTTCTGAATTTATCTGCTACCTCATTAACCCATTTGTTCTGAAATCTGAACTTTTTCCCTCTCTTCCTCCCATAGTCAACATGTATCCATGGACCATAGCTATCTTCTTTGCCTTTGTTTGAATCTTCTTTTAATATTGAATCTTTTGGATATTCATTTGAGTTTGCTGCTCCATCTTTCATAGAGACTTTTTTTCCCTTATGAACCAGGGAAGATTCCATCACCATTTCTGGGCAAAATTTGTCATAATGACCAATTTTCCCACGTAGCATATATTTGGCATTTTTTCATAAGTGATTTTATGGTAGAATTTACCAGTGGCTCCTTCTACCCATACACCCAATGGTAGTTTACCATCCAACTTGATTTTGACACAAATTCTAGCAATCTCGCACCTTCCCCATTAGAACATGTTATCGTTGATCAAAAAATGAGATCCGACCTTCGAAGCAATTCAACAAACATTGATTTTATCCCGGCTTTGTAATGGGAGGTTGGGCAGTCCAATCCATACCGAAGCCGTTAAACCTCTCAATGAAGATGAATGGAAGTCTGGGGACCATTTATCTAGTCCAATTATGCAACCATTCACATACCAAGGTCCATTGTTTAGGATAGAAATCATTGCCTCCATATATTCAAATGCACGTAAGGCCCATCCTCCTCCTAGAAATGTCATATGAAACTTGCCATATTGATTCCACTATCTTCTTAACTCCGTTCCTATGACATGATAAGGGATTCCATCGCCAAACACCTTAACTACCAAAGACTTCAGTAGTTTTTTTGTATTCTCTGTTATACTTTGTTGATGAAGTTTCACTAATCCTTCCTCATCAAAATTCTCTTTATAATCAAAATCGATAACTTTGAAGTTTGGCTTCATGTTCCAAGCATAGGTCAATGCCCTGTTATTTGGTTGAGGCATTACAGGATTCAAATCTTCCATTATTTTGCAATTTCCCAGTACTGCTGAGTCACAGACTCGAACATTTTCCCAATCTCCTTTTGCTTGATTTGCTTCAACTTCAGTTGAACTGACTTTCAGTAAATCTGAATCAAGATGTCCTTCTTCTACCGACGAGATCTCCTCCATTGTCATCATCTTGATATAATCAGATTTTGAATTCTCAACAGCTAACGATCTATCTTCAGAGTTCTCCCTTCAAAGATTATCGCGTGATACTCTATCTATCATTGGATAGATTTCTACATCGCGATCTTCAGTTTCATCTTCCACAATTTTTTTACCTTTGCCAACGCATTCTTTTTGCTTCATCAGGGAGTGGCAGCCTCCCTCTCTTATCACCAAAGGTTTAGCAGATTTAAACCTTAGCCTGAGATCTTGATCGAACATCTTGTTTGCATTACCAAAAGCAGGAAGCGAAAAGCCCTGACTGCTTCATTGAAAACTCGTTATTTTCTCTCACTATAAGACAAAGATTAGTTTTACCTAATTGTGAAATAATGTTCTTGCTCTTCCTACTGTGCTTACTTTGATCTTTAATAAAACTAATATTATTTTCATCTTTAGCAGAGTACTTGTAATTCATTAGTATTAGTAAGAGCATCATAGTTATGTTGAGAGGTAGAGGGAGACTTACAATCAATAATCAAATATATTTCCTTACCCTTTTGTGGAAGCTCAACTTTCTCCAATTCTTCATCCTCAATAGCAATACTATTCAGTCCAAGTTCAACATTTTCTTTTTCAATCAAAGCCTTTTCATTAGGCCCCAAATTTTTATCTCTATTTTCCTTTCATTTCTAAACACATTACCCTGTTCATGAACATTACAGGGAGCACCATCAACATTAGAGGATTTGTTAGTACTCAATAAATAATCCATAACTGGCAAGTTAGAGTTAGCAATATTTAGAGAAAGAGAGTTAGTTAGTCCTTGGTTCTCCGAGTTATGATAATTATTAGGACAACAAGCCAATGTACTAAAAGCATTAACCTGCACACTGGTAGGAACATCCATAATGGTAGGATCCGAGAAGATATGAGGACGTGGGGGGGGGGGGGGGGGGGGGGGAAGGGGGGGGGGGGGGGGGGGGGGGGCTGGGGTAGGGTCAATAAGCACAAGTAAAGGCACAGGAAAAGGAGCATCACCCAACTTGTAAATATTTCCTTCAATCTCAGCATAATGAAAATTATAACTCTCAATAAGAGTACCATCTTTTCGTAGAGATTGTTTAGACACAACTTTATCTTTACAAAGTTGAGGATGCAACCTAAAACATTCATTAACACCATGGCCATGCATTTTACAGTGAGAGCAAAAAATAGGTAGATTTTCAACTTTCACTTTTTTGACGTAACCATTCAGCTCAGAACCTATCCAAACTTCACTCGGATGTTTCTTAAAAACATCAAGTTCCACAGGAGCACGAGCCACAGAAGGATGAGAGATAGAAGCAGTGGCTTGATCTATTTGTAAATGTCTCCCAAAAATTCACAAGACCAAACAGGAATTGCGAATTAAAAAAAAATTGAAGTCTCAAGTAAGGGAATGAAATCCAGACAGGTGCAATAGGTGATTCTTCCCTCACATCAAAGTTTGGTGTCCATTTGAGAAGACGCATTTGACAATATTGAATATAGTATGACCTTCAAGTAAAGATGCAACTATAAATAAGAACATTCGTTAATTGGATCGCAACATGATGAGGATCCAACAAACCAACATGAAAGCACCCAACAGTTTCAAGCCCACAAAATATTTCTGGATAATGTCCAAATTTGGCCAACGCAAAAGAAATTTACCAATAAGTGTAATAGAAAATGGAGCGGCTAACTGGGACACCACTGATCCATCGAACATAAGAGCCAGGCAGCTCTTGAACGAGGCGTGCACAAAGTTCAGCTTAGGAGCAGAAGAAGAAGAACCATAAATGACATCATTGAAGGACCGAGAACGACCGTCAGGGATGGAAGCTATCGGGGGGATAGATGACACAACAGATTCGTCATCTCTCGAAGCTAAAAAGCTTAAAGAAAACCTCAAATGAAAATCATCAAAGGATCGAATGAATACCAATGATTACAAACAAAAAACATGAAGCCAAACCAGATTGCTAAAGGAATGATAGCACGCTTCCGAATGCAAGCCCAAAATTGCCCAAGAATCACCAAGGAAGAACAAAGCGCAATGGTGAGCCATGATCTAAAATTTCAAATATTTAACTTATTAAGCATTCAATTATGTTTTAGAAACAGTTAATAATAATTTACCATACTAAATAGAATAATTCTTATAGTTATCAAAATTTTAAATGATAATAAAGGGAAAGTAAATAGATAAGTACTTAAATATATTATGATAAAAAATAATAGATTTCCCTGAATCATTTATACCACTCATAAAAAATAGGCCCTTATGACTCTTTATTCTAGCATATCCAAAAATAAGCCCTTATGACTCCCAATACTTAGCATATATTAGATATTACCAGGGAACATTTAGAATGTTATTTCAAAGCTTTAATTATACTCTAATATTTTTTTGGGATCATAACTATTTTTTAATTAAATAAAATAATGCACTTTTTAAACTACTAGTATAAAATTTCCAAAAAAAAATACCTAAATGTCCAGAACAGTTATATCTATGACATATAGAATGTTACTCGATAAAAGTTTTTCTACTATAAAATTTTCCTCATATTTACACTACAAAATTATAAATTAAATCATAAAATTTTTTAAATTTTTTGTATTATTGAAAACTTAGATATGTGGAATGTAACATACCTCGATGCAGATGATTTTTGATATTGGTCGATAGTAGAAAATGAATTGGAGATGCTTAAACCTAAGTTTCTCTCACTAAAATCTCTCCCCCTCTCTCTAGTTGGTTGAAGGGGGTCATATAAATTTTGATTAAAATAAAACATAATAGATTTATAAATTTTATGAAAATTTGACCTGCCACCCTAGCACTCGACCCTAGCACCACAATATTAGTTAATTTTCAATAAATTTGTTGGAGAGCTCAGTGTCGTAACACTAAAACTCTAATGTCACAACGCTCATATGAATATTTCTAGATTTCAGATGCATGTGTATAGACCCTAGGGACCCACTTCACAATATATTCAGACATTTACAAACATCTAAAACACTCATAGACCAATGTAGAAGACATGAATACAAAAATTTCTCTTCAATTCTCTTATTAGATTGGGTCATAACAAGTGTAACTATGCACAAATTGAGTAGGCATTACATGGAAGGCTTAGTTGATGGCTACATGGATGAATATTACCCATTTACTTCTATTAAACATAACATCATTATGAAGCTTGATTGAGTTGGTAAAACAAATTTTACAGGACAAGGATAATAGTAGGTTGGGTTGACTTATCAATATATATGCTCTTCCATTGTAGGTTTTGACAATAAGAGTTTCTACCACTCCTCTTGTGTTAAGAAAGGCTCTCTCTAGGACGAGAGTTTTATGGACAATCAGGTTGTTGCATCTCTCTTATAGAGCATCATTAATGAATTTTCTAGTAATATAAGTGGTCGATCTTGATCTCTTCTTACTTGTAGTTAGTTTAGGGGCCATTTGAATTGATTTGGATGGGAGAACTCACTTGAAAATAAACACTAGAAAGGAGACTTATAAGTTAAATGAAATAAATAAGCTAACATTACTTATATAAAATGACTGCCATAATGGCTCTCAACTTGGTGGTGTTGTGATGTTTGATTAGCTTGGTTAAAAATTGTATAAGCACTACAACGGTGAAGTCAGATGGAACTAAACATTATGCTTTGAAACATGATATAACAGGCTTTTAAATGTCCTACCATTGTGATGCTTAATACATGATAGTATTGTGGTGCTTGAAGATACCATTGCTATTATTCTTCAAGTACCGAAATAATAAATTTAATTGGGTGTTATGACATTTACGTTTTCCTTGTGATGCACAATTTCTTTCTAAAAACCCAAGATCTCAATATAATCATGCCGTGATTCTTTGGGGTTAATTTGGTGCTACGACACTACAACACTATTTTTTTAAAATTGAAATAGCATTACAATGCTTAGGATTTTGCACTACATCACTTAGGCTTATTTTTCCTTACATGTTTAACACACAAGACAAATTCTATCACACACTTCACAACTTCTATAGGTCATAAATTATGCCTAACCAAATTAACTTCTAATTGTAATTAAAAACATCATTCACACATAATCTATCCTGATTAAAATAACAAACATATACAATCATTTGGGTTGCCTTCTAAGTAGCATTAAATTTATAATCTTCATCCAGATCTTCATCCAGATTATGCCTATGAGCCAACTCCATCGAACTCATAAGGCAATCTATTTTCTCTCCTAAGTATGGCATCAATATCTCATCATTAACTTTTAAAATTTGCGTGGTATGACTTCTTTAATATTAAAAGTTTCCTAAGAATACACCTTGATAACATTGAATTATCCTGACCACGTGGACAAACTTTCATGGAAATAATTTTAATTTTAAATTCTATAAAAACGCTTCTTGTCAAAGCTCTAGTTTCTTCCTAATGAGCAAATAATCATGCCACTTTTTTATTTGTTCCTTATATAACTTGGCATTTCCATAAGCAGCATTTCTAATTTTTTTCTAAATCATTATATTCATTTAATCTTTCTCCTCAGCATCCTTAATATTATAATTTAATTCTTTCACCATCCAATAAGATTTATGCCCTAACTCTAAAGGTAAGTGAAAAGCTTTTCCAAAGAACAACTTATAGGGAAATGTTCTAATTAGGGTTTTAAATGCCGTCTTGTAAGCTCCATGTGCTTCACCCAATCTCAATGCCCAATCCTTCCTATTTGGACTCATAGTCTTTTATATAATTCTTTTGATCCCCCTATTACTAATTTTGGCTTGGCCATTAGTTTGGGGATGATAAGCAATTTTTTTTTTATGTTTAATTCCATATTTCAAAATTAAGTCTCCACTCTTTTATTATAAAAATGACTTCTAATAATGTCTCCATGTACTCAAAATCTTATATATATATATATATATATAGATAATCATTATGTAAGCATCAATTTTTTGTGTTGCCACTCTCTTAATCCACTTGGAGACATAGTCAACTTTTATTAGTATATATTGACTTCCAAAACATTGAATAAAATGAACCTTTTCAACTTGTTGCATGTAGTTAAGGGGCATTTTATTTAACCTTTAACATCTATCACATCTTTTGATATGCATTTGCACATCTTAAAAAGGCATGCTAGTAAAATCCAATCTAAAGGATCTTAATAACATATTTAAATTCTCCAAAATTCTCTCTATACTCTGAGTCATAGCACTAAAATATGATGGTTTCAATCTCCTCTTTAGAGACCGACTTCCTAGTGATTTGATCTTTGCCATTTTTAAACAAGTCTGATTCATCCTAAAAAAGAACATTTTGCATCATACTAAATTTTGCATTTTTGTGTATTTGACATATCAAATGAGATCACTCCACTCATAGTATAGTTCACAATATTAGTAGACCAAAGTAGGCACAATAAATGCAATACAAATAACTTTTCATCAAGGAATACTTCATTTATTTCAAAGTTATTATGTTTGGAATCCTGCCTCTTTAATATAAAGCAAATTTCAACCACTTAATTCTAAGAACATTTTTTTATCTAAAATTTCTTCATTAAATTCCTGAATCAATAAAATCCATATAATCAATTTGCATCTTTTTTCAAGTATTTGATAGAAGTGTGATTAGTGAAAATAATAACTTTGGTGTAGATTAAATATGAATTGAATTTTTCAAATGCAAATATTATTACTAGTAATTATTTCTAAGTTGTCATATAATTAATTTGTATATTGCTCAATAATCTACTAGCTTACTATTTAACATGAAATTTTTTTGTTTAGTTTTTATCCTAAAGCTTCTCAAATGGTATAGTTACTAGCATCACACATCAAGTCAAAATTTAAAGACCAATTAGGTGAAATGATGATAGGTGTAGCTAGTAAGCACTTCTTAAGTTTTTTAAATGGAGTTAAAGTTTTTGAATTGAATTTAAATTGAACATCCTTCTCAATTAAATGACATAAGAGTTTTATAATTATACGAAAAATCTTTAATAAATCTACTATAAAATTGGCACGACCTAGAAATTTTTGGCTATCTTTGTAGAAGTAGGAGTTGAAAATTCTCATTCACCCGGATCTTCACCTTGTGAACCTCCATACCCCTCTTAGATATTTTATGTCTAAGGATAATGCTTTCCAAAATCATCAATTGGCTTTTTTCCCGATTGAGAACTAGGTTAATTTCCTTACATCCCTTCAACATGAGTTCTAAATTATATAAATAAACAAAAAATGTTATTCTGAAGACAAAAAATTTATCCATAAAATTTTCAATGTCATGCTCTATTAAATTCAAGAAGATAGATCTCATTCCTTGTTGAAATTATAAGGGTCTTACATAATCCAAAAGACATTCTCCTAAATTAAAATATACTAAAAAGATTGGTGAATATAGTTTTGTCTTGGTCTTTTGGTGCTATATGAATTTGATGATAACTAGAATTACCATCTAAGTAGTAAAAAGGGTGCCCTACTAACTTATCTAAAATCTAATTAATAAAGGGAAAAGAAAAATGGTCCTTCCTTAGAGATTTATTTAGTTTTCTATAATCTATACATATTATCCAACCTATGATGATCCCAGTGGGTATCAATTTTTTTTTTCTCATTGGCCACTCCAATGGAGCCTTCTTTCTTTGGGATACAATGAATTGGATAAAATGAGATAGGAAATACCAGCATCAAACCATTTTATAATCTTCTTCTTCACAACTTCCTTCATTGCAAGGTTCAGTCTTCTATATGGTTTAGCTTTTAGAAAGGAGTTTTTTCCATCAAAATCTTATAAATGCATAAGGATGGACTAATTCCATTAATATCTTTAATGGTGCAACCAAAATCTTTCTTATAAGTACTAAGAACTTTAATCTACTTATCTTCTTGATCTTCTCCTAGCTCAACATAAATATTGATAGGTAAGACTGACTCCTCTGTTAAGATGGCATACTTCAAGTCGGTAGGCAATCCTTTTAACTCTTAAATAGGTACTTCTATAATAGATGGTTTTATGGTCTTCCCTAAAGATGATGTATATAATATCTCATATCACTCCCTAAATGCTTTGTAAACTTCACTAACCACATGAGAAAAATTTCTATCTACCTCTCCCATGTCATCCTAACACAATAACTTTCCAAAGAATTATCAATCAATAATTCTTCCACAAAATACTCTGCAAAATCATTAACTAAATCCAATATATGAAAATCCTCACTATGATTCTTAGGAAACTTCTTCAAATTATAGACACTAAAAGTAACTTCTTGGTCCTAAACCCTCATGGTCAACTCTCCCATCTATACATTAATTATATCCTTCCTAATGGTAAAGAAATGTCTACCCAAGATAATAGGTATATCCATGTTTATCTATATTTCTAAGATAACAAAGTCAACATTGAAGGTTAATCCACTTGACTAAGACATCCTCTATCATTTGTCTTGGATAAGAGAATGAAGGGTCTCCTATTGGAAGGGTAACAGTGATAGGTTGGATTTCTCCTTAATCAAGTCTCTTAAATATGGACAAGGGCATAAACTTTATGATTATTTCTAAGTCATATAATACCCTCCCATAAAATAGGATAACTATCTAGGTCCTTAATCTTTTGAAGGAGTTTCTTTTGTAGGGCTACACTATATTACTTAGTTAGGGTAACAAATTTAAAGACTCTTAGTTTTTTCTTCTTACTCTAGATGTCTTTCATGAACTTAGAATAGGTAGGCATCTCTTCTAAAGCTTACTAAATGGAATGATAATAGATAATTATTTAAACACGTATAAAAATTTTGAGAACCACCTATCTAAATTTTTCTTCAAAAACCTTTGAGGAAATAGTGGTAGTGTCCTCACAATAACCTCTCTAATGGGGTTTTCTATTTCCTTATCAAGTTGAGATTGTTCTTTAAGATTGGTGGTTTCTACACGTTCTTCTATAGGTATATCATCCTCAAGTCTATCTTTATTCCTAACCACTACTTCTAACTCTCTACTACTCCTTAACTAAATAGATTTGCAATACTCCTTACCTCCTTATGATTTAACTCTATATTGCTAGGCAAGGCTCCTTAAAGTCTATTATTTATGGAACTAGCTAACTCCCCTAATTGATTTTTAATGTTCCATATTATAGCAACTTAATTATGTAATTGGGTCCCCTCAATTTACCAAACTTGATCTTCTAGAGAAGGCCACTTATTCTTAATTTGATTATTAACATTAAATCTAAGAGGATAATTAGGCTTAGAATTACATAAATCTATTGAGGTAAGTTCCAGTTTCCTACAAGGCTGTGTTAGTTAGGATTCCAATGACTACCACCAATAGGAATATTACTCCATTAAAAATTGAAGTGGTTTTTTCAACTTAAATTATAATTGTTAGAATAAGAATTATTTTGTCTATTGTTAATAACATGTAAAGTTTCATCTTCAGAGATATTTTGGTAACTAGATGCTCCATAAATTCTCCTTTACTAACATAGGTGTTTCCTGAGATGTACTAACTCCACTATTATTCAATTTCATAGAGATAGTAGCTACAGGAGTAGTCAAAATAGGTAAGGCATTAGATTCTTACACACTACCTACTTTCTTAAGGTTCACTCTCTCAAAATGTCATTGGAAATTATTGGTGGCCATTATTTTAGTCAAAGTATATGCTTCATCGAAGGGTTTAGAAATCAAAGAACTTCCAGCAACAACATCAATGATAGCTCTAAGAGATTCTATAAGTCCCTTATAGAAGGTTTAGATGATAAGCCAATCGGGCAAGACATGGTGTGGGCACCTCCTTAGTAGTTCCTTAAATGCCTCCCAAGCTTTATATATTGATTCTCTACCTAATTGAGTGAATGATGTGATATTATTTATAAGTTCTATAACTTTTTGATGGAGGGAAATACTTAGCTAGAAACCTATAAGCTAAATCATTCCACGTGGTAATTGAGCCTTGGGGTAAGGAGGTTAACCACATCTTAGCCTTGTCCCTTAAGGAGAATGAAAATAATGTAAGTCTAATGGTCTCATCAAAGACCCAGTTATATTTAAATGTTGTGTATATCTCTATGAAACTAGCTATATACAAGTTGGGATCCTTTATAAGAGTTCCCCTAAATTGATAATATTATACTATTTGAATTATAATAGAGTTTTTCTCAAATTTATTGACTTGGATATTGGGTCTATTGATGTTTTGATGAATGCCTTTTACCATGGGATTTACATACTCTCTAAATGGTTATGGTTGATTCTGTACTTCACTAGGTTAGTGATCTAAAAGTCTTTTTACAATTTTTTTATATTTTTTTAATTTTAATTATTTTTTCTATCTCATGATCAAACAAGACTACACCTACTTGGTCTTTACTATACATGCAACAACACAATTTGAAAAAATAGCATTGCAATAATACATTATAATTATAATAATAAACTACAGTACCAATATAAAATAGGATAAACAAATAAGATGATAAGATTAAATTGAATAATCTTATGTAATGAAAAAGATAATTATACAATATCCAAAGCAATAACGTTAAAAACTTGATCGCTACTCACTTAAAAATTAGATATTTTGTGTATAAACTCTAATTCTACACAAGTGTCGTATTGTGTCAAGTAATAAAGTAATAAGTAGAGTCTCATTTCCAGAGTATAGGATTACCCCAAGTTCACTCTAGTACTTTTTATATGAATTACCAAAATTACCATCTCAGTAGAAACTCAAAGGTGTGCTAATGAAAGCCATCAACTAAGTCTTAAAATAAAATTCCTATATCTATGTGATTTTTGACCTATGATAGTTAAAACTCATGAGTGCAAAAGTTAGATCTCTCTTAATGTTGTTGAGAATTAAAGCATAAATACTCTTCATCTCTGTCAAGCTAAATGGTATGGCTAACTAAGATTTCTCTCTACAATAATAATTATATCTCCTTAAGATTCCAAGGCTCTATCCACTCTATGTCCATGTTGTTAAACACTATATGCAGCGCGGTACAACATACCACAAATCAACATCATTTCTGCTTTTCACTTCTCCGTTGTCTCCTGCATATAACGGCCACACCATCATAAGGCCACTGCACCATGTGCACACAGGCACATCTCTTCTATATATACATAAACTGTGTACCATGCTTGATTCAGAGATGATATGAGAAATGCATTTCCTCACACAGAGTTTTCCCTGCTTTCTTCTTTCTCTTTGCATTCTCTAACCGTATTGCAGGTTCTCTCATGGTATCAGAGCCTTCTATGAGAAGAAGCCTCTCTTTTTGAATCATGACTGATTCTTCACCAACACAGTATTCTACGGAAGCATCGCCTCCCACTACTGCGATAACTCCAACCATGATCGAGCTTGTTATTCCCCCTTCTCTCAAGTTCCTGATGAACAACCTCAAACTCATCATCTCCAACCAACTCACCAGTGACAACTATTCCATCTGGCGATTGCAGATTTTCCAACTCTTCTCTGCCAACGGATACGAAGGCCATCTTACCGGCGACAGCGTCAAACCTACTATCACTGCTACTGCAAACAACGCCAACGAGATTCGTCTATGGAACCTGATTGATCAAAATCTGGTTTCCGCCCTTCTCTCGATGATTTCTCCGGCATTCCTTCCATACATTCTCACTCTCTCCACTGCCAGAGAGAGTTGGCTTACTCTGGAGCTGTGCCTTCAACCCACCAACCGCTCCTGCGAGATCCAGCTCAAAAACAAACTGTATCACATTCAAATGAAGGACTTAAATATGATGCAGTACCCGGCCAAAATCAAATCCCTCGTCAACAATATTGCCGCCGCTGGATCTGTATTAGATCCTGAGGAAATCATCCTCCATATCTTAAATGGTCTTCCGCCATCTTACAATCCATTTAAGACCTCCGTGCGAACCAGCCAGCTTCCTCTGAGTCTCGACGTCATCTACAATCTATTGTGCAGCAAAGAGATTCATATGCAGACTGATCTTCATCGCGATTCCAGCTCTCTGACTGATTATACAGCTCTTTTCACCAACCGCGGAGGCTCCTCTCGTGGTCGCTCTTCCTACCGTGGATCTCGCGGTCGTGGAGCTCCCTTCAGGCCAAACAACTCAACAACCCACAGTGACACTACCAGGCCAATCTGCCAGATTTGTAGCAAACCAGGCCATATTGCCTCCTCCTGTTGGCATCAGTTTAACGCAAACTACAGCATCACCACCAATGCTCCTCAAACCGCGCTTCTGACTAGTTCGAATCCCACCTCTCACAATGAGTGGGTGCTGGACTCTGGTGCATCAACCCATCTCACCCCTGATCTCACCAACCTGCAGCTTTCATCTCCTTACAATGGCACCGAAACCATCTCTACAGCCAATGGTAGCTCTCTTCCAATCCATCACACCGGTCAAGGTTTACTTCCTCTCCCTGACTCCAATCGTAAGCTCCTTCTTCGCAATCTACTCCATGTTCCTCTGCTTTCTCACAATTTAATCTCCATTCATAAACTTGCTTCCGATAATAACTGCTCCATTTCATTTGATTCGCATGGCTTTGTCATCAAGGATCTTACTTACAATCAAATTCTCATTCGTGGACCCAACCATAACGGTCTCTACTTGGTTTCTTCCACCTCATCCAAGCTTCCAGTCACTCTGCACACGTCTTCGTCCAACTCTACAATATGGCATTCCCGTCTTGGGCACCCAAACCCGCACACCCAACAACAACTAGTCTCTTCCCGTCAATATGTAGTCCTCTTTCTTCTTATGTTTGTGAGTCATGTAATATGGAAAAAAGCCATAAGTTACCTTTCTCTTCCTCAATATCTCGTGTAACCGAATCCTTTAATCTAATACATTCTGATGTTTGGGGTCCAGCACCTCTATCGTCTACAAATGGCTATCGATTCTATGTTATTTTTATTGATGATCATACTCGCTTTACTTGGATATATCTCATGCATACCAAAGCTGAAACTCTTTCTAAGTTTAAACAATTTCACAAATTAATTCTTAGACAATTCAACAAAAATATCAAACAATTCCACTCAGACGCAGGTGGTGAATTCACCAGCACTGCATTCCGATCATACCTCATGGAACATAGCATACATCATCAATTTAGTTGCCCCTACACTCCAGAGCAAAATGGCATGGCGGAACGCAAGCACCGTCATCTCTTGGAAACGACTCGCACACTCATTCATCAAGCTCATCTTCCTCATCTCTACTGGGATGAAGCCTTACTCACATCCAACTACCTTATAAACAGATTGCCTTCCAAGGACTGCAATAATAAAATACCTTATCAGCTTCTCTACAATCTTCCACCCAACTACTCCTATCTTAGAACCTTTGGCTTCCTCTGTTTCCCTTGGTTTAATCCCACAACACCGTCCAAATTTCATCCACGCTCCCAACCATGCCTCTTTCTCGGATACTCACCATCTCACAAAGGTTACCGTTGCCTTAATCTTAAAACCAATAAACTTTATGTCTCTCGCCACGTCATTTTTCATGAAACCTCCTTTCCATATCTCTCCTCATCCTCCACCAGTTCCTCACCCTCCTCCTATACGATCTCTGATCAAACACACTCCCCATATCTTCTCCTTCCAACCACTTCAATCATTCACTCATCCAATTCAGCTCCAACTCCAACAAATTCAAATCCACCTCCAATCTCCCCACTAAGACAGAACTCACCACTATCTAGCCAATCCTCTCCACAAAACTCCATATCTCCACCTCCTCCACCTAACTCCCGTCCCACCACCACTTCCAATCATCCTATGCAAACCCGGCTTAAGGATGGTATTCATCGCCCGAAAATCATCTTTGATCTTCTCACCGTCCCATCTCCAACTCAACTACCCTCCTCCCACTCTCAAGCTGTCAAACATTCTCATTGGAGAGCTGCCATGTCTGAGGAGTTCCTTGCCTTACAAAAGCAAGGTACATGGTCTTTGGTACCTTCCCCTCCACACACCAAAGTGTTAGGCTGCAGATGGACTTTTCGTATCAAACACAAACCGAATGGCGATGTCGAACGCTACAAAGCACGACTGGTAGCTCAAGGTTTCGGTCAAGAATTTGGAATCAACTTTGGTGAGACATTCAGCCCAGTGGCTAAAATGCCAACAATATGGGTACTTCTTCTAATATCTCTTCAGTTCAAGTGGCCAGTTCTTCAATTCGACATCTCCAATGCCTTCCTTCATGGAGACTTACATGATGAGGTATACATGGTTCAGCCTCTTGGCTTTGTCGATCGAGACAACCCACACTTTGTTTGCAAGCTGCACAAAGCTCTCTATGGCCTTAAACAAGCCCCGAGGGAATGGTACAACAAACTCTCCTCAACTTTGGCTTCTCCTTTAGCAAGGCTGACCCGTCACTCTTATGCTTCTCTCGGGATGAATCTAAAATCTATCTTCTCATATACGTTGATGATCTTTTAATTACTGGCAACAATCCCACCATCATACATCAGCTCATTACTAAACTTCATCATGATTTCTCTCTCAAACAGCTGGGAGAAATAAGCAACTTCTTGGGAATTCAGGTTCAGAAGCATTCCTCTGGCTTACTCCTCACTCAATCCCAATATGCTATTGACATCATTCACTCGGCTGGACTGCAGAATAGTAAGCCTGTTGCAACACCAATGGTTCCCAAACCGTCTACCACTTCGGAGGCTACTCTTCCGTTTCATGATCCAACTCACTACAGGCGTCTTGCTGGATCTTTGAATTATCTTACGATTACTAGACCAGATATAGCCTTTGCGGTAAATAGTATCAGCCAACATATGCATCATCCAACTAATGCAGATTATACAGCCCTCAAACGTCTCCTTCGGTATATACAGGGAACACTTCAATTTGGGCTACCCCTGACTGCTGGTTCTCTTCATCTAACTGCTTACTCTGATGCTGATTGGGCAAGTGACTCCATTGATAGAAAATCCATAACTGGATTCTGCATCTTTCTCGAGAAAAGCCTAATATCTTGGTGTGTCAAAAAGCAAATTACAGTGGCTAAGTCCTCCACTGAGGCGGAATACAGAGCTTTTGCATCTGCCACTTCTGATATCATCTGGCTTCGCCGTCTCCTAGCCGACTTCCATATTCCGCAAACCACACCAACATCCCTCCACTGTGATAACACCTATGCTCTGGCTTTGGCTCTCAATCCGATCTTTCATGCACGCACCAAGCATATAGAAATTGATTATCAATTTATCAGACAGCACATCAACAACAAGGAAATTCAAATTCGGCACATTAGCTCTACTGATCAACCAGCCGACATCCTCAAAAAACCGCTACCGGTCCAACGGTTTCAAGATTTAAGAACCAAATTAAACATTCTCTCCTCGAATGCTTAATTTGAGGGGGGATGTTAGACACTATATGCAGCGCGGTACAACATACCACAAATCAACATCATTTCTGCTTTCCACTTCTCTGATGTCTCCTGCATATAACGGCCACGCCATCATAAGGCCACTGCACCATGTGCACACAGGCTCATCTCTTCTATATATACACAAACAGTGTACCATGCTTATACTTAGAGAAGATATGAGAAATGCATTTCCTCACACAGAGCTTTCCCTGGTTTCTTCTTTCTCTTTAATTGCATTCTCTAACCGTATTGTAGGTTCTCTCAGATACCCTTTTTTCACAACAATAAAAAAAAAATTATTGACCATCATAGGGCCATTCATGGTTTTGGCATTTAACAAAAATAAAACATGTTGGGGATGGAAGTTGTAGGATCTTGGATGAGAGGAAGAAGCTCTTCCTCTCGAGCTTCTTAAGAGAGGGGATAGAGAGGGAAAGGGAGAGGGAGAGAGAATTGAAAATTGAATAGATTTTTTATTGATTGGCTTTTTTCTATGTGCTTATTACAAGCTATTGGTGTCTATATATAGACATAAATGGTAACAACAAAGGCTACCCAAGATACAAACCAATGTATCATAAAAAGCTACAAAGAAAACTAACTAAAAGAAAATACAATGTAGTAAATCTTGGACCAATCACAACAAACTCCACCTTGGCCTTAGATTTACAAAATATTTGAGCACTCCATATGTCTCCATCTACTACCTCAACTGCGTTGGCATCATCCTTGGGCCTAACTGCTTTTTTCTTCAGCAGATCCGGGCAATTTTTTTTTAAATGTCCTTCTTTATGGCTGTGAAAGCAACTCTTTCTGAATTTGCGACTTTCTCTTGCAACTAGAATGTTGTTTACACTTTCATCTTTGTCCTCATTCCTATGCTGCAATTGTTTGGATCCCAAGACCGACTTCACCTCAGTCATGGTCAACGTCTGCTTACCATATAGTAGTGTGTCCACTATATTTTCATATGACTTTGGAGAATAACTTAGGAGGATAATACCTTGATATTCTTCTTCAACTCTTACATCTACATTCTTAAGATCAAGGATAATTTTGTTAAATTAATCGATGTGTTTTTAATTTTTTTTTTCAAATCTTTACCTTCATCCATATGCATAGTATATAGAGCTTTCTTTGGATATAATCGGATGGCCAACGATCTCTTCAAATATAATGATTCCAATTTCTTCCAAACTTCTATGGAAAAAACCCTCTTCAGTTACCCTCAATACTTCATCACTGAGCGATAAAAGAATTGCACTATGAGCCTTCAATTGAGTTTTCCTAGCCCTTGCCATATTAGTCACAGCAGCCATATCTTCCCTAGAGATTGCCTCAAATGCTCCTTGATGAACAAGAAGAGTCTTCATCTTGATTCTCCATAATCCAAATTCATTTTCACCGATCAATTTATCATTTTGCATCGACATGATCAAGACTTGTAGCAAGAATTAGTTTGTCATCCGAATCCAACTGTAAAAATTGTATTGGAGCCAACAAAAAAATTGCAGCCTTGTAGTTATTCACCTTTGCAACCTTTATCTACACAATTCAAACTCCAACGTCCTCTCCACCTTATGAGCATGGAATGAGCCCATGTTCAGTTGCCCTGTGCATCCTCCCTGTGTATGTCTACGATTCTGTTCACAACCTACGGCTTCCTCCTGCTACATTGTGTCCCATACAACAAACACCACGCAACTCTTGCGCCTTGCTCGCACACTCAACATGTGTCTGTGGTCTGCTCTCGCACCCTGTGCTCTTGTGCATTGTTTCTGCGCGATGCACGCTTCTTGCAAACCTCCCGTGCATCGCATGCCTCACGTGTCTTTGTGATCCCTATTCCTCGCCGCGTGCTTTCACCCATGCAAGCCTCATCCCACATGCATTTTTTGTTGCTCCTTCACGTATGCCTGCACTGTCCCACATACTATTCTCACAAGCATGCCAGCGCCTCCTCATGTGCTTAGCCAGTGCTTCTACCTGCATGCTTAGCCTGCACGCATTTGACCTGCGCTCTACAGCCTTATCAGTGTACTTCGTGACTTTCTCTGATTGGTCTTCTCCTGAGACCCTTCTATCCATTTTTTGAGTTGTTTCTTATAAGACAAGAAAATCTTCATCCACGTCCACCTTGCTCTGATACCAGTTGTAGGATCTTGGTTGAGATGAAGAAGCTCTTCCCCTTGTGCTTCTTAAGAGAGGGGAGTGAGGGAGAGAGAATTGAAATCTAAATAGTTTTAAATCCTACCAACTCACTTTTGAAATAAACATTAAAATAATCTAACTCAAATGAAGAAACCGTAATCATTCTCAAAAGGCGCTACGGGACACTACTACACAAGTCTAAGAAAATCCAACATGACTTATAAGAACTTCTAAACTAAGTGTCACACAAAATCCTATAAAAGTTATCTACCAAAATCACTATTTTTTTTATTTTGACACAAAACCCTACCAAAATACCTAATAATCAAGTGCTTCTCCTCTTTATTTGGAGTGGGGTATGAAAGTATAAAACTTTCCAACAAGGAAGCTTTATAAAACCCCTCATTGGAAAGCGTTCACAAAATTCGTCGTATAAAATCCTTTAAAACAAATCCCAAAGCCATTAGACACCAATCGACTTACAAAAGTTTTCGACCACAAAATCATTCATAAACACTCTCAAAGACATGTTATGCGATAACTAATAATACCCAACATTAAGAGAAAGACATATAAATACCCTTAAGCATGCTACACATTCTTCCAAAATAAGATTAAGAAACCTTTCAATATAAACTAACCATCTCATATTCGAATAATCATTTATTTAATAAAATTGACATGAAACAAAGATAAAATATGAATATACAAGAATACCAACTTGACTTTGGAACTCATGAAGGCTTTTTTTTTTTACTTCTCTAAACACTACTATGCAAAAGGATTATGAGTAACTACTATTATTTTCTCCCAAATGAAAACACCTAACAAACCTTGTTAGGGAAAAGTATAGGAAAATTATCTAACTCATCTCATGCAAGACTATAGAATGTAACAAAATATGTGAAGTCCTTCAACTAAGATTCATGATGCCAATATCATTCTTGAAGCACTAACACTTTCCTTCACATACCACACATACACGAATAGAATTAAGAAAAACCACTAAATCTTTTATATTGAGTAAGCATTAACAAAGTGTAGTTATACAATAAATCTCTCATTGCTTATGGTACTAGGGATACCAATATCTCATTTTTTTTTTACATGGCTTGAAGCATAAAACAGTGAGAAATCTATATGTCATCCCCCCTTAAAACGATTTGAAATCCAAAAAAAACCATGAAGAAAGTTGCATAGAACATGTTACCAAAATAGCTCGGCACCTCAAAACCAACGAAAAATTGCATAAACATGTTTCCAACAGCAATTTGGAACCTCTAGACAAGCAAAATCTGCACTTATAAATCTCCAAAAGCAGTTTGGAACTCTAAAAACAGCAAAATCTGCACTTACAAATCTCCAAAAGCAGTTTGGAACTCTAAAGACAGCAAAATCTGCACTTATAAATCTCCAAAACCAGTTTGGAACTCTAAAGACAGCAAAATCTGCACTTATTCGAACATTTACACAATGCTAAAATACCATTCTCTCGACTCTAAACAATCCATGCTTCCGCTACAAATACCAACTAAGATACAAATCATGTAGGAATGTAGGTTTGGAATAGTTATGCACCTTTTTTTATTTTAACTCTCTCCAACCCTTCATAAAACCTCTCGAATCAAGTCATGAAACCACTCTATGCATTGTCACAATTTTATAAATAAACAAGCTCTTTTACCTTTTACAATTTTAAGGAGGCTCTTAGAAATATAAACAAAATACCATCAAGCATGTCTACTCCTTATTCCTTTAGCTTAGGAATACTTTTAATTACCATAACTCGTGCGAATATGAAAATAGGATAAAGCTATGCTTGCTTGCCATACATATATTTTTTTTTAAAAGAAAAGTCTTCATTGTTTCCCAATAAGTAACTAAGTAAACTTATGCCTAGCATGCATATTTAGTGTGAAGAAATAGTATGACTCCTCTCAATTTGTCAGATTGTATAACATATTTCAAATATAATTTTCATAAGCCCATTGCTTATTTCTCGAACGACATAAATCAACACATGATAGCAGTCTCAACCATGCAAATTTTCATAAAGCTCAACATCGGAAATTAAGGTTCCTACTAGAAATCAAGAGAACTAAAGTTGACCATAAAACTTCTATCCACATTTTTTTGTTTAGTCAAAATAAGCCTCCTATGTAAACCACTCACAAGCTCTCAAAGCCATGTAGTAACACAATCTCAATATTTAAAGGGAACATGTATAAACCAATGCCAAAACTCATAAGACGATGACTCCTTAACTCATGTATGAGGTTCTAAAATATATGAGGTATGCCACAAAAAAAAAAACAATGTTGAAAGCTTAACATTCATGAACATTCAAGGCTAGAAAAGAGCTTTAGTTCTACCCATTTGTCTAAACAAGTATTTAGCAATCTTGAATTTTTTTATAGGCTATTATTCTATCATTATAAGGGACAAAGCTTCAATAGCCATAATTAGATCAAAATTTCTTGTACCATGTAAGGATTGATTCCAACACAGATATTCAACCTTTCCAAGCACATAAGCTTGCATGCCACATCAAACTCCATATCAAGTGGAAGATACGAGGAAATAAATTTCGAAGCAAGGAATCAACATTTCCAACAAGAGAAGAAAGCATGATCCTTAACGTGTTGGTCACTCGAAGCTTACGAACCAAACAACCTTGCCACTTTTTCAAGTGACGCTTCACCAAATACTTGATTAAGTAGCTTCACAAGCATATTTTAGTAAAAGAAAGAACATGGCCTTCCAAGTTTTGTCATCATTCCAAGCTTAGGAAAAGGATTCAATAAAACTTGACAAGGAAATTTCGATAGTAAAGAGCTCCAAACACCTAATTAGAGAAGCTTCTGATTGCTCTTTTTTTTTGTTTGAGGAAAAAAATAAATTAACAAACAAAATGATGCATAGACTCATGAAAGGCCAAATAAAGTTTCACATGCTCCATGAGTTACCCACCAAACATCTCAAAAAAAAAATCCTTAAAGGAATTTCACCAAATACCGTATATGCAAAGTTTGTAAAACCATGTAAAACAAGCTATCATAAGAGTCATGGTTCACATCTAAATCTCAACTAAAACTCTCTAAATAACTCACCAAAGTCTTATCAAAATTCATATGACAATTACTTCATCAAAAAGCCATAAACATAAAGGCAAAAAGAATAGCCTAAAGCGATTTTTGCTCTCAGATTTGGTAGAGAATAAACAGTTTATTCTCAGATTTTTGCAAAGGAGAAGGAGAAGAAGACTAGGAAGAAGGAAGAAGGAAGAAGGAAGGAGAGGAGGAAGAAAGAGTAGGTAAAGAAGAAGCAGAAGAATACTCACAGCGGAGTTGGGCTTTGGGGTGGACGATGAGCCTTCTTCTCGTTGCTGGTCACGCGAATGGAGGGAGACGGAGGAGGCGGGGCTGGCACCTAGGCGTTCGGGCTCGGGATGACTGGAAGCTGGAACAGCCGTCGGACAGGGCAGGGAGCTCCGGTTCGGCTGTCTGGCTTGGCGTCGGCCAAGGTGACGGAAGTAGGAAGTTCGGGTGGCTGCTGGTCTCGGCGGAGCTGTCGTCGGACAAAGCAAGGCTTCGGCCTTGGCTGTTTCCGGGCGCCGGCTCGGGACAGAGAGCACGAGAGAGGGAGAAGAGGGGGTTCGGGATCCAGAGAGAGGGAGAGAATGCCAGATCGAGAGAGAGAGGGAGTCCGGAAGAAGCCTGGAGCGTGAGAGCCTTCCTCCTGGTAAAACGAACCCCTTTTCCGAAAGAAGAAGCCCGCCTCTTCATCTCGTGTTCCAGCTTCCGAGATTATGCCCGAAGAAGACCTGCTCACTGCTCGACGTCTGCCTTAATCGCAGAAAATCAACTGGAAAGCGGGATTTGGGCTGAAACAAATATTTCATTCGATCATGGCCGTCGAGGCGATTCCTTGATTTAGGAAGGAAATTCAAAACGAATGGAAAGTCAAATGGCTCTTAATCGAGTCGAATCGGGCTGAATCAGATTAAAATTGGCTAAGATTGAGTTAAGCTCGAGCCCAAATTTGGTTCAATTCGAGTCGAATTTGGCTCGAGCCGGCGCGACGAAACTAATCGAACGAAATTGAGTCCAAAATAATCAATAATTTTATCGAATCGAGCTCGACGCAACAAAAATTGATTATAAAATTAAATTCAAAAAAAAAGATTATTGATTTAGATTGAATCGGGCTCGACACGACCAAAGCCAATTAATCGAGCCTAACTGAATACGATCGAGTCTAATTCGACTCAATTCGAGTCGATTCGAACTCGAATTAGACTCGACAAAATTCAATCAAGTCGATCAAAGGTGCTCGAGGGAACTCGAGCGAAAAACGAGGTCAACATGCTTCTTAAGAGAGGGGAGTGAGGGAGAGAGAATTGAAATCTAAATAGATTTCTTTTTTATTGACTTTTTTTAATATATGCTTATTACAAGCTATTGGTGTCTATATATAGGCACAAATAGTAACAATAAAGGCTACACAAGAAACTAACCAATATATCATAAAAGGCTACAAAGAAAACTAACTAAAAGAAAGTACAATGTATTAAATCTTGGACCAAATACAATATAAGTAAAACAATGCGATGAAATAAACAAAGAAATTAAAAAGTAAGATAAAGTAAAAGGACGCCAGGATTTAATGTGGAAAAACTCAAAATAGTAAAAACCACAGAGCCACACCACACCTAGAAATCCACTATAAAAATAAGGAGAAATAAGTAAATATCTCTCTTCTATCGTATTTTTTCCTTGTTTATCTTCTCTCTTACACCGTTCTCACAGTTCTCCTATTTTAACTTACTCATAATGCAAGAAAAAGTCAAGTTAATAACTCTAAGGTATGCAACCCTTGAGTAAAAAAAGAAAAAAAAATGTTCAATCAACCTCAAAGTGCTATAACATTAGTTTTGAGAGTTTTGGTGCTCAAGTCTCTATTATTATGATGTTGCAGTGCTCAAACTTGCAACACTGTGACACTAAATCTAGAGCGTTTCCACGCTATTCTCTCTGTCAATCAGAACTGGGGTGCTCGAGAACACAATGTTGGGGCGCTCTGGTACGCAACACCAGAGCAAAGAACCCAAACCCAATCAGGGGGTAAACCTCTAGCACCCCCCAATGAGCACGAGAAAATAACTTGAGGTCCGAGGAAATAGTATAATCCGATTGATCAACATTATCAGATTTCACATGGAAGTAACAAAAAATTTATTTTGTTAGTAACAAAAATTTATGCTATTACTCATCATAAATAATATAGTGTTCCTCCACCAATAAGTTTCTCACTATCTCTCTCTACAAAGGGAGTTTGAGCTGTTAGCAAAGTATTCCTTTTCCCCTTTCGACAACTGTTTATAGATCCCCAGAGCATTCTGCTCCAAATTTAATATACAACTCAATAATAGATCTTCCATATTTCCTCTTAGCTCCCAAACAAAGAAATTATCATATACACCTTTTTTTCAATCAGTGACCTTATTTTTAGAATATTCTATGTGTTTTCCTGTAAGTTTATAGGAGATTTATAGTATTTGTGACATTGTTATTGTAATTTATGTTTTAAATTTAGCTTTAAATGGTTAACCATTTTCTATAAATAAGAATACTCTTCCAAGTTTTGCAGGCAAGGGAGATGCTTTTAATATTGTTGCATAATAGCAAAGTCTATATTTATTTCTTTTTTTTCTTGATTATTAACGTCCATACTTATTCTCAAAAATAGGATCGTCATTGTAATCATCCTGCAGCTTTTGGTTTACTAGGGCAACCTAATTATCTGGATTGCTAAGTTTCAAACTTCATTTTTACTATTGCACTTTTTTGGGAGACACCCTTATTTCATGGACCGTAATAACAAACAATTATATTACTTATGTAAACACCATTCTTGATATCCAATGATAAATGTACACATGTATCTCTACCTGTCTTTGTCTATTTATACTTATGTACTAAACATTTACACATGAATAAGATAAGTTTTCTCTGCTTCTATCTTCTCCATTTCATTCTTGTTCTTCCTCCTTCCTCTTTGTTCTAGTGCCAGCGATTCTACTAGGAGCACAACATTGAAAAAAATATAATCTTTAGGATATTGTACAGTTGCAAACACTTTATGAATTTCAACCAAATTAGACCTCAGTAAACGAGAAAAGCTTATTCTTTACTAAATTGTCAATTAGAAAGCTTGAATGAACTTGATACATCACAAAAAAATCATCTTGATCAGTAGGGAATCATGATGTATATATGAATTACAAACTTCCAAAATTATTTTCTTGATGTATATATCTAAGAACCTTCATCCACCTCCACTTAGCGCTGATACCACTTGTTAGATTTTCTTGGAGGATGTTGAAGTTCCTAGAGCTTTCTTGGATGAGAGGGAGAGGGAGAGGGAGGAAAGGGAGAAAGGTTAGAACAATGTTGATCTTTAGTGCTTAATGGCTTCAATCTAAAACCTAATACAATCATCTCTATTTATAAACAATCAAACTACAGGGATAAAATGCACCTAAGGAACCACAAACCTATAACTGGACCAATCACAACAAATATGCTCCTAATTACAATCATGTTGCCTTAAAAGAAAGTATAATGTTGATTTTTGCTTAAGTGATGTATCTTGCAGAGTCTTCCCCTTGCACAAACTACAAAACGGTTTCCTCACAATTAGACATAATCTATGAGGACCTTAAAATAGAGTAATACTTAATTCACTTAAATTTCCAGCATCAAAGCAACACCTAACTAATAGAGATGCCTTCATTTCTAAGGTACATTGTGGTGCACACATTTTATATTAATTATATATTAATCTGGTGTTAAAATTTAGTGTTATTAATATTTTGGGGAAGGGAAAAATGGTAGAAGATGTATTCATTTTATTAGTGGACAATTTTTGATTTCCTTATCAGTAAGGATTTCTATTTTGATAAATAAAAAAAAAATTAGTGGACAATTTTTGACTTAGCGTCTTTTGATTTCATTATCAGTAAGGATTTCTATTTTGAAAAAAAAAAAAATGGCTGAAAACGTCTATTTGCAATTAAGAAAATGAATAAAATATAGGCCAGTAGCAGATCCGAATGCTTCAGCCTCTCATTTTTACTAAAATATGTATAATTTATTGTCTCTCTCTATGGTGATGAAGCGTGAGAACAACACTGTGGATAAGAACTCGAAGTAAATGAATCAGAGCCATCCTTTTGTCCAACTGTTCAGGCCAATTATAAATTACAATAAGCAACAATGGTCGACCATGATACAGCCACGTGTTTAAACCCAATCCAAATTGTGTGGCCGCTAAAACCATCCAAATCCAGCCACAAATGTGAAAAACACAGCCAACCACACTCCCACCCAGCCTATCAAGAACTTCAGTACACTGTTCTTAAATAAGCCTCCCATATCTTCGGTGCGCTTAATCCACAGGATCTTCTTCCCTCACCTTCAGCTATGGCCACCGCCGTCTCGACCATCGGAGCTGTCAACCGAGTTCCAGTACTGTCCTCTCTTCTTCTTCTTCTTCTTTCATTTGGTTCAGTAGTTTCTGATCTTCTCTTAAAAGCAAATTCCTCTTTATTATGAGCTTCAAGGAGTGCTTGTACATATTTTTGGTTCTTGAGTTTCAGATCTCAAGTTGAAAGCATAGAATAATACATGGCATGCTTTGATCGCTTCAGTTCATACTGATTGTTTCAATGATTCATATTCAGAATTTGATTCTGCTTTTGTAGTTGCAGCTTACCTTTCATGGCTCGGGCTCGGCAACTTCAGCTCCGAGCTCAACCTTCTTTGGCAACAACTTGAAGAAGGTTAACCAAAGTATCATCCATGGGAGACTCACCGCTGGAACCTTCAAGGTCTTGGCTGCTGACCTCGACGAGACGAAGCAGACTCAGAAGGACAGGTGGGGTGGGCTTGCCTATGATCAATCAGATGACCAGCAGGACATAACCAGAGGAAAGGGGATGGTAGACTCCCTCTTCCAAGCTCCCATGGGAGATGGAACCCATGTTGCTGTCATGAATTCCTATGAGTACCTCAGCAAAGGTCTTCGCACGTAAGTGTGATGCCCCAGAATCTAATTTGAAATAACTATTCATTTTTCATTTAAATAAACAACAATCAGAGTTATCTCATATCATCTATACAGTACAACATATTCTATAATTTAAAATATTAATGTACACTTCTGTATTCATTCTCAAAAATTACGAAGAATTTTGTGTAAGAAAAATATTACAATCAAAATACTATTTCGAGACGGTTTTCCAGAAAAAAATTGAAAAAGTCAAAATACGGGGTTATTATAGTAAGTACAAAATATTATCACAGAGATTATTATTTCCATGACTTAAAACTTATCATTGTGTGTATGTGATTCAGGTACAATCTGGACAACACAGTGGATGGTTTTTACATAGCTCCAGCTTTCATGGACAAGCTTGTTGTACACATCACTAAGAATTTCATGACTTTGCCTAATATCAAGGTATGCTAACTAGATATCAGGGTTCATAAAGTGTTAATCAAAATATTTGTCAGCTTTGGGTGAAGTTGATGAGTGAAAATCATGAACAGGTACCCCTCATTTTGGGCGTTTGGGGAGGCAAAGGTCAGGGAAAGTCCTTCCAATGTGAACTTGTATTTGCTAAGATGGGAATCAAGTAAGTTTTCTGTCTTAGAATATTTTCAAGTTTGATACCAGTCAAGCAAGAATGATGGCAGTATGTTCCATGTTGATCTTGTATGTTGTCAATAGCAGCAGGCACTATTCGATTAAAATATCACACTGAACCTGAATCAAACTCTAGTTAGTTAAATTTCAAATATGTTACAAGTTGAAGCTTATTTATTGTAGAGTTGAACAATAAGACAACAATAATCTATGTAGATGACTATATGATGAACTCCATTGAAGCTTGGCTCTTTTACATAACCAATGACCAAGATTGTAGCCAATTAGCAAGTTAAAAAGGTGGTGTTCTCAAACATCAAGCTAAATTAACAGCCCTAAATAGGATGCATTTGGTCTTAAATAAGGTTTGCAAATATGAGCATGTTAACAAGGGCGGAATTATGTACCTCTTAGTATAGTAAGGGTTATTTGTAATCTGCCCCATTGAATTTTATTTTTTTGCCTCCAATCAACCTTTTTTCACACAATTTACACCTCTAAAAATTGGAAAGTCTCTTGGCCTCCTGCTATTTTCATCCAATTATGTTGAATTTTTATAACACTGACAAACAAGTCTGTGAAAAGCGATTATTTGCAAAATGAATTATTTTTTCACCTCTTTTCAGAAATTGACAATTTGATTTTATTCAAATTATTTTATGCTTAGCTGTCATTTGGCCGTTACTGCTGTTAGCAAATCATACAGTAAATCCTGGAACCATTAAATCCAAAATATTGTTTGGCATGATAGATGTTAAAGCTTTTAACTTTTGACATATTGTTTTCAAATTTTAGTATTTAAATGATGGAGAGGAAAAGAGCTTTAGTTGAAGTATATATTGCACAATTTCTTGTGACAATTTTAGCATCATGCGGAGTTGGCAATAAAGAATTTACTAATAACCAAATTGAGCATGATAAAAAATTGAATGTTAAGATAGACGCATGAAAAATATCAGGAGCTACAGTCTGAAAATTAGAGTGAGAAGAGATGAGAGTACAAAATGATAACTTGTATAATTGAATTTTATTCCCATCTTTTGTGTAAAATATAATATGAAAAGTTGTTCATAAATAGATTGAGAACTAACAATTAAAGAAAGAAATTAATATGGAAACCAATCTTTAATTCCGGATCCAAAATTAACTATACAATAGAGATTGAATGTTGAGTTATTGTAGATGGAAAGTTGCTATCAATCAATTGTCAAGATTTTGTTTTGAATTTTGTCTTATATATATTTTTATTTTTTTATAAATTTGTCACTTGACCTCCTGAGAATTAAGGCTGGTTCCGTCCTTGCATGTTAGTAATCACCCCCTTTGTTGATTTGAATGTGTTCATTCTCTATCGTATTAGACCAGATCTCTTGGGGAAAAGAATTCTTATGAGATACATTTTAACACTTAGATTTTGATTGTGATCTCTTGCATTGCACTAGTCCCAATGAAAATCCATAGATAAAAAAGCACTCGCCCAAAATTGACTTCCTTAACTGGAAATTTATCCCGCACTTGTTAATTTCCTGCTATGCTAAATTATCTTTTTCACAACCTCATCAAGCCCAATCATGATGAGCGCTGGAGAACTCGAAAGCGGCAATGCAGGAGAGCCTGCAAAATTGATCAGACAAAGATATCGCGAGGCTGCAGAGATCATCAAGAAGGGAAAAATGTGTTGCCTCTTCATCAATGATCTTGATGCAGGAGCAGGAAGGATGGGAGGCACCACCCAGTACACTGTTAACAACCAAATGGTGAATGCCACCCTCATGAATATCGCCGATAACCCAACGAATGTTCAGCTCCCGGGACTGTATAACAAGCAGGAGAATGCTAGAGTTCCTATTATAGTCACTGGTAATGATTTCTCCACTTTGTATGCCCCTCTTATTCGAGATGGTCGTATGGAGAAATTCTACTGGGCACCAACTAGAGAAGACAGAATTGGTGTCTGCATTGGCATCTTCAGAACTGATAATATTGCTCAGGAAGACATTGTGAAGCTTGTTGACACTTTCCCAGGCCAGTCCATTGGTAAGTAGTTGATGTCAAATAAGTTGCTAGAAAGGATTTAGATATCTTTACAATGTTAGTCATCATAACATTTGTTATATTTGCTAGTAGGAAATAACTAATCAACATTTTTGCTTGCAGATTTCTTTGGAGCACTAAGGGCCAGAGTCTATGATGATGAAGTGAGAAAGTGGATTGAGGATGTTGGAGTTGACAGGGTTGGGAAGAGGCTTGTGAATTCCCGCGAGGGACCTCCGATATTCGAGCAGCCTAAGATGAGCTTGGAGAAGCTGCTTGAGTATGGAAACATGCTGGTCCAGGAGCAGGAGAATGTGAAGAGGGTGCAGCTGGCTGACAAGTATTTGAGTGAAGCTGCGCTTGGGGATGCCAATGAAGATGCTATGAAGACTGGTTCTTTCTATGGTTAGCTCTTAAACCCTCGGGCACTGGCCGGAGGTTTGCGACTTGATTTCATGAGTGTTGTACTTAGCCATGTGCTAGTTATTTGTGCTTACTTACATATTTGAAAATTATGGCACAGGTAAAGGAGCTCAGCAAGTGCAGATTCCTGTCCCTGAAGGTTGCACTGATCCGCAGGCAAAGAACTTTGATCCCACTGCGAGGAGTGATAATGGAAGTTGCACATACATTGCCTAGAGTTCCTAGTTGTCTTTTGTGGAAACTATAAGGATGCAGTGTTTTCTGGTAGAGTAAGGGTGCACTAATTAATTTGTACAACTCCATGTCTAGATGCATGTAATTTTTCTGTGCTTCACTGCATGAAGCCTTTGTATTGTTATCAAATGCTCTATTTATACATTATATTCACAATTGCTCTTAACTTTTTTTGAGACAAAAAAAAACTACAACTGCAAAAACAAACATCCCCAAGAATCAACTAACACTGTAATCCGAATCAAGGGGAGAGTTGTAGCATTTGATTTTATCAGCATACAAAGTATCCAATAGTAGTTACATTAGCTTCTCTGTAACTGCGTTAAATCTGAATCAGATTAAACAATAAGAACTAGGTGGCGAGGTCAAGGAGCAATGTATATGAAACTTGAAGTGTCAGAAGAAGATTTCCTAAGTTAAATAATCACAAATGTAAAATTCCCATCTAAAAAAGAGGAGTACAGAAACAATAATTTGCACAAAAATGCATTTTATATCTTCATATGCATTTTACAATGTCCATCCTGTTAGATATTGGTCCAATTTTAGGTAGATTGTATCTTAGGTGCATTTTATCTTGTTTTAGCCTATAAATAAGGATGACTTTGTAGTGTATAAGATGCCCAAAAGAAAATAAGATTTCAGCTCTTCATTCCCTCTCCTTCTCTTCCAAGAAGCTCTAGCTTCCTCCAAGATACAACAAGTGGTATCAAAGCTAGGTGGAGGAGGAAGTTTCTAGTCACGAGAGCTTGGTGTTGCGTGAGTCGAAGCGAGTTCCAGAGCACATTGGACGTACATGTAGCTTCAGAGGCAGATCAAACGCAACTTGTGGGTATTTGCATGTGTGATTACATTCGGATATGGGAGCTGTCAAGCGGGAGGCAATGAGACGGGTTGCACAAGACTTGAGTTGCATTCAAAGCTGCAGGGAGTCTCATGCTCAAGGCTGATCACTGTTGTGGCCTAGTCACTAGAGTCATACGGGCTGCCTCTGTTTGGTGTCGGGTTCGGAAGTTCACGATCAAAACTTGTTGGCGGAAGTCGGGGCGGTGGGCTAGTCGTAGGCCGTGGAGCATGGGCGGACTAGCGAGGGTCGCTTGAACGTGCACAGGGCACGCACGAATGCTCACGGGAATCGAGCACGTAGGCGTCGAGCGTGCAGCTTGATCTCACACGCGTGGATCAGTCGTAGGCATCTCGTAGAGCAAAGCTAGAGCAGATGCGTAGGGTGCGGGAAGATCACAGGACATGCAAAGTGGCGGATCAGAGTAGGAGCAGTCAAATGAGGAGCGCGGGCAAGAGGCACGATAGACATCTGCGGGAACGAGTAACCTACCTCGTGAGCATGGGTGCCGAGCCGGATCATTTCTTGAATGCACATTTTTTTGCGCGATTCAGAGCAACAGTAGATAATGTTGTTCGTGATTGAAGAACAACAAATTATAACATCAGTTTTCTTGATGCTAAGACTAGTTAATGATGTTGATGCAATATTTGAAGAAGCAGGACCAGACACATCGCAACAGGTGCAAGTTTTAGTGATCAGATGATGGAGGGGAGCGGAGGTGGAGCTAGGCTAGGGCTCGGGTAGTAAGAGACTCGAGAAGATGGCGGAGCAGTTCTTGTGGAAGTCGGTAATCGTTCGGTGTAGGCAATTGACGGGGAAGACTAACAGGGCTATTCTTTGTGGACAATATATTTCTTTTCTTCTTTTGTAAAATCGGACTCAGGTGAAAATTGTTAGATATTGATCCAATTTTAGGTTGATTCTATCTTAGGTGTATTTTATCTTGCATCTTAGATGCATTTTATCTTGTTTGTAACGTGTAAGATGCCCAAAAGGAAATAAGATTTCAGTTTCTTTAATCCTCTCTCTCTCTCTCTCTCTCTCTCTCTGATGAGGACATCCATATGAGATTTCGTCACACTTACCATCGGAGAAATCGTAGATCGAAGGCTATGATTCATAGTCTCTATTTATGATGTTTTATTTTATTTATGTTATTTATATTTCAGTTTCCATTTGTACCCCTATGAGGGATTTATTATATGTTGTAGCTCGGCATATGTGTCTTTGATGTTTTTGTTTTTGGAGGCCTATATATTAAGGCATAGTCATTGTATTATTTTCTAATGATGCTTATGAATAAAATTTTCACTTTCTTGCTTGATCTCTTTTTGAGTTCTTGAGAGGAGAAATCCTAGGTGGGTGAGAGCAATACCCGTCAACCTTGGTGGATTCTGAGATTCACGGTTCTTCGATTTCTTCTTTCTCTTATTCCTCCATAACATTTCCCCTCAACCACCCGCCGGGCTCCCCTCTTCGTGGCTTCATTTTTCCCCCATAAACCGCCACTCCCCTCTCTCAACTGCCGGCCTCCCTTGGCCCGCCCAACCACTGGCCACCACCACCCCAGTCGCTAGCCTCCAAGGCCCAACTGCCCCTCTCACAAGTCCAGCCGCTGGCCCCCCTCCCATTGCCCATAAATTTGAAATTCAAATTTCAAAAGCTCATTATTCCCTTTCCTAAAATAGGTTTTGTTAATTAGGAAAGTTTCTTAACGGGAATTCAATTAATTAATTGTATTTCAAATGCTTTCCTAATACTTAAATCTAAGATAGGAAACCTCCCAAATTTAATTAAATATGAGAATAAATTCAGATTTGATTAAATCCCCTATTTATTTCCTTGGGGCCCACATATTAAATATAAAAATCTCTCCCTCCCCTCTCTACATGGACGATCCCCCTCACCATGCTTATCTCTCTCCTAATTAATTCAAAACCCCCCATTAAAGCTCCTTAATCCCCTGCTAAACCGCCGCCCCTTACCCTTTATGGAATAATTTGAAATTCAAATTGTTCCCTCTCTCCCCTCTCAGAAAAATCTGAATTAATTTCAGATTTTCTAATAATCCCTCTCCGACATTCAAGGCCTAGCCCTCACCCGCCCCTCTCTCACCCGGCCCCTCTCCTTCTCCCTCACGGACAAACCAACCCCACCACTTGCAAGCCGCCGCCTCTCTCCTTCCCCTCCCTCAACCTTCTCTTCTCCCTCCCTCGAGGCAATTATGAATGGCTAATCTGGAGATTGATCACTGGTTCGTAGAAGAGTCTCACGGACGGACCGACATCCTACAATCTTCTTTCTTCGACTTCAGTCCGGACTTCGACAACTCGGTGGAAGAATACGAGGACCGCATCCTGTATCAATTGACGCTTTCAATTGAAGAGCACATCCTTCCGGGTCGTTGGTACGTTGTCAACCATCCATCTACTTCTCCGACTTTGACTACCGCTCCAATGACTACTACCTGAGGCTTCTTCCTTCTTGTGGTGGAATCGCTTGGTGTATTAGCTTTGCTTCTCTATCAAACCTTTAAAGAGAGAGATTCATGGAACTCAATGTGAAAACATCGCTTTGTTAACTGGTGGATTATGTTGAACTAATCATTTCATTACTTTATTTTGGTTGTTGTTTTAAAGGATTCTTTAACTTCAGCTTGTGATTGATTACCTACACATAGCTTCCTTCTTAAGGTCCTCTTTGAATCTACTTGGGTGAAACATTAAGTTAAAATTTATCATTACTGAATCAATTTCTTATTAATACTCGCAAACAATTCATGGTTTCACATCACTCTCTCTCTTCCAAGAAGCTCTGATACTAGTTTGTTGGGATTTTTTTGAGAAAGAAAGAGCTTCTTGCTCTTCTTGGAAGACAGAAAATTAGAGAAGAGCGGGGTATATGGACAGATATTTGAAGGAAAATTAGAGAAGATATACTCAATCTCATTAAGTTGATCAAGTCTTTTTTTTTTTCTTATAAATATTTTCTTTATTATTCGATTTTATTTTCTTTTTATAGCGATCTTCCAATCAAAACTATATCATCAGCAAAAAAAATTACAGTGGAATATTATGATGATTTTCATTCAACAACAATATGAAATATGGCCATCTCCAGTAAAAAATTATAAATGTAAGCTAAAACATGATGACTTACATTCAACTATATAGATCTGCATGATATTTTATTGACCAAATTAGTAACCAAAATGAAAAAAATAAATCATATTGAAGATGACATAAGACATGATAATTTTTTAGTTGTTTACATGAAGAGATCATTTCTCCAACTTCTCAGCATATTTTATCATATTATCACAATTATTTGAGAAACCTAGAAGTAAAATAAGGCTGGGGTGATTGCTAGAAGAGTAGCACATCTTCAAGATCCCAATCATTTAGCAAACCACTAATAGAATACTAGTTTAGTAGAATATGCTTTGTTCTTGTATCGAAGGAAATATTCTTATATTTTTTTTTTGGGGACAAGTTAAGGGCAAGGCCCATTCATTCCCGTTACATGTGTAGAGAAGAAATAAAAAGATTGTTTGGAAGGAGAAACAAACAGTAAGAGAGGAAGAGGGGAGAAAAGCAAAGAGGAGAACCGTCAAAAAATATGCAACAAAATACACAAAAAATTCATGTGCAACCAAAAACTGCACATCCCAAAATTATCTAAAAGCACAAAAAATAAAGAAATACTCATGGTTGGAAGGCGGGCTCGATAAAAGAATTGCAAAACGAAGCTATCCCCTGGCTGCAGAAGAAAGCCATGAAATCGGAGTGAACAATAGGCCAAGATGACAAGCGAAGAGGGACCATCCCTTGCCATCCAAGGGGGATCGATCATGAAGCAATCCGGTCATCCTTGCCCAAAAAAAAATTGCCAACCACAATAGCAGAACAACCCATAGTCAAAACCATTAGGAGTAAAACCGTGAAGAAGAGGAGCAACCGAGTAGGTGCCTCGTTAGCGCATATCCAACAAAACACTTCCATTTTTCCTTTTCTTAACTTTGGTGAAAACTGCACTTTTAATTTTGTAACAGATAGTTGATGATGAAGCATAAGAATTCCCAAATTTCCTATTATTTCTTTCTCTCCAAATATAGTAAACTGAGCATCATGCAATTAAATTATAGAATTGCATGGCATTTTTAACTAATGTTTGTAGTTCACTAATGCTGTCAAAAACCTGATAAATGTTTGGTCTAAGGAGCTGACTTCTCATGCTCGGCATTAAATTAACAATAACAAAGAATTGCATTCAAAGAAGAGTTGATTTGTTGTCTCATTGCAATTGTCGCATAAAACATAATTTGGATCAATAGGAATCCCACACATAAGAAGAGCATCTACAGTCTTGAGACCACCCATTAATGCTATCCAGCAGAAGGAAGAAAAATGCAAGGCATAACGTTTGTGCCAAACAAAGTGATGCCAAGATATAGAAATAAGACGCCTGTAAAAATATTCCTGGAATTCACTATAACTTCCGCCATTAGAATTATCCCAAAGCAAGCAAACAGAAGTTGGGAAATCAACAGGAATTTCATTTCGATACTGAAGAAGAGTAAATGGGAGTCCATAATGCCAACCATGATTCTTGAGAATAGCAGATATCTTAGCATTTGAAGGTAAGAGATTGAGAATAGGCAACATCTCATTGTGCTCTTTCAGCGTTTTCTTGCTAATCTAATGATCCCAATAAATATTCTTATAAAAATGAATCTCCCTTTGATATCCACAAAAGAGATAATATTCTAGTACATCCTGTGTACAAGAGAAAGGAAATTTATATGTTTTCAAGTGATTGGAGTCCGGACAAAAGGTACATCCGGACTCAATAATATCTTCTCTTGTAGATTTTTTTTTTTTTGGAGAAAACCCACTCACGGACGTACATGTTAATACAACGAAAAATTACAAGTCCTTAATAGGGATATAATACTCATTACTAATCCGGCGAGCTACAAGCAAAAAGAAAAAGAAAATCAACAAGCCAAAGAACCCTCCTAAATACAATCATAAAGAAATAAAAGCAAAACCTAAAATTAAAAGAACTAGTAAGGCCAGAAACGCAGCATAGTTCAGGATTTAGATATGCATAAGTTTACTCTGCGTCAGAAATTTTTTTTCATTGAAAGCTTCATAGCAACCACAAACGCAGCATAGTTCAGATTTTTAGCATATATACCATAACGTTTCAAACTGATATCTTTTTTATACGATAAGATATATCGAGATCAAAACAAAACAGGTATCAATGATCGTGTTCAGATCTATCTACCCAATAGAGGGTGTGCGGTTAACCTTTCCTTCGGAGTCCACCCAGATCCAAACACGATTTGTTCTAAAATCCGCAATCACCACGCCATCTGGACCAACAACATGTAGGTCAAGTGCTGGATTTTCTTCCTTGATCCTCTTCTTCGCCTCTTCACCTGTAAGCCCCAGCAGTTCCGGCCAGCTACGTCGAACTGAACTTTCTCCTTCACAATGAAAAGTATGCATTAGATCGAATGATCGGCTTTGTTATGGAAGTGGAATGCAAAGGAAGTGGGGAACTGAAATGAACTCACCTTCAGACTTCGTGTTTGCAGCGTTGTTGGTTTCCCCATCCATATTGAGACGATGAAAAGTAGAGAAGGAGAAGGAGAATGGGTTTTTCTTCAAATCCTTTGCTCCGCCGTGAAATTTATTTGTTAAAGCTGCATCCTTTCCTCCGTTGAAACTGAAAGACGACTTTGCAGCTGTAGAAGAAGGGCTAAATTATTATTTATCTTCATTCAAAATGCGACAAATATTAAGCCAAATTTTCTGTTTTTTATATGATTTTCCTTCTGTAATCCATTAACGTTTAATAATGTTGATTGCTATTGTCAGTTTTTAAATCTGAAAAACTATTAGAGAGCATAGAGACTAACACAAATGAAGAACAGAAAAAACAATAAAAACAGGTAAGAGAAATCATTGAAAAAGTTATTGCCTTCTTCCTTATCCAATCTCACAAGCTGCCATTGGCAGACCAGCCATCAATGTCTGTTAAATTTAAAAACATCTTGTGATTTTATACATGATGAGTTCTTTCTCTAGAATGTATCATCTCTTAACATTATAAAAGATAGACATTTTATAAATTAAAAGATCAGAGAGTAATTCCCTTCTTCTTAAAGAGCAAAAATTCTAAAGAAATTGATGAAATCTTAGCTTTTACTCTTCCTTGTCTCCTCTTTTACTCCCAACATTGCTTTTTTTTTTTCTTTTCTTTTCTTTTTTTTAATAGTTACTTTGTTTTATAAAGCACATCTTCAAAGTTAATTTCTTATTTCAAATCTTGCAATGCCACAACTTATTATCCTTAAATCAATAAATGGACCCTCATTGTACATATGAAGTAGTCACATACTTGAAATTAGAAGGAGATTTGATATATGAAGAACTCTTGAGCTTTACTTGATATTCAACGATGACCACTACAAGTCACAATCATTGTCCCTAGCCATAATACAATTGTTGTTGCCCGATTGTCACCATCCAACCTGTCACGCCTTAGAATCTTATTTGAAAGAATTCTTTATTTTATCATTTAATAATAACACCAGAGCTATCTATCTTCTTTTATTAATAAAATTATCAATGAAAATAAAATTATTGATCAAAACATCAATATATATACATATGTATTCATTTTCTCAAAAATCGTGTACGCTACTCAAGATTTGTACAATCATAACATATATAGCAGTGTATATATCGGTAATAGTAATTGTTCAGTGGTAGGAGTAGTAAAATAATGCAATAACTACACATTCATGCAGTAACCATAAATTCAAATACTAATGAACAATACCTCAATAAGATGCATTTTAATGATCATACTAAAAATTAACTAAGAAGTTTTGGCTAGCATGCTATTTTTTTGTAATTAGTAATCATTAGTAGGTAATTGTTGGTTTAGTAAACAAAATTGTCACTCTTTACCCATTTGCACAATAATAACACCTTAGAACTCCCAATCATTATATCGTTATATTGTTTTATCAGTAGATGATAACATATAATCACTGTAATTAAAGAAAAGTCTGTTGGTCCACCATCATGTACAGAATAACCAATCTATACTTGTCTTTTACAAATACATATTATTATCACAGTACTATAATAATAATAACGATCAACTATTACTCAATAACATATCCCCATTCATTTTTAATGTATTAGTAAATAAATCATAATTGAGCTTAAATCAGAAAGTTCCAAAATATCTTAATGGTAGGCAACATAAAATCCTACTTAACATAAATTCATATTTTCATAAATTAATAAAATTGTCAAGGATTGTATATAATAATATTATGAAGCTTTAATTGAACTAAAACATTATTTTTAGATATCAAAATAAATTTTTAAATTGATAAAAATTGCAGCTTTTTTAAAATCACATAGCGAATACTTTTTAGAATATATTCAAAATATTCATAATATTAACATCTATAACATATAAGAATTAAGTAGTGAAATTTTTATCAAAAAAAAAAAAGTTCTCCTTTTTCGATAATGAAAATACAAATTTGATCTGAAAAGCTTAAAATGACTAAATTATTGAAATAGAAAAATATGATAATAGTTTATTACAATGAGGCTAGTAAATCTCCTAATAGAGTCGACGGATGAAAATTGCTTTATAGCTTCCAAATTCCAATCTCTCTCTTCTCTTTAAATTCTCTTACCAAGCTCTCTGTTAGCCAAATTGAATGGAAAAAAGAAAAGGCTTTAATGGATTCATTAATGGAATATGGTATTTATAAATAAAACAGTAATAATAAAATTATATAATTTAATTAATTTTTCAATATAAAATTAATAGAAATCTTTTCGAGGCTAAAAATTATAGGAAATTATCTATAAAATAATTCATTTTATTTAAAAATGTCTTGTGAAATCAATTTGCAAAATAGGCACCTAACAGTCCAGAAATCCTCACTTGTACTGACATTTGTCAATTTCTTAAGGATTTGCACTAGTGCTAAAAAATTAGTATAATTAAATCACTACAATATTTATGTTATGATGAAAATGATTTATATTTGGACTTATAATGATTCTTCAAGATTTGTCTCTACAATATCTATGTTGTGACGAAGATGGTTTGTGATTTGGACTTATAATTAAATCACTACAATATCTTTATAATACTGACATTTATCAATTTCTTAATGATTTTTTAAAAATTTTCTTCACTAAAAAGAAACATGAGGGCAATTAGTAGAGTCCCTAGAGCCTTGATGATAAGCTAGTAGTGAATATGTTTCTAACTAAGGGGTTGTTTGATTGCCTAAAAAGGGAATGCAGTACAAAAGAAATGTCGTGTAAAATGAATGCGGTGTAAAAGTAATAATTTGGAGTTATTTGAATGAGTGTAAAAGAAATGCATGACTTAACTTTTTTTGTTAGGTTTGAAGTAAATTTAATGCAATGTAAAGTGTAAAAAGGTTATGCTTGAGGTGGGTGGTGATGGTCGTAGGGCTACGAGTGATCAGCGGTGGTGGCGGGCAGTGGCTACAGTGGTGGTGGCTAGTGGTGGCCGGCGGCTGGTGGAGGTAGCGTCAGCTAGTGGAGAAGATGGCCTTGGACGATGTTGAAGCAAGCAAGCGAGTGGTGAAAAGCATTCTCGCTCAAAATTGGGTGAGAATGCTTTACCTCAAAATAAAGCTAGAATGAAATATACTGCATTTACTTTATTTTACCTTAGATTTGCTTTTCATCCAACCAAATATGTAAAAGTTCAAAACCCATGTATTAGAAATGCAATGCATTCACTTTTCTTCTAACCAAACAACACCTAAAAAAAACTCTGATCAAATGTGATAAACAAAATCTCTACTAAATTGAAAATCTTAAAAGGGTAAAAACTTCACCCAAGCACACCACTGATGAACCCTTGCAACCCAACTGTAGTTATTGGACCTTTGCCTGACTATCACCATCAGACATTTATTTGGATGCCACCATCGAGTCTCCGCTTGACCCTCGTCTGTCAACTACGGTTCTTCCAATCTCTATCACCTACCAACTACCATCATTTGACCTCAGTCGTCCGAATATGGTCATTTTGACCTTTATTTCCTGCCAACTATGGTTATTTGGACCTTTGCTTGGCCATCTTCACATAACAACGGTCCCTTTGCCCTTCGCTGCCTATCGAATATGGTCCCTTTGACCTTCATCGCATGACAATAATCCCTCTGACAACAGTCTCATGACAATGGTCCCTCCGATCACCATTACATGACAACGATTCTTTCGACCTCCATCTCTAACTAGTTATGGTCTCATCGACCTTCGTCACCCAATTATAGTCCTACAAGCCAAACAACCATGCTAATGTTCTCTTGAGATCAACTGTTATGTCATTGGATTCTTACAACTCCAACTATGCAATATACTCTACCTGATGTATATTTACACGTCGTGCCAACACCTTTCTTTGAGGAATGACATCATTTGTAATCAATGATTGATGCAAGTGGAAACTTTTCAACTGGGCAAGGCCCTCTGATTTTCCACTTTTTAGAGTTTTCCACATAAAAAAAAAATGTTGCCTCTTACAATTGTTGTACCCCTCTTTTTATTTGTGTGTGTTAGATATTCATATAAAACTAGAACATTAAACACTCCTCTCTACCGCCGTAAATGTTCGAGCATGCAACAGTTCCCTTCTTCAAAACCCTAAGAAGGCTTAATGTATTTAAAAGTGCATATTTTTCTAATTCTTTAAAAAATCTCATAATACTAAAAGCCTCGATATGAATAGGTTTCTCCCATTCTTTAAGTGCGGTGTTGCCTGTATCAGGAGTAGTAGCGAGGAATCAAGGAAAGGAAAAGGATAAAGTGCGATATGGTTACCGGCGATTCACTAGCCGGTCTACCTAGGGTTTTGACCGGTTCCAGGGTGGGAAAACCGGTGCCATCGGTTACAGAGTTGTAACGGCCATGAGTGGGGCGGGGCGGTCCGCTCCGGCTCGGATCGCCAGGCGAGTTTTTTCTCTTTCCCGTTCGGTCATTTCTTCTTGCTTTGTTCTTTCTATTTCGGAGGGAACGCTCGAGTTCTTACTTTTTGCACGAGGAATTGTTTGGCGCTTCGGTTGCGAGAAGTCAGAATGGTTGTCGCGGGGAGGAAGCTCTTTCTTGAGACGGTTATTCGAAGGTATGCTGATTCGTACTTTTTTCAGGATTTGTGATTGTTTTGAGGTGAGATTTCTGAATTTATTTCTGTTTCCTCCGGCATTAGAATTGTTGAACCCGCTTTCGATAGATCTTTGCGCTCAGGATTTAGATGAAGGATGGTTGATTTATTTAAGGTAGAGAATTAGGGTTTGTATGCGTAGTTTTGGTTTCATTGAAGCAGATTCAGTTTGTGCTGACTAGTTTTCTCTTCTAATTTTTGGGAGAGAATTTACGCTGCAAATGTAATTGGTAGTGCATTCAGCAGAAACCCTTTCCTTTACTTTTCTCCACCTATAGGCTTTAGGTGTTTTATTCGTTTTAAGATGAAAGAAAGCGTTTTGTTTGTTTGAATTAATGACAAGGTTATTGATTTGATAAAGTATGTGTGATTTGAGGTTTGTTTCTAGTATTGAGTTTCGGTATTCATTTCAGAGGTTTGTTCTTCCAGGAAACTTTTGAAAGCTCTTCTCGTAGTGGAGAGCTATGTTATATCTTCTTTACAAATGGAAGTTAGGAGCTATAACTTTAAACCTTGGGAACCTGAATTTTTTTCAGGAGTTGGTGTCTGGAAGTTCTCTGCTCCGTGTTTTTCTGAAAATTTTCAGCTAAACGTAATCTAGTTTAGAAAGAGGGTCAATTTTTTATGGTAGTTTTCTTCCAATGGCTGCATGAACTTATTAGATCATCTCCAACCGAAAATCTCATTTTTCACTCCAAAATGCCGGAAACTACAAAATGCCGTGATTTCATCTCCAATGGAACGCGTTTTTCACCCTTTTGCAGTTAACCGTCGCCTCTTTTTTTCCCGCGACAAGTTCGGTAGAGTGGTAAAAATGGCGGAGATGAACAGTGCAACGCCAATATTGGCGTCCCACTGTTCACCCGCAGCCATATAGCGGAAATTTTGCAGTTCGGCTGGAGCTGGCCGGGAGCTCCATTCAAGCGTTTGGAGGTCGGTTGGAGATGCCCTTATGTTAATGCCTGCTTTAGTTTTAGATCAATTATTTATGTTGATGCCTGCTTTATTTTCAGATCACTTAGATTCTCTCGTGTATCCTTTGAACTACTTTTCTTTTACTCCATGTTTATATCTTACTACCAGTCGAATTTTTTCTTCTTTCTTAGAATTTTTTTTTAAAATTGAGTTGCTATTCTCCACTTGCTATCGTGGTAAGTATCGGGCTCATAGCCAAAATGTTCTTAGACCATTCTTCGTAGAGTGCTTAACATCATTTAGAAGAAACAATAACAATTCCACTATCAAAAGCGTGAACTCTAAGTCATAATAAGGACCAAAAGGTGTAACCAATATACTGTTTGTGTTAATGAAGTGTCTTGGGACGATGAGGGATGCGCACTTACCTCCTACATTTACATTGAAGTTTTTTTTCTCTATCAATTGAACTTGAGACCTTTGGAATACATTAACTGGATTGAGTTGCTAGCCAAGGAAATTCATTGAATGTGACGGGCAAAATGATGGTTTTTTCGACCCTAAAACTGATGATTTTCAAATGCATATACGGGATCAGCAGTTGGATGGAGTTTATCTATAAGTAGGTCTAAGCTAAGAAATTTGGAGTAGAAGAGGACATTGACAACAATGTCAACCTTCAACAATAGTGTCAACTTCCCCTACCACAGGTTGTTTAGTTGCATCATTATTATCATTGGGGCAGCCCCCTAATAATTTAATCCCAATATCAGCATGCAGGACTTGGCGGATGCCGTGGAGATGCTACATGTTAGATCAACCTTTTGATCTCTTCTTTGAGCTGATTGTAGGATTTTGTGGCAAGCCACAATACTTGTCTTGGTTTACAGGATACGTCTTGAGTGGACAAGGCCAATTAACATTCTCATTATTTTGAGTGGCCAATAGAACATTGATGCTGGAGGTGTTAAGGGGAGTATATCCCTATTCTTATTGAGGTTTCCATTTGTTATCATTGATGAGGTTAAGGTGGAAGACCTTGGTCTTTTGGTTGCACTTGCATCGGTTGTTAGGTGTGTTGGGTTGTTTCATACGAGCTTGTCACTTCATCAAAATTGCTGTTCTGTCAAAGAGGATCATCATCCATATCTTTAGCAAAAACATTTTGTAGATATTTTTTACAAAGGCTCTGGTACCACTCCATTTCTTCAATCTTTGCAGCAAGTTGTATCATTTTAATATGTATGCTCCAACTTGAGTTGGAGTGCTATCATAGAAATTTAAGTATATTAGAAGTTACTAATTATTCAATATTTTATTTTTATTATATAATATACTCTTATAATTTAGCAAATTCTCCTGTTTTTCTTCATTATGTCCTTCCAATTTTATCTGCTGTATTTGCCTATATGCTATATATAGTCATCTGCATTATAATGAAATAAATTAGTAAGTTTCAATTGTCTAACAAGCTGACGTCTGGAAAATGATTTTTATTTTTTACATTGTTATCAGCAACAAAAGATAAAAAATGTGCCAATAATATAAGTATATAAATTTAATATGAAGATAAATAAGTAGACCAAATGTAACATTGGCTTGAAGTTGTGCAAAAATATTTGCATTGAGCACTTGAATGTTTGGCGATTGTAGGAAGAAAATGTTTAAGAAATTATCACATTAGAAAGATTGTGGGAATAGCCACCCGTGAATATAAAGTAGTGGAAATAAACTTGATTTTGCTCTTATAGAATCAAGGGTGTAATATGCGCTAATAAAGTGGCTAGATAAATTTAATGTGAATTAATTAGAAAGAAAAGCCAGTAGAGATGATGGTGGGAGCAGTAACTAGTGAATATCAAGTAGTCAAAATAAATTGTTTTTTTTGCATGTACAATGAATGGTGTAAGATGCACCAAAAAGCTGCAGTTTTTCTGTGATTTAGAACTCTGACTGGTTTCTTTCTTCTTCTTTTTTCCCCACCTCTTAAGCAGATCATAGCCTTGGGCCCCTATTCAGCTATACTGCATGGTGGGCAAATTTGCAGCTAGAACTGTGTATTGGATGACTGCCTTTTCGAGCCATAGCCTGGGTGAGTTTTCATCGTCCATCCATGCATTTTGATCTATAATTCTATATGGTAGCTGAAAGGGTTTAACTTTTGTATCCTTAATTGGTTTAGCCTATAGAGTCCCATACCCACTTGTGATCCAGATGCTGCATCATTCTGTTCCAAGGCTACCCTATTGACTGTAATAGAGTTTTGCATAACACTGTTAACTCTGAAGGTAAATCTCATTGGTTGTGGCCCTGGAGGATCTCATCTTGATTTTAGCTGATCTTTTGAAGTTTTGATTAGAGGTAAGTTTTCTTGTTTTGCCTTGATTATGATTTTTACCTTTAATTTTAGTTCTGTAAGCTGTCATGTGAAATGTATTTCTCGCTATCTTAAGATTCTATGAGTGTATCAATCAGCGATTTTCAACGGTAGCAATTGTAGGTCTGAAGTGGTTCTGAGTTGGTTATCCCAACTCATTCCACATTTGGCTGCTGGAAGGAGATTGATTTTCTTGTCTTTTGTTGGCTTTGATGCTTCTACGGCTTTAGTGAATGCAGATGAAAATGGCATTCTTGCCTGACTTTGGCATCTACTTGCACATATTCTCTTTCTGTTTTCTTGTTCTTTTGGTTCTGCATTCTTCATTCCTTATTGACAAAAGTTTTTATATATTTATGACATTATCATACTTGCGAAGTATTTTTTATTGTTAACATAAAACAGCGGCCTTCCGATGACCCGGTTAAGAAAGTAGAGGTTTTAGATTTGACTTATGTTAAGAAAGGTAGAGGCAAACCTAAAAAGACTTGGTTAGAAAATATTAGGAATAACCTTTCTTTATTAGATTTAAACGAGAATTTGACTTTTAAAAGGACACAATGGAGAAAAAGGATTCATGTAGCCGATCCCACGTAGTGGGATAAAGTGTTGTATTGAATGGATTTTGCTGGACATTGCTTGTGTTTTTAAGATTTTTTATGTTAGTTTACATCGCTGAGACGGAGGGAAAAGAACATTTTCTTTAAGGACTAGAATCAAAGCAGCAATAGGATACTGCCTTGATTAAACTGAGACTATTTGTTTGCTAATATATTTTGTTCTTTTGTTCTAATGGTAGATGGGAAAGAACCGTGAAGCTGGGCCATCAGCTATCTGGTCATATGAAATCATAATGATGTTTTGCGACCTTTGTTTGAGGGAAGTAGCTCTTGGAAACCGGCCCAACACGCATTTCACCAAAGCTGGATGGACCAACTTGGTTGAAAATTTCAAGGAATATACTGGTAGGGATTATGACAGGCTTCAATTGAAAAACAAATGGGATCAACTGAAAAAAGAGTGGAAGCTATGGAAGGATTTGAAGAAGGGTGCCGCTGGATTTGGTTGGAATTCAAAGCGGAAAACCATTGATGCTTCTGATGAATGGTGGAAAGAAAAAATGGAGGTATAATTTCTTTCATACTTGTTTAAATACTGTAAATGCATCTTGTAAGATATGACTTCATATCTCCTGAACATTAGCCAGTGCTTTTGTATTAGGAGTTTCCCTCTGCCAAAAAGTTCAGGTACAGTGGCATCGACCCTGAGATGGAAGAAAAGCTTGATAAGATGTTCATGAGCGACGAGAATGCTTGGGCTCCCAATTCTGAATCTTTACCTCCTGTCACAACCGACGAAGACCGCGAAGATTTCGAAGATTGTGAAAGCACCAAATCTTTATCTGGAGATGCCAAAATGGTAAACGAGCTTAGGCAATCTTACAGTGGCTCAAAGAGAGCCTCCCAACCATCCTCTAATGGAAATGGGAACAAAAGCAAAAACTTTTGCCCCAAATCTGGAATGTCTGAGGCAACAGGTGTGCCTCAGATGCTTCAGGCTCAAATGCTTCAGGCTCAAATGCTTCAGTCACAGATTCAGCAATTAGTTGATGCTGCTACCCTTAGAAGCAAAGCCACAGTTGCACTGAACAAATCATTTACTATCACAGAAGCTATTGGAGTACTTGATTCCATTGAGGAGCTTGAGGAAGACACTGAACTCTATGGGTTTTCCATTGATCTTTTAATGCAGAAAGATTGCAGAGAAATGTTTATGGCATTGAAAGCTCACAAAAAAGTTTGGTATCTTAAAAGAGAATTCGAGAAAAGTAAGCGATCTGTTAATCATGTTTGACATATTCTAAGCTTTATAATTAGTATTTTTTCAATCTGATTATTGGTATTTAAGGTATAAGTTGTCTTCTGCAATGATGTAAAATGGTGTTATGTGGTTATTTTTATGTTTTTTTTCCAGTACTGAACTTTAGAAATTGAGGTGGTTTATGGGTTTAAGATCCACAACTTCTCACTTGTTCGTTAAGGGTTTTTTTGTGTGTGTGTGGACAGTTAGGTCAATTAAGATAAATTCAAATATACATAACATATGCAAAATTCGAATTCAAGATTTCTTGATTAGTAGCTAAAACTTTTAACAATGAATTATGATGTATATAGATTTAATACATTATTAAAAATCAATTTGATTGAATACAAATCTCAACGTATATTTAAATCGAAAACTTTCAAAAATAAATTTGTATTATTTGTATTTCGATTTCAATAAATTTTTAGTTAAATTGAATGTCTCAATGGAACAAATATATTGATATTGAAAGTGATCTAACCTAACTCCAAATGAGCCCAAATTAAGTACTAAAAGGGTAATTGAAAATATTGAGACATTATTTGGAGGATTAAATGATTTTCAAATCTAGCATGCATGTAGTCAATAATGAATGTTTCGATGAGGTGATTCTTACAATCCCATAATAGGCTAATTTTGACGTCTAAATGCTAAAAGAACTGCTTGTGATCATGGAAATTGATACGAGCCGTTTGAAGGAGTGTAATGTGTGACAGCCACCATCAGACCACCTGATTGTTGTTATCGGGAGACTGCACGACTATCACCATTAGATCATTGCCGGACCTTCACCCTGGGACCATCGTTGTCAAACCATCACCTGATCGTTGCCATCGAATCATTCATTGGGTTTCATTGTTGGCTCACCACCATAAAATTTCTATTATCTGGTCTCAGTCCTCTAGCCACTATTGCTTGAGTAGGGTACTCCAATCATCATTACCCAACAATGATCCTTTAATTATCGTCACTCGACTTTGATCCTTTTACGTCCTCCGAATCACAATTATTAGAATTTAATTCCTCAATCAACATAGCTAGCCTATGATCCTCCGTCCTCCGATCACATTCACCCGCATATGGTCCTCTGACCACTGTCACCCATACTACAGTCCTTCAACTTCATCTATGGTCACTGACTTTGTTGTCAGCCATTATTAAAAGCTTCAATGCTCGCCATCATCTATAAGGCAAATGCACACCATAAACATCAACTATGTTTTCCGACATCAACACCAAGATTTTATATTGAACTTTATAATCTCTAATTTCCTCTCCTTACAAGAGAATATATATATATATATATACAACAAACAATCTTTTAAAAAGAGCGCACATTCCATGGGGATCTCCTCCGATCATATTAACTTTCCTACAATCCTCTAACAATCATTGTCAGGCCACAATCTTCCAACTACATTGATGGTTGCTGACTTTATCATCTGCCGTCACTAAAATTATTGATGCTTGTCTCATCTATAAGGTTGATCAGGCTTTTAACACAAGCTATGATTTTTGATATTGCCATGAAGATTTATATTGAACTTCATGGTCTCTAGTTTCCTCACCTTAAAGGAGAGCTACTAAATATTCAATAAAGAATCTCCTAAAGTAGCTCATATGCCACATTCCTCACCCAATTTACCACATAATATATTCTACACAGCTTATACTTAGTCTATACCTCAATATATATTCTAATTATGAGGAAGGACATCATTTTAACATATAATGTATAATGTAGTAGAATCATTTTAGTTGTATCAGATCACATAAATTTTCACTTTCTAGATTTTTCACGTAAAATTATAATATCTTTAAATATTTTTAGTTGCATATATGTTGAATCTTCAAAAAATGCTAAGATAAATGACTTTTGTAACTCTACTGTTGTGAATTTTCTAGCACGTAACATAACATAAGCTTTGTTTGGGATGATTTTCTTAATGCTTCTTAAAATAATTTTTTAATATAAAAATTTAATTTTTTGTACAAAAATACTATTTTAAAAACCAATAAGAAAGCCGTCCCAAACAAAATCATAATTTTACACACTTTTATTAAAAAAATAAATATTTTTTGTATATTATATTTCAAATCTAGCAGCAGAACTTAATCCAAAAGACACATATGACATCATTTTTAGGAGAAATTATTGTCTACGCAATCCGAACGCAAAGTAAGGCTCGGATGCTATATATTTACTGCTTATTTTACTGTGTATTTTTTGATACATAATTTTTTCGTGACAAATAAGCAACAAATAAATAATACTCACAAATGAGTAATGACACACAATAAATACGCAAAAAATACGTAGAAAAAGTTATGTATAAAAATACGTAATAAAATAAGCAGTAAATACGTAGCATCCGAACCTTACTCTGCGTTCGGATTGTATACACAATAATTTCTCCATTCTTAGAGGGAAATTCCTTCTCCGAGAAGTAGAAAGAAGATAAGTGAAAGAGTAGACAAATTATAGCCATAGAACGGGCGAAAGAGAAACACTGCGAAGGGATGGCAACGCTTGTGACCATACCATCTTCGTTCACAAACCAGAAGCTTCTCCATGTTCAAGGCAAGGCGAAGCTTCGTCTTCTTCGCACCCAAACCCAGAGGTCAAGCAAATTCAGGGTACGGGCAGCAAAGCTCCCTGCTGGGGTAAGTAAGATCTGCTTCTCCGACAGATTTTCCTTGTTTTATTTTCTTAAATATAATTAGGGATTTGAAGGTGGAGATTCCCAAGATTGAGCCAAAGCTCACGGAACCCTTTCTCGGATTCACCAATACTGCTGAGATTTGGAATTCTAGGGCTTGCATGATCGGCCTCGTAGGGACCTTCCTCGTTGAACTGGTTAGTTCATTTCGCTTCTGAGAAAGATTTGATTAATAAGGAAACAATTCCAATTCAGATAAAATTCTCCCCTTTTTCCAGATTTTTCATAAAGGAATTCTGCAAATAATTGGTGTGGATGTGGGCAAAGGCCTTAATCTTCCTCTTTGATGCTGCTCTCGTTAATTGTGTTGTGTAGCAGAAAAAATGATATAATTTTGTTTATAATTTTCAGTATCAGTTGAAACTTATTCATTTTGATGCTTTTGAATAAGCTTAGATTGAGATTTTTTTTTGGAATTGATCGAAATTTTTTATAGGAGAAGCTTTTGATAATTGTTTATGATTTCAGTAAACTTTTTGGCAAAAATTAGTCAAAATTTTCCAAACTAGATTGCAAAAATTGAAACTTTTACTGATTGAGATGCATTATAGCTGTAACTGATGAAATAGGAAACTCAGGCACATTATATGTACAAGGCTTCAAATTTAAGACATCTTGATTTACAATCTTAGCTTAAAAAATAGCCTTTGAAAAATCAAAATAGAAATTGATGAAAATCAACTTCTCATGAATTCTGATTGAAAAAAAAAATTTTTTTTGATAGATTTTGTGCAAATTTAATTGGAAAATCTCAAATTTAGGATATCTTGATTTACACACTTTCAACCAACAAATTAAAATGAGTTGTATTGAAAAATAGCTTTTGAAAATAAAATCAAATATAGAAATATATGAAATCAACTTTTCAAGAATTCTGTTATAGAAAGAAAGAAAGAAAAAAAAAAAAAACGGGCAAATGAATCCTTCATAAATTCTGGTAGTATAAGATCTGTTACATGAATCATTTTTCTCCATTGTGTTCAATTAAGGGTCAATAGTCTAAATTTCAATCAACAGACTAAAATGAATTTCGTAGAAGAATAGCCTTTGAAAAATCAAAGTAAAATTGCTGAAAATTTAACTGTTTACGAATTCTTATAGAAGGAAAGAAGGAAAGAAAGAAAGCCGCAACAAACAAAATCGCCGTCATTAAGGCTTCGTTTCGGATGTTTTCTTACTATTTTGTAAAAGTCTTGAATTCAATATACACTCACACATATTGTATATATAAGATCTTGAATTTAAGAATTTTTTTTTTATAAATAGTCTAGTCTATCAATACAATCACATCAAGTTTTTATCCTACTATATTTGGGATCTGTCACATGAATCATTTTTCTTCATTGTGTCCAATTAAGAGTCAATAGTCTAAATTTCAATCAACTGACTAAAATGAATTCCGTAGAAGAATAGCCTTTGAAAAATCAAAGTAAAATTGCCGCAAATTTAACTGTTAACGAATTCTTATAGAAGGAAAGAAAGAAAGCCGCAACAAACAAAACCGCCGTCATTAAGGCTTCGTTTCGGATGTTTTCTTACTATTTTGTAAAAGTGTTGTAAAGAAAATATTTCGAAGTTATTGTAGAAGGCGGGTTCCTTATACATTTTTTTTTTAATTAATAAAAAAATAATGGCTAAATCGAAATTGTTATTGCGGATTGAAAGACAATCACTAAAAAAAATTATTTCAAATGAAGCCTAAATCTAATGAGTGTGTATGGGGTCCACTGAAAGGCCATTATAAAAAATAAAAAAAATAAAAAAAAACTATTAAATGGTGGATAATCATATAAGTTAGTAAAAGACTCATTTCATTTTGGGTGCTTGAAATTTAGAAAATATCTTGAAAAATGAATATTCTGAATTTTATTATTTGGTTGAATGCATTTATAAATTAGTATTTTTTTCTTAATTCATAAATATTTTTAATAGTGTTGATTTATTTTTAAATAAGGGAAAACAGGATTATTAATTTCTAAAATATACTTTTCATCTGTAAGAAATCAAATGTGCTTTAGAGAAGAAAATTGAAATATAGTTCTGTGACTTTTAACCTTATTGGAAATGTAAGTTGAAATAATCGAAATTTTTATCTGATCAGCTGCAAAACTAGAATTTGAGTCATCTCACCAAGATTAAGGATTCGTTTGGGACGGTTTTTTTATTGCTTTCTAAAACGGAGTTTTAGTACAAATTTTTTAATTTTGTACTAAAACGGAGTTTTAGAAAACAATAAAAAAGCCGTCCCAAACAAAACCTTATGGGATGGCTTTCTTACTATTTCTTAAAGCAGCTTTCTAGTATTAAAAGCTGCTTTAAGAAGCAGTAAGAAAACCATCTCAAACGAAGTTTAAGATTTTATTTGGGATAATTTTCTCACAACTTTATTTTTCTGACCGCAATCACAATTTATATTAGACTATTGTTTTTTCTGTTTAAATTTTTTTTTTTTTTTTGGAAGCTGCTTTTTACAGCAGTTAAAAAAATGTATTTAGTCTGCAATAACTTTACAATCATCTTTACAAAAGTTACTTCCTTACCAAACGAATCCTAAATTGAAATATAATACAATCCAATTTACCCTAGCCTTTATTTAGCTTTCTTACTTTTAGTACAGTTGTTGTAGAGTAAGTAAAATTTCAAAGCTATTATAGAAAATAATCTTTTAATACAAAAGTTTTTTTGAAAGTAATGAAAAAGCAATGGGTTAACAGAAATTATGATTACGATATGAAAAGTAAAACAGTAAGAAAGTTGTCTCAAATAAAATTTTAATCTTTAAAAAACAGGCTCTCAAACTAGTTCAATTGACACAAATCAAACATTCATGAGCAATTTTCAAAACATTCATGAACAATTTTGAAGCTTGAGGAGAACCCAATGGAACATATTAGGGCTCGAAATTTGTGCATATTTGAGCTTATTGATCTTCGGGCCAAATGGCCTGAACCATCCCAGACTCATATGAACTGATATGGCCTAAACCCTAATCCAATCAATCCTTCTTCTCACACGAGCTACGGCCATATAAATTAATTGATTAATTAATTATAAAAAAAAGAATAGAAAAGAAAAGAAAAAAACACTAGCTTCGGCCATAAAAAAGAGAGATTTACATACATACCACTTTATTTTATGCTATTTACATATCTAACACCCAAAATATTAATATTACATTTTTACAATCCATAGAGCAAATTTGGGTGCATTGAATGAAATATTAAAGTTTATAAGATGGTATGAATTGGAGTGATATATTTGATATTAAAATTGTATATGGGTGGTATACTAGTTAAATATTGCCCATCAATTGGATACATTAAAGTTCTCTAAATTTCAAGGTGGATTTGCATCCATACCCTAAAATATTTATAAATCAGATATTTAAATATTTATATTTATATGTATATCATCATAATATCTAAACCATATTAATATATGTAAGGCTTGTTCTTCTAAAACTATGCAAACCCTGCAAGAAATTCGCAGAAACTGCGCTTTAAAAAAAAAAATTCCAGATAGTCTACTTAATTTACTGAACATGAACAAGAGTCAACTATATTATAGTTGATTCAATAAGGGCTCAATATATACAATTGTTTATCTACTTTACAAATATATGCATATACTTAAAATTTTATCTTATTTATATATTTTAGTACTAAAAATAATCAAATATAATTTAAATTTATGAAAATGTTTTTAATTTCATGGATATTAGTAGGCCGGCAGAAATCCCGGTCTGCAGACATTAATCATGAAGCATATTTTAATTGAAAACTTCTAAACTTAGAACAATGAATAGTTATTTCAATAAACTTATAGTCAAAATGAACACATTGATAATATGAACACAAAGATATGAAAATGTTTCCATTTTGAGCATGAATCAACCCAAATTAAAGGCTTAAAAAGTAGTTCAAAACTTCAGGATATTGATTAGATGACCTAATGCTCTTCAAATTTGACATGTTTATAGTCAAATCGAGTGGCTTGACGAGATGAATCCAACTATCACAGCATCATTTTATTATGGCATCATTATGAATCTTAAATGTTGAATGAATGCTTTATAATCAAGAGAATCAATATAGGTCGTTTGATAGAGTGTTCCAGATTTTATCGATATTTATAGGCATGTCATCTCAAAAATTTATAAATAGGTGCTCACTCTCTACATGGAGGGGGAGGAGCTTGGGTTGAGATCTTAGACTTGGTGTTTAGATTCAAAAGAGATATGAGACTTTAAGGATCCTGAAGCACCACTACCAGGCCATCATCTAACTGTCGTCGTCGATCTTCCACAAGTTGACCACCACAACCCTCCAACCATCGCCACTCTTTGATGACGGCCCTCGAATGTTATCACCCGACTATAGTCCTCAGATAAATGTCATCCTACCATTGTCATCTAACTACGATCTTTTCGACCTCTATCACTCTTCAACTACAATCCTCCAAAAACAGTCACCCAACTATAGTCATTCCGACCTCCATCATCTTCCAACTACAACCCTCCAACTGCCATTGCTTGCTGACTACTATCCTCTCACCAGTGTCAATTGATAAGAATCCTCAAACTACCGTCTCATAATTGTGATCCTCAGGCCCGACTACGATCCTTCAAATCTCTATCGCTTGTCCGCTAAGGCCCTCAAATTGCCTTCACTCAACTACAATCCTCCAACCAGTAATCTTATAACATGTTGTTTGGTTACTTTGTCATCTACTAACTTCATCACCAACCATCACTAATAATGTCAATGCAAGTCGTTACTTATAAGATCGATGCATGTCATCAATATCAACTTTGACTCCCAAGTTCAGCACTAGGATTTGCGTTGAATTCAGAGTATGATCAAAACAACAAGCAAATGACCTATAAATGATGGTTACCCTCCCATGCATGGGACGGTTTCGACTTGGATCAAGTCATATGTTATGTACCAATGCATTCCCTTAAAAGAATGATATCATTTATAATCATTAACAAATACTAGTTTAATAATTTTAACTATGTCAAGCCTCCTAGTTTTTCCCTTTTATGAATTTTTCCTATAAAAACCCTGATGCCACTTGAAATTCCAATTTCTCTGTGAATGTTCCGGCTTAAAATTGACCTAATTATCAATTAAAAAATCTCTCCAGCAGTTAATGTCATCAACATTGACGCATTCTTAATATTATATGAAATTTTTTTTTTTAATTAGTTGTCAATAAATCTGAGCTCATTCATGACGAGCCATTAAGAGTTTTTTTTTCCCTCTGTTTGTTGCTGTTGTTGTTGATAGCCAGTGTCTGATGGTATAATTTGAAACCATCTAAGCTGCTGATATTACTTTATTTTCCTTAAGACTTTGATGACAAACTATTTTACTTATTTTATTGATAGAAAGAAAACCTAACAGCATCAAACATATTTGGTCGCTATTGTCAATGTTGCTTAAGAAAAATAAAATTGTTGCGTCCTGGAATATTCGCGGCGGTAGAGAAATATATGGTTTAACGTCTTAACATTGTACGAAGATCCAGCACACAAGCAGATAAGTGAGAGGGTGTAGCATTCATGAGAGACACCAGAGTTTTTACGTGGAAAACCCCTAAAAAGGGAAAAAACCACGGGGCCTGGCCAAGTTTGAATGAATCCACTAGTATTTGTAGTTGATTACAAATAAGGCACTTCCTTGGGAGAAGGCCTTGGATTGATGTAGCAAAGGTACATCGTATAGATTGCATTACATTGTAGGAGTTACATATACATGTTTGTTTGGTCAAAAGGATCGTAGTCGACAGGAGACCGGGGTTAGAAAGACCGTTGTCTGGTGATGGAGGTTGGAGTGACCATAGTAGGCGACATAGGTCGGGAGGACCATAGTCGGCAGGAGACTAGAGTCCGAAAGACCGTTGTCTGGTGATGGAGGTCGGACGAACCGTAGTAGGCGACAGGGATCAGAAGGACAGTAGGCGGAAGGAGACAAGGAGTCAGGTGTTAGACCCAGTGTCACTTGGAAGATCGGATGTTGATGGTCTGGCCTTGAGTAGGACGTCGGGTCTGAACATCGGGCCTTAAGCAGGATGTCGGGTCTTCAGCGGGACGTAGGGACTGAACGTCGGGCCTTAAGCGGGACGTCGAGTCTTCAGCAGGACGTAGGGACTGAACGTCGGGCCTTAAGCAGGACGTCGGGTCTTCAACAGGACGTAGGGATTGAACGTCGGACCTTAAGGCAGTGGTGCAATGAAACTCTGGCGATGCTTCGGTGGTGGTCCGGCTAGGTTCCTGCGGTGGTCCGGCGAGGTTCCTGCGGTGGTCCGACAGGACTTTTGCGGTGGTTCGGCGGGACTTCTGCGGTGGTCCGGCGGCCGTCGAGGAGGAGCTTCCTCCTCTTCCTCCTTCTCTTCTTGCTTGAGTTTTCTCTTGTGAAGAATGAGGGCTCTATTTATAGATTTTCTGTAGTGGCATGGCCCGTAAATAGGTGTGAGATCAAGGGTGAATAGGGAGTGGTTTGAATGGACGGCTGATAGTGAACCCTTCGATTGTGCACCGTTCGTTGGACATTTGGAGGCCTTAATGATGTCGGAATTCTATGATCTTGGGCTCGTTGGACTCGTCTCATCGAGCTGTTCGATTCGAGCATAATCTCGTTAAAATCGGAGACCGTTTGGTAACTCAAATTGTGGTTTGATGTAATATCAAAAATCTGCTCCAGGATCGTCCAGGACGATCTTGATCGTCCTGGGACGATCAGTTGAGAATCTGCTCCAGAATGTGCCCAGATTTGCTCCAGGTGATTTTCTGTACATATCGTCCAGGCCGATTGAGGACATCGTCCAGGACGATTGGCACTGTAGAAAATGTCGGCCTGAGAATAGTTCTGGGAACCGTCCAGAACGATCCAATTTGGTCTGATCGTCCTGGGACGATTTGGCGATCGGCCGGGCCGATCTGAAAATTATAAAGCTGATTTCAGTCATTTGGAAGAGAGAGAAAATTTTTATAAAAACGAAAATATCTTTTGAGGAGAGAGAAAGTCGAGGTGGAATTTGCAAAAGTTGATTTTCAGACGACACAGAGCCATTTTCGTCCGAGGAGACTGTTCGAGAAATTGCTGTACGCAAGGTAAGGCACATATTATTAACGAAAGAGAACAAAGTTTTTATTTAGATAGATTATTATATTTTTTCCCTCCGCCTCGAAATGACAATTGATGAAGTCAGGAGGAGTAATGAGTTTTTCATCTTTCTGCTTTCTAATTTTTTTATTTCATTTTTTTTTTGGTCTTAAAATAAGAAGATTTATTGATTCGAAATGCTTTAAACAACCAAATGACGAGCCTTCCTTCCAAGTGACTGATGAAATTAATATTGCGAAGGTCTCTAAATGCAAATTAATGTTACTTTTTTATTAGGGATGTTAATTTCGGATCATGAGTCGAGTTTGGGTTGAACCCGGAACTAACCCGGGTTCAAATAAGTCGACCATAACCTGATCCGGGTAGACAAACAGGTCGGAAATCCGAACCCGGACCCGACCCGGCGGGTTGCCGGGTTGACCCGACCCGATCCGGTTTTGGGTTCTGTCGGCGCCAGAATGTCGGAACGGCGATGGGCGGACGGCGGGCGAGGGGGCGGACCCGACACGTGAGGGCAGAGGCAGCAGCGCGGGGCAGCGGGCGCTGGGCAGCAGCGGGGGGCGCGGGTAGCGCGGGCGGGGGCAGCGGGCGTGAATCCAAATTTTTTAAATTAAACGAGTTTTCTGGTCAACCCGAACTCAACCCATTTGTTCAAACGGGTCGAATACGCGAACCTGAACCCGACCCGTTTTGAAATCGGGTCGGGTCCAACCCGGATTTTTTGGGTCGGATCCAGATCGGGTTTTCATGTCGTGTCAAATATTGACACCCCTACTTTTTATTAATTATATCTCTCAATTAGGGAGCTTTCTTTTATTTGTGATGGTTACCAAACATCAAAGGCTCATGTTTGGCATATTTATCTAAATGCATGGCTGGCATTATTATATTTATAATTGCATGAATGTATCATCTACGACTATTTTCTTATTGCTTATTAAAACAACTTTTTTAGTATACATTTTTTTTTTATTAAAAAGTTGTTTTAAGAAGCAATAACTCTGCTTATTGCTTCTTAAAGCAGCTTTTAGTATAAAATTTAAAAAAGTAATCCCAAACGAAACCTAAGTCTAATTTTCAGTGTCTTATTTTGAGTAGATTGTAGTTATTCCACGTATCTGCTTAAGTGATGGTACTGAAGTGGATCATTTTCATGGTGGAATAAAGAACGGAGTTCACTTAAATATGTATGAAATAGATTAGCAGAGTTGGAAATAAGGCTATCAACATTAATGAATAAATTAGACCAATTAAGACAAAATCATAAACACGTTACATCCATAAGTCTCATACCCAAGACCTCTTGGTTGTAGCCAAAGCTCTTAAACAACAGATCACCAATGTGAGTTGCGTCCCACTAAAATTCTTATGGAAGAAAACTACCAATTTTTACCTAAAATATTTGCCAGAGCATATTGCAACATAGCCATTGCATGGTAATTTAATAATAAGATAACTAAATAAGTTTCTCAATAGGATTGGCCATATCATCCTTAAATTTAAAATTTGAAATAATCTCCAATAATGTATCATTTGTATAACTCCTTAATTTAAACTTTGCTATAAGAGAGAGAGAGAGAGAGATTGTGCTTAATTAAAAAATTAGAATTATCTCTAATAATTGATATAACTACGTACTCCTTTACTTCAAAGGACAATGTATTGTTTAATTTAAAATTTAAAATGATCTTTAATAATTTGTAAAACTTCTCCTTAATTTAAGCCTTGTTCAAGAGAAAGATTATTGTTTAATTTGAAATTAAATCATTTGTGGACCTTTCTCCTCAAACTCTCTTTAAGGAGAGCTAAATATTTGATGGTGGGTTGATGTGATGTTTAGTCATTAAATGTTTGTGACGATCATTAATTTAGAAATTATAAATTTAAAATTTGAAATTGCATTTATTAAAGTTTGAACATTTTCTTCATAGATGAGATGCCAACAAGTTAGGATGAGGGAAAGAAAGCTCTCTTGGATAAAATAATCATGATTTATATTGCTGATATATCATAAAAAAATTATCTTGATTGGACATGAATATCGAGGCAAAAATCAAGTTGGAAACTTCAAAAATTAAATCGGGGATCATTTGTACTCCGTTTTTAGTAAACTTATAGTTGAACTGAGCGTCTCGAAAATACAAATCCAACGACACCAAATTCAACTCAATCTGAGCCCAAATGTGTCTGAATCTAAGACCTGAAGCGTTATTGGAAAGTTCAATCCACAATTTAGATTATCAAACAGTTTTCAAACATGGCATGCTTATAGTCGAATCGAGCGGCTTGACTAGACGAATCCAACAAGCCCAAGATCGCTGAATTCCGATATTATTAAGACATTCAAATGTCTGACGAACGGTCCATGATCAAGGGATTCAATATCGGCCGTCTATCCAAATCACTCCCCATTTGCCCTTGATCCTCCTCCTATTTACGGGTCATGCCATCCTCAAAATTATAAATAACCCCTCATTTCTCTTAAGAGGGGACCCAAGCAAGAAGAGAAGAGAGGAGGATAAGAGAAGAAGAGGAGGGAAGAAACTACTCCTCGACCACCGCCGGAGTTCCGCCCGATTTTCAAGTGACACCGGAGTTCCGTCCAACTTTCAAGTGACGCCGAAACTTCGCCCAATTTCCAAGTGACGCCAGAATTCTGTCTGATATCCAAGTAACTCTGGAGTTTTGCTTGAATACCATCTAATGTCAGAGTTCTCCCCGGTTGCTGACTAACGTCAGACTTCTACTCGACGCCTAACCTCCGCTCGTCATCAGATTTCTACTCAAGGTCAGACTTCTGCCCGTTATCGAAGTTTCATCGGACATCTATCTGATGCTGGATTTTTGTCCATTGTCGGACTTCTCCCTAACGCCATCCTTCTGACCTCCATCGTCAGACAATGGTCTTACCGACCTCCGTCGCCCGCCGACTACGATCCTTCCGACTTACATCACCCATCGACTACGGTCTTTTCGACCAAACGAACATGTCAACAGTGACTTTTTGTATTCTCATCATGTACTACATATAATGTACATCAAGCTAAGACCTTCCCCCCTAAGGAAGGGCCTCATTTGTAATCGACTGCAAATATTAGTGGATTCATTCAAACTGGGCTAGGCTCCGTGGTTTTCTCGTTTTCAAGGGTTTTCCACATAAAAAATTTGGTGTCTCATAAATGCTACACCCTCTCTCTTATCTGATTGCACGTCAGATTTTCATACAAAGTTAAGACGTTAAATTTTATATTTCTCTATCGACGCGAATACTCCATGATGCAACAATTGCCATTCAAGAAGATGAGAGGTGTCCATATTGTGGAGTAGAAAAAAAATGTAGAATTTGTAGGAATTCCTCTAGCAAGGTTAAACCATGCTTTTATTTATTTCACTAAGGCTTTGTTTGGAATAGCTTTCTTACTAATTTTTAAAACATATTTCTAGCATAAAAATGTCTCGAATAAAAAAATTTTATACTAAAAAATTGTTTTAGAAATCAGTTAAAAAGCCGTCCCAAATTAGGAGATTAGGCCTAAATGATAGAATCATAGAAAGGCTTCATTTGAGACAACTTTTGACCTTTTTTTTCGCTACTTTTAAATTATTTTCACATTAAAAAACTTTTTAGAACGTAGTAAGAAAACTATCCCAAACGAAGCCAATCTTAACGATATTTCAAGATAATTTTGTTGCTTCTCAATCATAATTTAACATTTTTGAGAATCATTTAAAATATTCTCTTACTTTGTGGAAACTAAAATAATAATGATAATTGCTTAACCCTCTTTCATCATAAATATGTTGCTTAAAACTTGCTTCATTATTCTATGTCAACTCTCATCTCAACTGGATCGATTCAAACCAAAATTTGATTCAATATTCAAGTTGTATTCAATCTTCGAGCTAAAATCATATCCCTATTAAGAAGAAACACAAGAGAATGTAAATATCTTAATTTATTTAAGGGTGATTGGTGAAAAAATTAAATTATTAATGCAAAAGAAGCCACTAGGGAAAGTTTAGTGAATTTTTTTTTTTTTTTTATCACTAGAAAAAATTTGAATCTAATAATAATCTTTCAAAAAGGGTTTCATCTATGTCATCAAAGTAACGAGTGACACAATAAGACTTCGTTTGAGATAACTTTCTTACTATTTTTTAAAGTAATTTTTAATTACAAAAGTTTTTTGAACTAAATTTTTTTATATTTGAAAGCTACTTTAGAAAGCAGCAAGAAAGCTGTCCAAAACAAAACCTAAGTCGCAAACGACTTTCACCTCCAATAAGATGGGTCTATTTTAGCTCTATTATCAAAATAATAAAGTGATTGGAAGTAGGGGTGGAGGGATGATCGCATTAGGAGTGGATCTTAGACTCTTAAGCCTCGTTTGGGACGGCTTTCTGACTGCCTCTTAAAGCAACTTTTTAGTACAAAAATTACTAGAAAGCTGCTTTAAGAAGTAGTAAGAAAGTCGTCCCAAACGAAGCCTTAGTCATTATGGAATAAGGGTGAAAGTGAAGCCTAAATTTATAGGAAATAGATCCGCGAAGAGTGAAGATAATAATTTTATGAACTTTAGGAAAAAACTATCTATAGAAGAAAGAGAAATGCATAATTCATTCATGATTGAAATAAGGTACAAATAATATTTTATGGACAACTCATCAATATTCTTATATAAAAAAAAGCCATCTAAGAACCACCTAAGAAAATATCCAAAGTATTAAATATCATATCATCCCATCTTATTTTCTATTAAAATACAACTACATACTTATAGTCATTATATAATAATTACAACAACAAAAAACATTCAATAAATTTCTTCAAAGGGCCAATCATATCCTATTTAAAAATTGAAATTTAAAATGGCATCCCATAATGCATCATTGGTGCAACTCTTTCTTAATTCAAGCTATGCATCAAATGATATATTATTATTTAATTTCAATTTTATAATTACTTCTAATAATTGGTATATCTCCCCCTTAGTTTAAGCCTTGCTTTAAGGGAAGAGCATTATTTAGTATAAAATTTTAAATTTTAAATTACATCTACTAATTAGTATACATTTTCTTTAACTAATTAGGCCTTGCATTATTATTTAATTTTTAATTTAAAATTATATTATTTGTGGACCTTCCTCCTTGATTCCAACTAGCTACAACTTTCTTAATTTCAAACCATTTCTTAATTTATAAAAATCAACTAATTAGGGAGGAAAGATAGGAAACCCCTTGGTCAAAATTATTATGCTTAGTAAAGTCATTTCAAAAGAGCAGAGGCATCATCCTTTTGTGAAGGAGAGCCAAAATGCTAAATTTCTTAAAATTCTTCTCATATCGCTAGGTCACGCTTGAATTTTTCACTGAATGACATAAAATCTTGATGATATCTTACTCAGACTTTACTTGGGACAACTTTCTTACTGCTTCTTAAAGCATTAAAGCATATATCTAAAACGTAAGAAAGCTATCACAAACAAAGCCTCAATATAATTATATTATTCCTTCATTAGTTGATAATATACAATTCTTCTCTTAATCAATGAAATTTATAGAAGATTGATATATAGTAGATATTTTTTTTTTTCATAAATATGATGACCTAAAATTTGTATCATTGTTCTATATTAACCTCTTTAATATAATTATGCTTCAACCCATCCTACTTTGCTATATATTTATTTTAGCATTATCATTTATTCAATTTGTCTTCTTTATCAATCAACACTATGTTAGTTCAAAGGTACACTAAAACAATAAAAGGAAAGCACCACCATCCAAATGTGAGTGGCTAAGATGATTTATGTGAACATATGAATATAAAATAAACATATCCATATGCAAGGCTCTATCTTATAAATTTAAAATTCTTGAGGCAAATTTATTTTGAAATCTTGCTTATATATATATAAAATGCTAATATATTTTAAATACATTTTATATTAATATTTTTTAAACAAGCTAACTCGTGACCTTATGAGTAGAATTAGGACGAGCTCATACTTGACTCATTAGGTTATCATGGCTTATCTCACTTACACCGCTATGTTAGTTAGGAAAAATTATTCTATGCGGAAGTTGAATTCCGTTCGAATAACTAAGCCCGCGGCTCAGTACCAGGCTCGATCGGTATCACTGATATGACTCATTCTGATTGTTATATGAATGTAAATCTATATTCAACATCTACACAGAATAATCTATCGTAAGTTAGGCACTCTCTGATTATTTGCTCTCTGAAATTGTTTTCAAACTGCCGTCCCTAGGCCGGTTCGCAATGTCCAAGTACCATCGCGAAGCATAATTACCCATGTGGCTAAGTCTTAAGGACTAAGGGTATTTCAGTAATAAACCAAAACATCAGGCGACACTGCAGTCCTCCCATTTCTGATACGGTAGCAAACATGCCAACAGCAACTCTTCGACTGTCTCGTTTCTACATATATTGATTAATTATATTCAAAAAAAAATATTCAAAAAATAAAAAAAAAAAGAATAAACAGAGCTTACTCAGTAACTCATATGTTATATTTATTTTTAAATAAACCTAATAAATAAAAAAGTTATAATAATTAAATTTAGATAATTTTCCCTCCAAAATAACATAAACGACAATGCACTCTCTTACGAAAGCAGTCGCATGCGACGGCTCCGCAGTTGAAGAGCTCAATAAAACCCTCTCCATTCCTCATTGGACATGGCCAAATTCTCTGAGTAATGTTCCTCTCACTTCTTCGTGCTCACCGGATCGTGGGAAACCCGCCGGCTTGCCCTTAATTTTGTTTTTTTTTTTTCTTTAATTACGAGAACTTTTGGTTAAACAGCGGAAATCCCCGCTGAAATTTCCAACAATTTTTGTTTTTTTTTTTAGATTTTCCATTGTAGTTTGGCTTAGGGTTTCGCCATTTTAGTGCCAGATTTAGGGAATCATCCCCTTCCTCTCCACCTCCTACACTTTATTTTCCATGTCTTCTCCGATTCCGACGGCGATGGCAACGTCGTATTGGTGCTACAGCTGCAGCCGCTTCGTTAGGGCTTCGCCCAGTGAATCCATCTCATGCCCCGACTGCCACGGCGGATTCCTTGAAGTGATCGGCAATGCTCTTCCGGCTCGTACCGGAGCTCCAAGCGGCGCTCTCCGCCGCAACCGCACAACTTCCTCCAGCGATGAGTCCTTCCCCACCGCTCGCCGTGTCGATTTGGGGTCTCGGCGTAACCGCCGTGCCTCCGTTGGCCACGGCTCTCCGTTCAATCCCGTCATTGTGCTCCGGGGCTCGGTTGCCGACGTTGACGCTTCGCACTCCAACGATGGTAGCAACAGTTTTGAGTTTTTCTATGATGATGGCGCAGGCACGGGACTCCGCCCGCTGCCCCAGAGCATGTCAAATTTTCTCATGGGATCCGGCTTTGATGAGCTTCTTGATCAATTGACGCAGATCGAAAACAGTCCTATGGGTGGTGGGAGGAGCTACGAGAACACTCCGGCATCAAAGTCGGCCATTGAATCATTACCCACAATTACGATCACTGATAACCACATCGTCACGGATTCCTACTGTGCAATTTGCACGGAGGCGCTAGAGCTCGGGGACGAAGCTCAGGAGCTTCCTTGCAAACATATCTTTCACCAAGATTGCATTCTTCCATGGCTGTCGTTGAAGAACTCTTGTCCTGTTTGCCGGCACGAACTGCCTACTGATGTTGAAAGAAGGGGCGGGGATGTTACAGGGCAGGCTTTGATGGGCAATGAGGATAACTCGGCTGGACTCACGATTTGGAGGCTTCCTGGTGGTGGTTTTGCGGTGGGTAGGTTTAATGGTGCCAGGAGGGCTGGAGACCGAGAGCTTCCCGTGGTTTACACTGAGACGAACAGTAGTTTAAGTTCCGTTGGAGTGCCAAGAAGGATTTTGTGGTCTTCCAGAAGGAGAAGATCAAGAGAACATCGAGGAGTTGGTCGAATGTTTCATAACTTCTTCTCCATGTTTCGCTGCTTTAGCCCTTCTTTGCCCTCTTTTTCGTCTTCAAGATTGAGATTGCCTTCTGCATCTGAAGAATCACAAAGTTAGAGTAGCACAACAGTGCTTGGTCGATTGGAGAACTGAATTGAGACAAGATCGAGAAGGAATACGTATGGATAAAGAAGAAAAATTGCCTTTTTTTATCTTTCTTTTCAGATTTGATGGTGTTTAAATAATACCAAGATTCAAATACCTTATTGCATACTTAGTTATCTTCAATTTTGTAAATAGAGAAGCAGATTCCCCCGTGGCTTCAGCGCTGTTGTGATTGATGTCATCGCGGTTTGATCAGAGTTTAAGATCTTGCAGGTGCATGAATTCTTAATATGTTAGTCTTCATGTTTATTTATCTCTTGTTAAAATTTCTTTATTTTGTATTTTGCTTATTGATTCTATATTGGATCCGTTATTTGAAATTTAAAATTTAAAATTTTATCTTCTGCTCTCTATCTTCCCTGATCTGTTTGAGATGAACTCCATTATTATCACACCCTTCTTATATCTATTTTAATTTTTTTTAATGAACTTTCATCAGTAAATGATCATATGAGAATTTTTGTGAAATATTATTGAAATTAAGATAAATCTGTGCAGAATTCTTCTGTTGATTGATTTGTCTAAAAATTAGTTTCTTATGGAATTAAGAGCTTTAAGATGGTGGTGAGACCTGCAATGTTTTATGGTGCCGAATGTTGGCCATTAAAAGAGAAGTATACTACTAAGTTAAGTGTTGAAGAGATGAGGATGCTCAGGTGGATGAGTGGCTTTACCCTTAGAGATACGATACGAAATGAACATATACGTGAAAAGGTCGTAGTAGCTCCAATGGAAGATAAGATTAGAGAGAGTCACCTTAGATGATTTGGTCACATAAAATATTGGCCTTCTGATGACCCGGTAAGGAAAGTAGAGGTAGACCTAAACAGACTTAGTTAGAAAATATCAGGAAATGATCTTTCTTTATTAGATTTAAACGAGAATTTGACTTTTAACATGACACAATGAAGAAAAAGGATTATTGTAGCCGACCCCACGTAGTCGGACAAAAGCTTGTTGTTGTTGTTGTATGGAATTTAGAGCGTTTTTGCTGAAAGAAACTGGCTGCCCCTATTGTATAATGAATACAACAGCCTCAATATCCAACCGATTGTTCTTCTATTGCCAACTATTGTCCGTAGTTGTTCAACAATTGGTTTGTTCATCCGACTTGAACTTCTGCAGTTTTCTACAGGCTGTTTCTGTTCTTTTGTTGGCCTAATTAACCAACCTTTTGTACAGCATTTATTCTTTTAAAATTTGTCAATTTATTGTTAGTTTTATTTTTGTTTAATCTTGTCATTAATGGGATGCTTAGGCTATACGTATATTTATACATTAATGACCATTGACGGTAGTTTTGTTTGCTGACATTGATGAATATCTCATTAACTAACCTTCTTTTAGGCTTACGAATTGGTCTTTGGTGTCCTTCTCAACTAAGCAGGAGGCTTGAGAAATAATTATGTTAGAGGGATGGTGAGATTAAGCTAACAACTTATTAATATTTTTTCCATTGCTTGATACAACAAATATGAAGATTTTCAGTAATTTTCTGGCCAAAATTAGAAGGGATTATGACTTTGTTTAGGACAATATTTTTATTACTTTCTAAAATAATTTTTTACTATAAAATTTTTATAAATTGCATTAATAATTATGGAAATTTGATTAGGATGAATTTTAAAAAATAATTCATTACTCATAAATTGCATTAAAATTCAGTCGAATTAAATTTTGATTAAGATGTGTCCATCTAATTTTCTCCTAATTTGTTTAGTGTGATGAGCTACATAGCTTAAACCAATAGTAGGGTTTGTTAATAGGAGGGAAAATAACCAAAAATAAATAAATAAATAAATAAATTTTAATATTCAATTATAAGGCATCCTTTGTAATAAATTTGGCCTTTTGTACTTATAAAAAATATTTTTAAAAAATAAAATTTAATGCGCCACTTATTATAGGAACGGACTCAGGAAGATCTCAGGTGGGCAATTACGCATTTTAAGTTTATTTGTGTGTTTTTTTAAGCTTTTTAAAGTTTTTTTTTTTTTTTTTTTTTAAATCACTATCATTCAGCAGAAATACGACAAGCAAAGCCAATATCCTTAGATGATTTACTATTTCTTATATTTTATGAATTAAAAAATTACTTTAAGAAAATCATTCTAAATGAAACCGAAGAAATCTTCTCCTGCGTGGAACGCTAGATTTTCCTAACTACTCAAAAAAAAAAAAAGGTATAAAATAATTAATCACATTTTTTTAATAATATGTAATAAAATATGAATTATTCTGTTCATTCAGAAAAAAGTTAGCAAATAGACAATAAGTATGTCAAGAATGGGATTCGAACCCATGCCCTTTCGGACCAGTACCTGAAACTGGCGCCTTAGACCAACTCGGCCATCTTGACTGCGCTTTTAGAAGGTGGTTTTCTAATTTATATTCAAATTTCCTTGCCGGAGCATATCATTTGTTTACATATCTAACACTCAAAATTTTAATATTACATACATACCATCATATACTATTTTAATATCAAATATGCCACTCATATTTCTTTCCTACCACTCATATTTGATATAAAAATGAACTATGGGTTGTATGTAAGTAATATTAAAGTTTTAGGTGTTAAATATGTAAATAGAATAATATAGAGTAGTATACATGTAAGAAAATTCTTAGAACTACAACATCACTTATTTAACATTGAGATTTCTATTTTCTTAGCATGAAATTCTACCAATAAAAGAGACTTTATGAACATAGATCTCAATGTTGAAATATTTTTTCTAAGTATGTTTTTGTATAGGGGTGTCAATATTGGACACGGCCCAAAAATTCGACTCTAACCAGACATGAAAATTTTAGGTTCGGGCAGCCGGGGCAGGCAACGTGGGGCTGGGGGCAAGCAACACTGGGCTGCGGGCAGCCGGGGCAGCTGGGGAATATGGGTTTTCCGGGTCATTCCCGGGTTTCCAGGTCAACCCGAACCCAACCCTGTTTTGTAAACGGGTCAGTTTTCTAGACTCGAACCTGACCCGCTTCTGGTTCGGGTCAACCTAAACCCAAAATTTTCAGGTCAGATTTTCGGGTCGGGTCCATTATTGACAGGTCTAAACAAGACATAGTATAGCATTATTTCGGGTCGGGTCCATTATTGACAGGTCTAAACAAAAGACAGTATAGCATTATTTCATACAAAAAGAGAGTATCCCTTTGATCATTTTCTTTGTTGTTGATTGAGAGAATGGAATACTGTTTGCTGATGGAGGAGCTTAGTGTCAGTGATTAGGACCTTGATAAGAAACCTTCTGTGGGAGTTAATACTTCTTTTATTCTTTTTGAGCTAAAATTATTCTTAAACTTATCATCTTTGATAAACATTTATAAAGTGTAGGCAGATTTTACTTTAAAGTTTTGAATGGTAAATTTTACTTAAATAATTTAAATTTTATTAAAATTTTCATATATTTTATTAGAATTTATGCCCAAAATAATTAATTTTAAAATTAAGGAACTTTTTTTAAAATAAGCCGCATAGCATTCTCAAACTTTACATACGAGTAGTGTTGCGTCCTGAAAAATTCGCGGCGGTAGAGAAATATAAAGATTAATGTCTTAAAACACCGCAAAAATTAAAAGAAAAAATAATATATTTCTTTTACATTGCATTCTTTTTTCCTCTTACCAAACAACCCCTTAAGCAATATAATACAAAATCTTCCTATGATGTTGGACTAAATATATGTAGCTTATTATTCAAGTAAAAATTATTGCATTGTTCATCTCTTTTATTAAATTTTCACGTGAAAAGAAAAGGCCATCCCGAGTTCTTAATTAGTTTTTTTAATTAATTATATATTTTTTAATTCTAAATACATATTTATTTACTTAATAATATTTATTTATTTAAACTATTTTATTGATAAAGAGTATAGATTAATTTTAAATTAGATTTTTATTCTATATAATTTAAATTTATTATAATTTTTTTTATAAATTTATATTAGGTATTATAACTTGAATCATTAATATTTTTAATATTAATTTATTTACATAATAAGTTTATCCACCTTCAAAAAGAAGAAGCTAATTTCGCTTTGAAATAATACATCATTTGGCATAATTTTGGCCCCCTCACAATCCCGAAATTGCACATTACAAATTCATTGAAGGCCATAGATGTACACAATCAATTAAATTAAAAAAAAGATAACTATTTCACCATATTGAATTGTTATCAAACCCACAAGAAGAGGTTAAAATTACTTAATACAAACCATGGAAAAATTTTAAATTTAGATTTTGTTTGAGACAACTTTTTTATTGCTTTTTAAAATTGAAATTTTAGTAAAAAATTTTAAAAAGCTATAAAAAAATCGTCCCAAACGAAACCTTAAAGATACCAAAAGATATATGATGAACTTTCCCATCTCTTCAAATATGAATATAAAGTTGCCAAACTAGAAAATCAGTCGAGGCAAACTTCAGCTTCATTTGGGACGGCTTTCTTACTGTTTGTGGAGGAACTTTTTAGCATAAAATTTTTATTTTTTGTGCTAGAAAACTACTTTAAGAAGCAGTAAGAAAGCTGTCCCAAACGAAACCATCCTTTGCAACTATACCATAACGTATAAATTCTTATAACTTTCTAGTGCATATGGCCAACAATATTTATTGCTTATAGTTCAAAAATCAAATCCCACAGATAAAGAGGAAGTAACCAAAAAAAAAGGAACAGAACCATTATACCTACTTACTTCCCCTTCCCTTTGCCTTTTCCATGCTTTTTCTTAGCGTCTAACTTGGCCTGAACTCGAGCAGCAGCAGCAGCTTTTGCTTCTTCCCTCTTTTTCTTCTCATCTTCCTTCAATGCTGCAGTACTCTCCCTCTGTTTCTTCAATTCTCTACGATAATAACATGCAAGTATGGCTTTATGATGCAATGAGATTAATAAGATTAATAAATTTATATTCCAAATTAAAATATCATGGAACTTTTCAAGAAAATTTAAGCTTTAATGGTGGTGACATTAATATGTAGTCAAAATCCATATTTGTTTCGTTCCTTGTTCTACCTAAGGTTTTGCAAGTGAACAACAAACGGGGAGTTGCAGAAAGAGATCCCCACTTACTCGAGTCTAGCTTTTTCATCTGAAACACTACCAAGGCTTGCACCTTTTCTAGGCCTGCATGCAACAAGCTCCACCTCAAACGTAAGTGTCGCACTGCACTCTCAAAAAAGTTTGAAATTATTATGTGCGATGTCCGGACCATCCGGACGCAAATCCAGACGCGCCACATCACCCGGATGCACTGACCCCGGGTGACGTTACACGTCCGGATTTTCTTCCGAACAAATCCGAACGCCGCACGTAATAATTTTTCCAAAAAAGCATCTATAGTTAGTCCAACTGCTCCAATAAATTGATTTCTATCTCAAAATAATATTTGTTTGAAGCAATTTAGGTTATATGACAAGGAAAAAATCTGCAACCAGACAGAAGGCAGTGAAGCGGTTATCTTACTCTGGAGGTATCTCTGGAGGAGAACCAGCACTTCCATAGGCATATTCCGGCTTGCAAGTAATTTTCGCAATCTCCCCAATCTTTAAGGAATGAAAGATTCAATATTTATAAACAAATTTAGAAGCAGCAGTAGTTGTCGTGGTGTTGAAGTCAGAAGGAATGAAAATTTATGGTTACCTTCATAGTTCTCAAGGCTATGTCCCAAGACTTGATCACAGTGCCCGCTCCAAGCTCAAATGTAAAAATTGAGTTGTCTTCACGAGTGGTATCAAAAACCTCACCAGTTTCAGCAAGAACTCCTTCATAACGAACTGTTAAAAGATTTTTGTATAAATTCTGTAAAATGGCTAAGAAAATCAATTAAACTAATAGTGCAATACTTGAAATGGGAAACTTCAGAGAGTGGATGTAGGTCGTGTTTGACCGAACCACTAGAAATCTTTGTGTCTTTTTATTTCCGCTGCTTTAATTTCTGTCATTTTATTTTTTGTGGTTGAAAAATTACTTTTGAAAATTCTAAAAACAACCTGCTCAGTTTGTTAAAACGGTTTCGAACTTTTAAATTCCAATAAGAGGCAAATTTTTAAAAGTATCAATTCACCTCCCTCTTGGTTAGTCTTTGGGACATAAGCTTAGGTCTAACAACTTAACTCATATTCACAAGTTTCAACATGGTTACCTATAGGTGAATTCAGATCACAAAAGGAAAATGAACCGTCAATTTTTCTAGGGATATAAGAGGAAAAGACTACTTGCGTTTTTAGTATGCACGCAGGCCTGCTAGTAAAAGTTTAGAAGTGTATAGGTTTGTTGAGTTGCTCAGCCTGAGAAGACCCTGTTAAAATATTTAATAGCCATAAAAGAGTGTGAGAGACAAGATGAAAGACCTGAGAAGACAAGATGGGGCTTTTGCAAAAGGGGTTTACTCATCCAGGCTTGAAATAATTTATCAAATTCTTGGTTGAAACAGCATTAGATTCCCAATTTCACAAAAAGCCTTCTTGATTCTAATTTTGCCCAGTTGCTTTCGCTCATTATCAGCATTTCTCTATAAGCCTTACTAAATCAATTCTTTTGTTGGAAGTTAGTTTATAACAACAATCAAATCCAACTGACAAGGTCATGCGAGGATATAATACAAAAGAAGATAAATATATTAAGCTTCAAAGGGCAATTCTTTTAATTAAATGTTCTACAAAGGCTACTGGTAAATTAGCACAGAAAAAAAAGAAAATCTAATAAAAGAAGCATACTTGTCAAGTATTTTTTATTCGGAATCAATCAACATGAATAGATGGTAATATATCAATTAAAAATAAGAACTATAAGAACCAATCAAGATGAAAACTTTAAAAAAAGAAATATCAATAATTATATTAATGAGAATTTCTAAGCTAAAAAGAAAATTAATGATGAAATGTTCCTTCTATAGTTATTTATACATCTAATATGATTGTATAATCATTCTAAGGTTCATTCCTATTCAACCTATAGACTAATGGCTGAGGTAGGACTTTCAGCAAGGCTACATTAAGAAAAAAAACTTGTAGAATGATCTAGCTAAGATGATAGAATTTTGAAATTAAATTAATAAGGAGACATGGAAATTTTCTAATAGTAAGCTAGATGGCTAAGTAAGAAAACTGTTCATTTTTTAATGAATGAGAATGGAAATTGCAAGGCCAAACTCATTTTGAATGGTAACTTGAGCTAACATCAATGATGTTAGGGGTGTCAATATTTGACACGACACGAAAATCCGACCCGAATCCGACCTAGAAATTTTGGGTTTAGGTCAACCCGAACCCCAACTGGGTTGGGTTTGGGTTAGGGATTTCAACCACCCGTTTGTAAAATCGGTTCGGGTTGACCAGAAAATCCGAACTCAACTCGGATTGATATGTTTTTAATTAATTTTAGAGGGTTTAAAAGAGTGTTATGAAATAAGTAAATGTTATTTAAAAAAAAAAAAAAATCATGTTGCCCAAACCGAACTAAGCTATGTTTATTTTAAATTGATTGAAGTAAATCTTACCTTAATTTGATTCAGATTTAAATAAATTGAATTAAATAAAAAAATAAAACATATATACCGAAGCTGGTCGGGTTTGGATCTGAAAAATCGACTCGTTTGCAAAAGTGGGTCGAGTTTGGGTCTAATCGAGCAGTGCCGGTTCAGTTCAGGGATGACATTGAATCCGACCTATGACCTGATTTTGACAGCCCTAAATGATGTTAATATTTTTTATGTCAATAGTTGTGTCACCTTCACTTTTAGGTGCAGGCCGGGTCATCTCAGCCATTCTTAATGGATTTTCCATCATTTTAATATTACTTTGCTCATTGCCGTAAGGTTGTACTACATTCACTTCCGAAAGGATAGCCATTCTGACCATCATGTACGTGTAACCTCTAGAACTTTCAATCTAGCTTTATTCATTTCCCATGCATGATCATATAATGTTCACTTCTAGATGGAAGACCTCCTTGCATTACTTAGTGATCTTCCTGATACTTAAATTAATTTTAAAAAAAATCTATTTTTCACGTAGCAATTTTACAATATTTTTGCAAGCACTTGCAATTATCACAAACAAACTAAAATTCATTACACAGTTAACCTCAATAGGAAATTGATCCTTATTGATTGAGTCTGTCCAAATTGAGCTTTCATTTGATCTAAAATAAAAAATCCAAACCCAAATCAAGGCCAAGCTGCTTGAACTGGTCATGTTATCACCCCTACCTACATTTCAGACATATTGACATTTAAACCCAGAAACTGGCAACAATTTTTTTTAAGCACTGAAGTTAGTCTAATTTAATATCACCACAGAATAAACAAACTATTGAGAAAAAAAGGAGCTAGACGAGTGGACTTCATATACAGATGTAATTATTAATGCTACAGGTCACATGGGCTACACAAAACACTCTTTTCTGCGCCACTACTCTGACCGTTAACGATCTCTGTCACTGTAGCCATATATGCTCTGCTTCGGTCTTATATACCGCGAGCACCTCAATAGAAACGATGAGCATTTCTACTCAATTTACTGTTCATCTTCTTCTAACCATGTCTCTGCAGGAATCTCTTCATGGTATCAGAGCACACTAAGCTTCACCGCAATCCTCATCGTCCTCAATGGCGGATCAAGGAAGCTCGTCTCAGACTCAATCATCCTCTCATCCAAGCACGACATCTCTATCAGCCACGATGGCCGATTTCACAGTGCCTCCACCCCTCAAATTTCTTATGTCCAATCTCAAACTGCTGGTGCACACTCAACTCACAGTGGAGAACTACGCCATATGGAGGTTACAGATTCATCAAGCATTCTCAGCCAATGGGTTCGAAAGCTACCTCACCGAGCTCCGTCCCACCCTCCGACCAGAAACTGTGGAAATTAATAGATCAGAATCTTGTATCTGCTCTATTTTCCACAATATCTCCCTCGGTCCTGCTCTACATTCTTCATCTTAAAAACTCTCACGACATCTGGAACACACTGGAACTCCAACTGCAACCTTCCAATCGTTCGCGCGTCCTCCAGCTGAAGAACGAGCTACACAATGTTCAGATGCGTGATCAAACCATTCCCCAATATCTTGCTCAAATCAAATCTCTAGTGGACAACATTGCTGCGGCCGGATCGCATATAGAAACCGAGGATGTCATCTTATACACCTTGAAGGGCTTAGCGATCCGAATCTCACCTCACGATATCTCTGGAATCCTTATACTCTCTGCTATGCAGCGAGGAAGTTAACCTTCAGTCCGAACTCCAGCAAGATACGACTTCAACCGGTGATGTTCAAGCTTTATACTTGTCCAGGGGACGAGGAAAACCTTCAACACCTCGCAGCACCAGGGGCCGCGGAACTCCTTCTAGTTCCACTGCAACTATGAACAGGGCTTCGTATTCTAAAGAACAAATTCAGCAGCAAACGAATCGCCCCTCCCCGAGACCAACATGCCAGATCTGTGGAAAATCTGGGCATTCGGCCTTATCGTGCTGGCACCGATACAACTCCAATTACAGCTCGCCACTGGTCTCCAATACAAGAGCTTATCTTACCCCATCTCAGAACACCACCAGCAATGAGTGGATACTTGACTCAGGGGCCTCTGCTCATCTCACACCCGACGTTCTACACATACCGTAACCAACATCCTATCAGGGCTCAGATTCCGTCTCTACAGCGAGTGGATCATCACTTCCCATCCATCATAGTGGCTCGGGTAAACTTCCTCTCCCAGAAACAAATCGTAAGTTAAAACTCACTCGTCTCCTTAATGTTCCTTCAATATCACACAATCTATTATCTATATCCAAGCTTGTCACTGACAATCAATGTTCCGTATCATTCGATCCTGGTAGATTTGTCATCAAGGACCTACGGGACAACACAATTCTTCACCGTGGCCATAGTCAAGACGGAATCTATCCACTCAAAGCCCTCCACACCACAACATCTCCAGCCACACCAACTTCAGCTTCGATATGGCACGCTCGCCTCGGTCATGCTCATCCCCGTGCAATGGCCGCTCTATCTACACTTCTTCCAGAATTAAAGAAATGTTCTCTTTCTTTTGTCTGCACTTCGTGTAATGTGGCCAAGAGCCACCGTCTTTCTTTTCCAAAACAAGCAAACCATGTATCTACTCCATTTAGTCTAATACACTCAGATGTTTGGGGTCCTTCCCCTGTCTCTTATTTAACCGGTTATCGTTATTATTCTGTGTTTATCGATGATGCCACACGCTATTGCTGGGTTTACTTAATGCATACTAAGAATGAAACTTACTTAAAATTTAAACAATTTCTTGCAATGGTCACAACTCAATTCAAAGCAACCATACAAATCTTTCGCTCGGATGCCGGTGGAGAATACACAAGTCACGAATTCAAAAACCTTCTCCAAACCCACGGCATTCAACATCAATTCAGCTGTCCAAACACTCCTTAGCAGAACGGTGTCTCTGAAAGGAAGCATCGCCATCTTCTAGAAACCACGCGCACTCTTCTACACGCTGCACATCTCCCTTTTTGTTTCTGGGCAGAAGCTCTCCAGACCTCTAACTACCTCATAAACCGGCTTCCTACGTCTGCGTTAAACTCTCAGATCCCGTTCATTCTTCTCCACGGCAGACCGCCTCAATACGATCACCTCAAATTGTTTGGTTGCTTATGCTTCCCATGGCTACAACATTAATCACCTCACAAACTTGTCCCTAGATCCTCACCTTGCATCTTTCTTGGCTACTCCCCTCAACACAAAGGATATCAATGCTATAACACTCAAACTCACAAACTTCATATTTCCCGCCATGTACGTTTCTATGAACATCTACAACCATACAAGGAACCTCTCACAAACCTTCCCAACCCACAATCCGACACATACATCCCTCCAATGCTTCTAACTCCCAGCTCTATACATCAGACATTCAACTCCATCCCTCCTTCCTCTACCAACTCTCCCTCAAACACTACTGAACCTCCTTACCCAACTCAACCTATCACCACATCTTCCACCCCAACTCAACCTATCACCACATCTTCCACCGACATCCAACCTTTACCAACCACAACCATTCTTCCCACACACTCTATGGCTACCCGATCTAAAACAGGTAATTCTAGGCCGAAGAAAGTGTATGATCTACTTGTTGTAGCTGACTCTGCGCTCCCTCCTACATCCTACACAGCGGCGTCCAAGGATCCTTCTTGGCAAGCAGCTATGTCCGAAGAAATTGAAGCTCTGCTCAAACAGAGGACCTGGTCCCTCACTCCATCTCCACCAGGTAGTCCAGTTCTCGGCTGCCGCTGGACCTACAAAATCAAAACCAATCCAGACGGGACTGTTAACAGATACAAAGCAAGATTTGTTGCTCAAGGCTTTACACAGCAATACAGAGTAAATTACAAAGACACCTTCAGCCCTGTCGCCAAAATGCCCACAATCTGACTTCTCCTCATCATTGCCATTCACCATCAATGGCCCCTGCTACAATTCAACCTAGCAAATGCGTTTCTCCACGGCGAACTCCATGAGGAAGTATATATGAAACAACCCCAAGGCTTTGTCGACCGGGCTCATCCAAATCATGTCTGCCGTTTACACAAGGTCCTCTATGGCCTAAAACAGGCTCCCCGGCAGTGGTTTCGCAAGCTCACAGAGTTCCTCCTTCATTTCGGTTTTCAATTCAGTCGGGCAGATCCCTCACTACTTGTCTACAACCGAACCACCACTCAGCTCTACCTACTCATCTATGTTGATGACCTTCTCCTCACGGGCAACGACTCATCAATCATCAATTCTCTCCTACAACAACTCCAAGCTAACTTCGATCTAAAGCAGCTCGGTCAAGCCAGCCTATTTCTCGGCATTCAAATCACATACACTGCTACAGGCGCATTCCTCCATCAATCGCATTATGCTCGCGATATACTCACTGCAGCCGGTCTCCAAGACAGCAAACCAGCCAGCACACCTATCTCCCCCTCCAGAACCAGAACTGCACCTCTTCTCAAACCATACGACAATCTAAGACAGCAAACCAGCTCGCAGGCTCCTTACACTACCTCACTGTAACCAGACCTGATTTATCCTTTGCTGTCAATACAATCTGTCAAAGTATGCATAATCCGACCATCCATGATTACACACGACTCAAACGGCTTCTCCGCTACGTCAATGGCACCCAGCACCTTGGTCTACCCATCACCAGAGGCTCTCTAGAACTCACTACATATTGTGACGCCGACTGGGCTTCGGACGCCACCGACCGGAAATCAATCACCGGATTTTGTACCTTTCTCGGCAACAACATTCTCTCGTGGAGCGTTAAGAAGCAAACTACGGTAGAAAAATCCTCCACTGAAGCCGAATACAGGGCTCTTGCCGCCGCTCTCTCGGATGTCATCTGGCTGCGCCGCCTACTTCTGGACTTCCAGATACCTCTCGACAAACCGACCACCATCTTTTGTGACAATGCCTCTGCACTGTCCCTCGCTCAAAACCCCGTGTTTCATGCACAGACCAAACATATTGAAATTGATCATCATTTCCTCAGTGATCACATACAGAAGTAGACAATCACAGCAACTCATCTCAACTCCGAAGATCAAATCGCCGACATTCTGACGAAGCCGCTCCCCACAACTCGCTTCATCACTCTCAGGAACAAACTAACCATCAGTGCCTTAGATCGTTAGCTTGAGGGGGGATATACAGATGTAATTATTAATGCTACAGGTCACATGGGCTACACAAAACACTCCTTTCTGCGCCACTACTCTGACCGTTAACGGTCTCTGTCACTGTAACCATATATGCTCCACTTCGGTCTTATATACCGCGAGCACCTCAATAGAAACGATGAGCATTTCTACTCAATTTATTGTTCATCTTCTTCTAACCATGTCTCTGCAGGAATCTCTTCACTTCAAAGATCTTAAAAAATGTACCATCCTGCCAATATTAGCATGGCAGTCTTAATCGGCTTGTCTTGTACCAATGTGCAACAAACACAAGCATTCATGCTGACTTTTTTGTCTTTGATAAACTACAAACCACAAACATTGTGAAGAAACACGCAAAAGGATATTAAAGTATTATTAGTCACGTAATGTAGAGAAAAATAAAGTTCAAGTGGCTTAAAAGGAGAGATTCAACTTAAATGGGTCCAAGGATGCGCCAACAAATGAAAATAATTGTATTGCACAAGACAGAATAACCATAGTTATGTAGAATGCCAAATCACGAACTCATTTCAATTATCAACTCTACGTGGCATTTTTACTCTAGCCTATGCTACTTAGCCCAACTTTGTTTGGCAAGAAAATTTAGTCACCAGAATCATTATGATAATCCTTGGCCATGTCAAGGAGAGATTAGGGAAAAAACCTAAGTTAGCCAGTGCCCTCCCAATTACTACAAAAAATATTCCTAAGACCACAATATGAGAAGGATTAAAATGGTCCCTCAATTTTTTGTAAGGGACCAAAATGATCCTCGACTCTTTTGAGGGGCCAATTTGGTCCCTAAACTCCTTAAAAAGGGGTATTCTTTGTACTACCATCAAATTTTGGGATTAATGATGCTAAATCAAAGGGCATTTTAGTAAATTTTTAATTAAATTATTTATTAAATTTTTTTGGATTAGTGGCAAAAGGTTTACATCTAAACCAAAAGTATCGTGTCTTGACGAAGCCTGTTCTTAGGGTTACTAATGCTCTTTAGTTATAGAAGACTAATCAATGCTTCTAATTTACATTGCATTACTACATCACAAACCATCAGGTAAGCTTGAAAAATGCAACAGAGAACCTAGAACACAACTTGGCGAATATTGCAAAGGGAACTTCTAGTGGCATGCTAAAAATTCATCCAACTGATATTCATTGAATTGGAATTAACAACTGCTATTTGATGGCATCATCCAAATTAAGAAAAGCTATATAGGAAGCCAAAAGAGAATACCATCTGTACCATGAAATCTACAAGGCAAGGATAGGCTTTGTTTGACTTTTCCTAATTTCACTAGCTTAGTCTTGCTAATCCCAAACTAAAGCTGCCCCAGCTCAAATTTTAAGCTGAAGTTCCATGCAATTAATCATAATGCACACCAGAAGCAGCATCAGAAAATCAATGGGTAACAGTTAGAGAAGCAACTCCCACAAATGGCATAAGATTTGTAAATGGTTCTGATAAGATATAAGCTTTGTTTGGGTGACCGTTCCAGTGAAAAAACACTGATTTGGGGTAGAGAAAACCGCTTTATGGTCGAGCAGGTGGGCAGGATTGCTAGCCACCCATATGCCATCATTGTCCTATGCTTGACACTTTACACTGTCGTATGCAAGGCATTTAGCATGCAAATGACATGCACATGACGCCTCCCACTATCACACACAGAGAGTCCCAGCAAACAAACCCATAGGAAAATGTTGGCTAGGACATAACACATAAGAGTGCACCATATCTTAATATCAATTTTGATGACAAGTAGGTAATGCTGATTAAGTTTAAAATACAGCTTATATTTGTTATATGAAACTTAAGGATCTTGAATGGGAAAAGAAAAGAGTTGAACTCACCAAAAAAAAAAAAGAATGAATAACACTCATTGACTAGTAAAATTCATATGAGAAAAATCTAAAGAAATTCAGAAAATTATAAGAGTGGTTGTACGTTGGATGATTAACAATAAGAATGGAATTGAGGTAATTGACAAACTAGGGATAGAGATAAAATGAGAGCTATCATATAGGGGTATTATATATGGGAAAAAGGGTTAATGCTTCTTAATTTAGATTAGAAGAAAGCTTGGAAAGTCAGTTATGGGAAGAAATGGAAAGCCTAATATAACATATACCTAAGAAAGAGGAGATAAATCATGGTAGTGATTGCAAGTTAAAGAGTCTCTTAGGATAAAGCATGGTGGTGTTTGCAATTTAGAGAGTCATGAGAGATATTACGGTAGTTAGAATAATGATTAAATTTGATCAAAATGCCAATGTGGTACCACAAAGTGGAGGAAAGAGAAAAAATTTCTATTAAAATCAATCACAAAAAAAAAAAAAAAAGATGTACAACATTATGACGAGTATAGGAGAATTAAACTCATGGGTCATATAACAATGCTTGGAAGAGAATACTAGAAAATGGACTTAAAAAGCATTCATATTGGAGAATTTGTTTCATTTATGTCAATATGATCAATGATAAATGTGACTTTTATGCTAAATAAATTAGATAAAAGGTGCATAGAGAAATGAAATAATCTTCATATGATTTGCAATGATTTTAAAAAGGCATATAACTGACCAGCACTAGGATTGAATATATAGCCATAAATAGAAAATTTATTTCAAAGTTATTTTGAAACTACAATGTTGATGAAGCAACAATTAGCATTACAAGTAACAGGAAAAAGGGTTTCCAAATATGATAAGATTACATTAAGGATCAACATTACGTTCATATTATTCTATATTGATTACAAAGATGCCTACTTGAGAAATTTAATTGAGGAACTATCCTGGTGTATTCTATTTTAAATTGAAAAAAAAAAAATTTGAAAGGTTTGACAATTTTTAAATAAGAGAATTTTGGAATAGTTGAGAAAATTGATCGAACATATACTGCTTAGAATTAGTAGACCAAAATTTTAGTGAATGATATGATATTCAATCTATGTGAAATGGATAATGAATAATGAATAATTAATATTATTGGAAGATCAAGAAAGCCTACATGTAAAAAAAATGAAAAGAAAACCTACATGTGATAAGTTTAAGTACCTTAGAAGGAAAGCTATATGGATAAAACAATGAATTTTCGAAAAATGCTATTCAAATAAGACAATACTATGAGGAATTAAAAGAAATTTTATAAAGCTACGTCGTTCTAAAATATGTTCTACAGATTTAAAGGTTTATTAACAAAGAAGTCACAAAAATCAAGTTGAGTATGATTGAGTTAAGAATGTTATGATGAATATGCGGTAAATCTTGAACATATGACTGCGAAATAAGCATATTACAAATATCATATTATTAACACCTATTGAAAACAAGTTAGTAAAAAATCAATCTGATTTATTTGAACATGTACAATGATAGGCAAAAGAAGCACAAAAGAGGTGAGTGGATGGATTGCAAAAGGATTAAAAGGAAAAATAATAAACCAAAGGTAAAATATTGAAAATTTATGCAAAAAGCTCAAGGAAAATAAATTACCATTAGCACATGGAGAAGGATTCACAAGCAAATCAAGCGTGACTAGAGAGAATTGTTTACATCCTCAGGTAGGGAAAAATGTAACCTGTTCAGACTCACAAAACTAGAGTATAGAACCTCATAACTATGTCCTTCACTTGTCCATAAAATACTCTCATTCAACAACATAAAAGAAAAACCTACCAACGTGATCTAAACTTTTGCGACGTTTAGAATTTTGAAGAGAGTGAGAACTGTAATTCAAAAAAACATCCACAGTCAGACCAAGGTGAGATTCAAGCATGAATCGACAAAATTTACATATTTCCTCTAAATATTAAGAGAGCTGGGTACTGGTAGCAATCATTTTCGTTGTAAATTACTGGATGCCACATCAATTCAACATTTTGTGCGCCCTACTTTCATTTTTCTCCCTTTCTTCGCAGTCTAAATTCTCTTCATCTCCTCCAGCAAAAATCTCACAATTTTGATGCCTCCGTAGCATTCACAAACTAACGGAAATGACAAGATGACCAAGAAAAAAGATTGCAATAAACTGAAAGAATTTACCTAAGCTGAACTGCCAGATAACCCTTAGCCAGCTCCGGTAATCTTGATCTTCTCTTTGCCGGTCCCTCTCTGCCCCTTCGCGATCAATGCTTTAGGTCAAGTAGATCAGGGAAAAGAAAATACCCAACCGATCGAGAACAATTATTACGTCCTCCCACCGGACCCGGACGCAAGAGGAACGTCGTCGGAGGTCAAATCCCGCCAAAAAAATAGTTATACCGAGGAAATACCGAGTAATACGAATACCATCATTTAAAGACTCAATATCGAGTTATACCGAGCTAAATCGAGAAATACTGAGTTATACAAAAGTTGTACCGAGTTTTTCTAGGAAAAACTCAGTACAACTCGGTATTTCTCGGTACAGCTCGGTATAACTCGGTATTGGTCTTCAAAGAGCAGTATTTCTTGTTAATATCAAATAATACCTAGTTGTACCAAGCAAATACCGAGTTTTTTTTGCAGGATTTTGCCTCCAATCGGACGTTCCTCTACGTCCTTACACCGGACGTAATAAAAGTTCACCGATCGAAGCGTTCGTAGTTTAGCTAACTTTCCTACGAAATAAATTCAAAAAAGCTCTGTTTATCCAAGCAAAATTTTGACTAAACCGATTTTTAAATGATTAAAGTTATTATTGCTACATCATGAAATATTCGAGGCGGCAGATAAATATAAAATTTAGCATCTTATTTTTATATCAAAATTCAACACACATATAAATAAATAAATGGGTGAGTAACATTCATAAGGGACACTAGAATTTTAAAGTGCAAACACCTTAAAAAGGGAGAAAACCACAAGGCCTTCTGATGTTTAAATGAATTCACTAGTGTTTGTAGTTGATTACAAATGAGATATTTTCTTAGGGGGAAGGCCTTAGCTCGATGTAGTAAATATACATTATATAGTATGCATTACATGGTGGGAGTTGGAAGAAAAAAAAAGTTGACATATTTGTTTGGTCGGCAGGACTATAGTCGACGAGCCATGTAGGTCGGAAGGACCGTAGTCGAGAGATGGAGGTCAGAAAGATCATAGTCATGCGATGATGGTCAGAAGGATCGTAGTTGGCAGATGACGGAGTTTGGAAAGACCATAGTCAGGTGTTGGTGGTTGGAAGGACCAAAGTTGAGCGACGATAGACGAGGAGATCATAGTCAGGATATGGTGGTCAAAGAGATAGTATTCAGTAAACAATGGAGGTCGGAAAGATCTTAGTTAGGTGATAGTGGTCGAAATGATTGTAGTTGGCGGACGACGAAGATAAAAAAAACCATAGTCATGTGACAGTGGTAGGAAGGACCGTAGTCAGCGAGCGACGGAGGTCAAAAAGACCATAGCCAGTGACAGTGGTCAAAAGAATTGTAGTCGGTGGGCGATAGAGATCGAAAAGACCATTGTTTGACGATGGATGTCAGACGGACTATTGTCGATGGGCGACGCTGGTCAGAAAGACAATAGTTGGCTAGTGATGGAGGTCGAAAAGAACATAGTCGACAACGGTGGTTAGAAGGAAATCTAGTGACAATCGATGGTCGAGCATAAGTTTTACGATACTTGGTGGCCTAGAAAAAATCTAGTGAAAGTCCAACGATCGTTGATGTCCAAGCATAAATTTGGTGTTAGTTGGTGGCCAGGAAAAAATTCGGCCACAATCGATGGTGGAGCATAAGTCCAGTGACAGTTGGTGGTTGGACAAAAGTTCGATGGCCGGGCGGTGGTTGAGGAGGAGCTTGGTGGAATGGTGGTAAGAGAGATCTCAGATTCTTTTTCTCTCCTCTCTTCTTTCCATTCCCCCCTTCTTCCCTCCTTGTTTGGTGGTCCCTATTTATGTGAAGAATGCATGACTATTTATAGTTTTTTTGGGAATGTCATGACCAGTAAATAGGGAGAAGATTAAGGGCAAGTTGGGAGTGTTTGAATGGACGGCCGATATCGACTCCCTTGATAATAGACCGTTTATTTAGTATTTGAGTATCATAATGATATCATAATTCGGTAATCTTATGCTCGTTGGATTTGTCTCATCAAGCCACTTGATTCGACTATAACCACACCACATTTGAAAATTGTTTGGTCATCCAATTTATGATTTGAACCTTCCAAATGGTCTTCAAGTCTTCAATTTGGACCCATTCGGGCTAAGATTGAGTTGAATTTGGTGTCATTGAGTTCATCTTTTTGATACGTTCAGTTCAAATATAAGTTTGCTGACATCCGAGTTTTTTGTCCCAAATTTATTTTCAGAAGTTTCCAACTCAATTTAACCACGAGATTCATCCCTGATCATGTTTAATTTTTGATGATATATCAATTCTAATATAAATTTTAATTGAAATTAAACTCAGTTCATAAATTATTATGAAAATTTAATCCAAAAAGCCAACATCTTGACTTATAAGAACATATAAGATCATTTACCACTTGGCACTGAAAAGATCACAAGTAGCAAAGGTGGAAATACCATGATTGTGCCTATAATGAAGCTTATTATATAAGAGAAGACAAACCAAAAATAAATAATAAAAGACTACACTTTTACTTGATGTCGCATGATGATATCGTAAACATATTTATATAAATTATGAGAATATTAAAATGTAGTAAACATAATAAAAGAGAATATCTTCTATACTTAGATTATATTATGATAATAAATATTATAGATTTTTTATATTTCTAGTTGATATTATCTTTACAATGAGATCAAATCACTTTGATCATGAAAAGTATGAGACTATTTTTTATATTCATTATAATGAAAGAAGAATAGGAGTTTAAGAACCAAAAGTTACTAATAATGCCTAGACCACCAAGGTTTGTAAAAGAAAGATAACCAATAGAGTTTAAGCAATAGTAGATGCCAAAGATTAGCTCGAGCATATCTGTGAGACCTCATTCATTGATTACATTGATTGATCATTGAGCATGGCTACTATTGATTATTGATTATCGACATTGATATGGACATGGACAGCATAGATCTATTGATATTGTATAGATTCATCGATACTATTGATTTTGCATTGATTTGACTTGCTTCAATTGACTTATTGATATGATAGATTGAGATTTATCGTATTGCTAATTTTATCGACTTGATAGTATAGACTGGATTTGATTGATCGATTGATTTGACGGATTTATTGTTTTGAATGGATTTATTATTGAACGGATTTAATGACGGATTTTATGGCTTTACGGATTTATCTTTCGATTGTATATTTTTGATTCATAGATACCGGCACCGATATTGATATGGATTCTGCGTTATTGATTCATAGATATTGGCACCGATAGATGTTGTATTGATTCATGGATATTGACATTGCTATGGATATCGTATGGATTCATGGATATAGATACCGATCTGATTGATTCACGGATATTATGGATTTATTGACTCATGGATATGATTGATACTGATACTGATACATCGATTTATTGATTGATTGATTGATTGTCCGATTGATTGGGTTAATTGTTCATTGAATTATCGATTTGATTATCGTGGATGATTTTATTGCTTTAATTAATCGTATTAATTGATTTTAATTGTAATAGCCGATTGTATGGATTTGATTTTAATTGCTCGATGTATTGATTTGATTGTTATTGAGATATTGAGCCGATTGATACTATTGACTGACAGAATTGATTGAGATGATTTCCCTATTGTAGCATCGTGCGTCGTCATTATTGAATCTGTTATAGTGTCATTGAAGATTGTATTGATATCGTGTAAATCGTATTGAATAGTTGGATTGACTGATTTGCAAGAGTACATTCTAACACGAGTCCCTTATTGAATAAATTGATGTTATTGATTGCTATTAATTGACACCGACATTCAATTGATTAGACAGAGGATATAGATACAACGAGAGAGATCTCAGATTCTTTTCCTCTCCTCTCTTCTTTCCATTCCCCCCTTCTTCCCTCCTTGTTTGGTGGTTCCTATTCATGTGAAGAATGCACGACTATTTATAGTTTTTTGGGAATGTCATGACCAGTAAATAGGGAGAAGATTAAGGACAAGTTGGGAGTGTTTGAATGGACGGCCGATATCGACTCCCTTGATAATAGACCGTTTATCTAGTATTTGAGTATCATAATTCGGCAATCTTAGGCTCGTTGGATTTGTCTCATCAAGCCACTTGATTCAACTATAACCACACCACATTTGGAAATTGTTTGGTCATCCAATTTATGATTTGAACCTTCCAAATGGTCTTCAAGTCTTCAATTTGGACCCATTCGGGCTAAGATTGGTTGAATTTGGTGTCGTTGAGTTCATCTTTTTGATACGTTCAGTTCAAATATAAGTTTGCTGACATCCAAGTTTTTTGTCCCAAATTTATTTTCGGAAGTTTCCAACTCAATTTAACCACGAGATTCATCCCTGATCATGTTTAATTTTTGATGATATATCAATTTCCAAAAACTAAGCTAAGCTAAATCAAAATGGAACCCAATCTAGTTGAGCTTATGATGGCTTTATTCCACTAAGATTAAAGTTAAAGGTAGATCAAACACCTAGAACAAAGCTAGACTAGTTCAATGAAAAACTAATCTAGTAGATCTTATGAAGGATTTACCCTACTTAGATAAAAGTAAAAAGAAAATCTAAAGACAACTAGAATTAAGTTAGGCTAAATCACTTAATTCCCACAAAAATAAAGCTTATAAAGTTGAGATTGAGTCAAACAAGAACATGACGAAGTCAAATCTCATTCTAAAAATGAGGTCAACATATTGATAGGGAGGCGCCATATAGTCCATGAGAAGACGAGATGACACTTAGGTGAGTATAAAGAGGATGACCCTTTAACGTGAGAAGAGATACCCTTATAATTTGCTACATGAAGTGATATCCTTATAATTAGCATGGCTATACTAGAAAAGATAGTGATAATTGAGTTGCTTGGATATAAACCCAATAGTGGTGAAGATGTTAATAATATAAGAGCCTAATTTTAGGGCATTAAAGGGTGAGGAGCTAATGGATGTTGCTAAAAAAAATGCTAGTCAAAGGTTAGGGATGCCAAAAAAAAGGACATCCAGTAGGAGTTGTAACATAATTCACTAGTAGGGGAGTCAGCATAAGGTTGGTTGTTACCAATTAGATGACGTTAAAAGTAATGTTTTGATAGAGCATATGTTAATAGGGGAAACATCAATAAAATAAGTTATGGATCTATGAAAAGACAAATAAAGTTTTTGTAGAGAAGACACAAATAGATATCTAGTGGATCCATGTGGACTATTGATATAAAAGATTACACAAAGGAGGTTATCAAGAGAAAATGTGGGATAAAGCTACCAAAGGTTGGGGGTTAATCTAACTTGATAGATGTCTATCACATGCATCTAACAAATTAGATGAAAATCATTAGGTATTATGATGATGGGTCACTAAGTATACTTATCAAGGGTGACTCAATGGGTCACCTGAATTTAGAAAAAAAAAAAAGATATATCAAAGTAAAATTAATTAAAATATAAAAAAATTAGCTTCATTTGACAGCATTTATTATTGAGGTACCCACTAAAAAAGTATTATGGCAACAATTTTTTTATTGTTGGATAGGACAGTAATTGATGAGACTCTTTCCCCTTTTTCTTGAAAATTGTATATTGCATTACTAAAACAAAAGGAAAAAAGTTTACAAAAATATATAACCAAGTATGGAGGCTCTTATGAGAGTCCTTCCTCAATATAAAATAAATAAATAAATAAAATGGAAAAGGAGTAATAACTATATCATTCCATAGAGAAGTACAACTCAAAGTGAAAAATGCTAAAATTAAAAGAATCCTCTTAGTTGTCAAGATGGGGTCCCATATGGCAACGTAGCTAACATCAACAATAAAGTCCCAAGATTAAATTTGGGAGACCATTTATTTTTTTATCTTTTAAAATCAACACCAGAGTTGTTTATTTCTCTTTTATCAATGATAAAATTATATATCAACGAAAAAAAATTGTATTGATCAAAATATCCATATGCATTTATATTCATTGACCAAAAAATCATATATAATACTCAGGAATCATATAATTATAATCATCACAAATCTTGAGTACAAAAGAATAGTTAAAATAACAAAAACCTAAACCTAAAGGATATTAATCGATCTCGAACTCATGTTCCTTTATCTTGATATGCAATTATTTAAAATACATATAATGAGCTAAATAGCTCAGCAGGCCACTAAAATACTTTAATCAAATTAAAAATATGATAAAAAAGTAGTATATATATCGTCAATCAATTCATAACAATAACAACCATATGATCATGAGTTGATGTAGAATTGTAAAACATATATACAATAGTAGTAGAATCTGTAAATAATAAAACATTATGATATGGAAGCCAGTAAAATAGTACGTTGGGAAACCAATAAACTAATACGGGTGTTGAATCGATAATGCAGTCATTGTATCAATATTATCAATTAGTAAAAAAATCATATAAATATGTAAAACCAAATCATCAGTAAAGACTGTCAAAATTATATTAATATAATAAAATATTACAATGTTATACACATGCTATCTAATTATTCTATATCAGTATCTTAATCACATGCTCAATATTAGCTAACCAACCGATTTTAGAAAATTGGACTAACCGGCAATTCTTGTCAGTTTAGTCTGATTTGATGCAACGCCGTCGTTCTTAAGCTGGCTCAAATCTGCCATTTGACCGGTTCACAGTTAGTCGATCAAACCGGCCGATTCGATCTAATTTTTAAAGTGATGCACAATACTATAATAATAATAGTGACTACTTATTACTCAACTACTTACACATATTTATTTCCAAAGATTGTATTAATAGTATGCTTACAGTACAAATATTAGTTATTCAATCTGTTAAAATAGTACAAAATACAATAACTTTCATTTTACCCAATGAAAATTAATAAATATTACAATCAAAAGGTCCTTTATAATCAATACAATAAAATACAAAAAATTGTGCAGTAAATATGAGAAAAATACAATAAAATCATTTATGGGAGAATCAAACAGTTAAAATCAAAATCTAAAAAAAAAAAAGAGATAGGATTATAATCACCTACAGTATCACTAAGCAATTTTTATAAAAGTGGCAAAGCGATCCAACCACTAGAAATCAGCTCTTCCTTTCTCTCAGTTGCACTAGAATTCAAACATTAATTCATATATTTTTATTTTTAATTATTTTCAAAATTTTGGATTGTTACACCAACAAAGTTGACTGGCCACTACTCTAGAAGGCGGGGGACTCTTTCCCCTTTTATAGAAGATAAATTGGGATATTGAGCATATATACCTTTGAGAGAGAGATGACAACACTTCTTATAAGATGATAGCTTCAGCATTGAGGAGGAAGACAAAAAAGATAAGCTTTTAAAGATAATTGAGTGACAATGTCTACATAAGTGATGGGAATTAACATGCTTGGAGGAAAGAATAGATATAAAATAATGTGATGGCTCCCCTAAGTTTAATTTTCCTTTACATCTAAGGCTTACTAAAAGCACCTAAGACGTGAATGATAAAATCATTCATCCACTGAGAAGGCATAATGTGGAAAGCATTGGGGAAAAAAGATGTCTTCAAAGATTAAGATGTTAATATTTTATATTAAATACTTGAAAGATAAGGGGAAGGTGAGATGGTAAGATGAATTAATCATAAGATAGGGATTAATCATTAAAGGATATAGGGACTACTTGACATCTCTTAAAGAGAGAAGATGAGCATACAATATAGAATAAGAGTGTTTTATGTGAGTCAATTTTATAGTCTCATCTATTTTGAAATGGTAGGGATGTAATTCAATAAAAGAAAATAAATGATACATTATATATATAATGTCCGCCTCTTCCTACTAGGAAATAGGTATGAAGAAATGAGAAGGAAAATATTATTTACGTGAGCTCAATCTAAATAATGATATGATCTTTTTATATGTCAGAAGTTGTAAATATTTATATACAATAAAATAATCTTAATAGATCTCTTTGAGAGGTATGAGTGAGGTGTGGGGGATCTTGTTTTCCTTAACAATATGTGGCTAGGTACAAAGGTTGCATAATACCTTTCAATATACTCTTAAAGGAACATTCTTTGAAAGAGTTGGTGATGGCATGTTATAGCGTTGAAATAGACATCTTAAAACTTGGCAAGTTAACACGGATTGTTAGTGGGTTGTTTCATGTAGTGAAAGTGCTTAAGACAAAGACGAGTTGATTGAGATGTTGAGATTTATAGAGTAGGGCATTATTCCTGATGGAGCTTCTAGTCATCAACCTTGAATTGACGGGTATGCATGTCATATCAATGAGAGATGAGGCATTGCCTTAAGCACTTTCACTCCATGAAGTAGTTGATGGGTGTTGATTCAAGGTAGAGTAGTTGGAGGACGGGTTAACAAAAAGTTGCATGCCTTTAGCCAGTAAGGAAAAATTGTCATTATATATTGATAAGAGGCATGAAAGGATTTTTTTAGATGGAAGCTACTAGGAGAAGAGTTGATGCGTGTTGATTTGTCTTGCGAAGAGCAAAGGAACTAGTCATCAGGGAGTCGATGGCTAGAAATACAATGAGATTGGAGATCCTAACAAAGTCCTAAGCTAGTGTGGGCACCTAGGAATTGATGTGTGGTAGTTGCAAGCCCACAAGTTCTAGTTGGAGATTGTCTATTTGTTCGCCAAATTAGGTCATTGAAGCACTTTAGATTTCAACATCTTTTACTTAACCTAAAAGAAGGTTCTAAGGGAAAAATTCCTAGCAATGACAACAAGATCTTGGAAGTGTCAAGAAAATGTCAATTGACATTTTATCTGGCTAGATAGATCACCATAAGGATCTGACCAGATAGATAGTTGCGTCAAAAATGGGCTTACTCTAGAGGGCCATTTGGGAGTTAATGTCTTCTAGCGCAGCTAGCTCAGCCTGCAACACTTCAACTTGCTAGTTGCCTGACACATAAGTGACCATAATCGAGTAGAAAATATAAGATGTTTGGAAAATAAATATAGATTTTCAACCACGCATATGCCTTTAAAATCTCTAAAAAAATGATTGATTTTTTTTTTTTTGCACATTTAAAATGAGTGAAAATAAATTCATAAGTTTCTAAAATATAATCTCCATCACCAAGTAGTCAAATGAGCCTTTACATCTATTATTAGATTCATGCCAACAATGCCAATGCCATGAACAGTATTCCATGCATCCACTTTTGCCGGCCATTGGTAGTGATAAGTGTGGCGCAAGGTAGATTTATCATTCATGAAAGTAGCTTTAAAAATGTCTTTATCTTTCCCCTTTAAAGGGCACTATTTGTGCTACATCAGATTGAATATTTAACAGCACATCAAAATCAAATATATTAATCAAAAAGTGTAAGGAAATTCTCCCAAAAATTAAACAAAACAGAGTAAGACACAAACAATTATTGATATATAACAATATAATATTTGTCTCATACAAAATAAGTATTTATACATACATCAAAAGAATTTATCTTACATTCTGAGATTTAGCTAAAATGTCTCAATCTGTTTGCATTGATTGATTAATATTTTTGACGTTTCAATGGGAAAAATAGCTCAAAAGCGAAGCAGTAAAAGCCTCTTCGAAGAAAAGGAAAAAAGGAAGGCCCAGCTCTGCTCCCTTCTTTCCCTCCTCAGGCCCCCACTTCTACTGTTTAGTACTTTCCAATTTCTCACCCTTTTCTCATAACTAGTTAACTCTACCTAACAAAGCCGCTCCTCATCAAAAGCAAGAAGAAACCAACAATAACTATAGGAACTCAATTAAAAAAATCATCAAAAATCAAATTTTAGAAAGTTTATCTTTTTCAGATTTCATCTTCCATCTCTTCTCTGCACAAATCCAACGATAATGCTGCAGATTTTCTGTTGTTCAGTGCACACTCGATCGCAGGAAAGCAGAAACTCAAAACTAGAAACCAAAATTAAAAAAATTTATAGAATACAGTTTAAAACCATCAAAATTAGAATTTTTAAACTAGATCTCTGCTCCAGATTCATCCTCCATCTCTCTTCTGCTCAAATTCTACTACAGGGTTGCAGATTTTCAGTTAATCAGTGCTATCTGGTTCACTAGCTTTTGAATACAACTACAACAAAGTGCGAATCTCAAACTACAAACTACATCACAGAGCTTATTTTAAAAAGTATGAAAAGAAAAAAAAAATGAAGCTTTGCGAGATTGCCAACTCCTTCGTTTCCTTCTTTTTCTGCCCGATTTGAAGAAGGAAATAATGAGCAATTAAGCTAAGTCTCGCCATTGAATGAGCATAATGACGCAGCGTCGCATAATGTAGAATCTCGATCTCTGCTCCTTTACAAGTTCCGAGCACCTCCGCCTGAAAGATCGCTCCACACTAGTGCTTGGTTTCTTCTCCTCTGTAGCTGCGGCTTTCTTGCTCTGCTTCTTCGCCAGTTTCCACTTCTCCTCCATGCAAAGTTCCATCTTCTTCAAGAGATTGCAGAGAAAGAATTTGGTCTGAAGCAGGGAGAGTGGACTCTACTTAACAGTTCGTGCAGAAAAGTTTGTGACTTTGAGATAAATTCGAAGAGCCATGGAAATTAATAAGAAAATTATTTTCATTTTATGTCCCATCATAATCATGTGCTCAAGGAAAAAAAAAATTGCGGACAGACTTCTCCTCCGGTGCGCACACTGTGGAAAAAATTATAAGATCTGATTAAGCTAAATAATTGATTAAGCTAAATAATTAAAATTATTAGTTAATCAATTATAAAGCTTAATTTTTCTAATCACTCAAAATATTTGTGTTATAAAATGAAAGAGAAATTTATAAAAAAAATTGATGTGCACTATCTGACATATAGAAGCTCAATAAATGCTTAGGCTTCATTGGATATGGCTTTTTTATTATTTTTAAAATTAGCTTTTTAGTACAAAATTTTTAATTTTGTTTTAAAAAATTATTTTAAGAAGCATTAAAAAGCCATCCCAAACAAAATCTTAATAATTAGAATTTGAGTTATGTTCTAATCAATATGGCAGAGTGATAAATTTTGCCTTTAAGGGACTAAGTTATTTAAGAAATACTATCTTATGCATGACTTAGAGCTTGCCACAATTATTTTTGCAGTGAACATCTAGAAAAATTATCTATATGGTATTCACTAAAAGGCTTTCACTGATAATAATGCCTTATATTATATTTTTACTAAAGAGCTAAATTTAAGGAAAGGCGATTACTTATGCTAATGAAAGACTATGATTTGTTGATTCACCACCCATGTAAGGATAATATGGGTACAGATGCTTTGAGTAGGAAATTTTCGACTTATGAAACACGGAAGATCTCTAAAGAATGATGGTTAGTACTTAAGATGGAACTATTATTGCTTAAGATAATACCTCATGCATGAAGGAAAATCCATTATATGTTAGAAGACTATTTGATCAATTATTTTAGATAAAATTTGCATATCTCAAGTAAAACGCATTAAATTGATGTAGCTAATTAGAGATCAATTTTAGAATGAAATGAAACCCATATTCATAATTTATGTGACTTAGAGAGTAAGATTTATTGATTTAGAATAATATGTTCATTATTCAAACATTTAGTTTCAAGGTCATTGATTTTTAATTATTATGGTGATGATAGTTGAAATGGAAAATTAGGTCATCTTTAAGACTAGAGAAAACAATTAGTCGATTTTGTAAAAAAAGAATATATATGTAATATACATAATAACTTTCAAAGAAGTTATTTTCCTCATAATAACTTCACAGTCATCTTTATAAAATGTTGCAGTCATCCCAAATAAGCTCTAAGAGTGGACAATTAATCATTGTGCCTCAATATGTTATCACATTTCATCTATAAGCATTATAATTAAATTTAGATGTTTTTTGCCTATGGTCCAATCCTTGTCAAGGGTCCCCAACTCCCAAAGGCTTTAGTTGATCATGCACTTAAAGAGTTTAAACTAAGCAAGTTTCAAATGGGAAAACCATTGTGACCCATATTAGTTCTTCCTCTTCTTACCATCTAATTAAGAAGATATTGGTTGAAACTCCTTGCCAATTCTAGCCTCTAAGGTGATTGTGTTTCCCAATTTTTTTATTCATTTAATTCATAAGAGAGTATTGAGTGGTCGTATTGAATATGATTTATACTATAATATTCTTTAATCAGCTATCTTTTTTATTGTTCTCTTAGGCATGGTACCCATGATGCCAATGCTTCTTCCACAAAAGACCCTCAACAAGATTGCTAGAAGGAATAAAAATAAAGAGTTGAAGAGGTATTTATTAGGAGCAATGTTGAGATAAGTCCTCATGGTCTAATTTTAGAAAAATTATCAATTTATCTATTAATTAATCAAGTAGAGCTTCTATGAATTTATCAATATAAATTAACCAATATAAATTAATCCAATGGAAGCAACTAAAAATTATATACATCAAAAAATAAAATTATATTCATTCCTCAAAGTTTATGTCCAAAAGCCATGAGATTGATCATTACATTCATTTCAACATTTTAAGCTGATGACAACCCAAAAAAATAAACTAGAGAAAATACAAAAATGAAATAAAACTTAAATTCTCGATCTATTCTTATTCCATTGGATCCTGACACATTCCTAAAAACATGTAAAACCATATAATGAGTAAACAATTCAGTAGATTATCATAACCTATAATTAAAATCAATTTAAAAAAATATGAACAATATGTATGTAATCATTCAACTATAATCAATATGAACATATAACTTTAAAAGCTTATAACAATCAATGAAACTATAATATGTCATATGATCAATAAACATCAGTACAACTATATATCTTAAAAGTGGTGATCATTAACCAAGTGAACAATGATCAATAAGTCCTATCAATCCTATACTTAATAGTTACAAAATGGTTTATATAACATCTTATTATATAAGTTCACAAGTTATTATCATATGCATGTCCCACAATATTTATGCTTTGTATGTATATCATATAAATCATATGATTCATATATATGAAATACTTTTATATTATTTTTGTCAATCTTATCAAATACTTATATCATTCATAGCATGTATCTTATATAAATGATTTAATGTCAATTATGTAATGTTAATTTGTATATATAAATGATTATATATATATATATGAGCTATGACGAGTTTGTAAATTTGACTTATGATGAATTTAAAAAATTTATTTTATCGCGTCAAAAGATGGGCTATTACACTAGTGAAAGTTTATCAATTTGAGAATGAGGATCTTCTGGTTATTAGTTTAATTGGTTCTTTCAGTTATTCTCCCAAGACAATTTAGTGTCAGACCAAGTAAAAGCATTCAATCTTACCTTTATACGTAAAGAGATCATATCAAATGGTAGTATCATCCTTTTTAGATGTTGATATATCCCCAATGGTTGAAAAGACTAATAGTTATCAAATCAAGTCATCTAGTTGCTCAAGAATAATTAAATTGCTTATCTTTTCCACTATTAAGAGTTTAAAATTAATGTTTTTAGTAATCTTTCATCTAGATATAGAGGACCTAACATATATAAAGATTTTTTGTGTCTCAAGGTGAGTTACACCCCAAGAGCAATATATGATCCTCGATAATCAACCTTCTTGCCTTCTCTGTTAGGGCTTCGCCCTAGCCGCCCTCCTCCCTTAGGTGGAGCTAGCCTCTTCTCTCAGGGAACTCTCTGCTTTCTGTCTCTTATGTCAGGATTTTTGTCTTCTCTTGGATGTTCTCTCCTCTGACTTCATCGAAAGGCATTTATTTGGTTTGTTTGAGAAATCTTGGTTTTTTTGTGGTAAAAATATTTCTAGGTTGTTTATTGAAGCCTTGGTCGGTGGCCTTCCCGCCTCTTAAACTTTCGACCTATCTATGTCGTCACTTTGGATTTCTGAGGAGTAAATTTGGGCTCTCACATCACCTTTTGAATTCTCGTTAGTTAGTAGATTTTCCAATAACAAATCAGCTTTGGAATCTATTAGGAAATTTTTCTTTAACCTTAAGCTTTCTGGTGAATTTTATGTTACTCTTTGGATATAAAGCATGTTCTGATTAACTAGCAAATGATTTTGAATATTATAGAGTTTTTACACATCATTATTATTTTATCAATAATTGCTTCATAAAATTGGTGAAGTGGTCTCCTCACTTTGATATAATTGTTGAATCGCCTATCATACCCATTTGGGGCTCTTTCCCTAATCTGCTTCCCCGCTTATTTTCTCCTCGTATTTTTCATAGCTTGGGTTTGTTATTTGGTCACCCTGCACACTAACAACACAAATTTGGTTAGTTCTCGCCCTTCAGTTGTGTTGGTTTTAGTTGAGCTGGATATTATAAAGCGTTATCCCGATTCTATTTGGATTGGTCCTGATAACTTGGGGTATATTCAATCTATCGTGATTGAGGAATTTCCTTTCTTTTGAAATCATTTTAAGGCTATGGGTCATGATAAAAAGGTATGCTTTATCTTAAATGCCCAATTAGTTAAGCCAAAATTGGTACCTATTGCTATTAATGATAGTGTTTGCACGAAAACAATACATGTTGCCCCTTATGTCATTATTTACCCTGAGGTTATCGCTACTGATTATGGGAACATTTTGGATATTGGTAATGGCATGACTAACACTATTAATAATTTTTGGCATTAGTTTAACTAATAATCATTGCTCTTACACCACAAGTGATGTGTTTGTGGCTCTCGGGGACAATTCTAATGTGAATTATTTAGCTGTTGGTCAAAAAAGTTGATAATCTTGATATTATGGCTACGAATCATAAATTGACTAATGTTGACAATGTGGCTGATTTACATACTGCTAATAATTATTTGATTGCTGAGGGTATTACCAACATTATGGATGTTTAACCTGCAGCTCTTACTTCTAATTGCTTAACTAATTATCTTGATACTTCTCCTATTTTGAGTTCTGATGTGGTTATTAGTGTTGATGTTGTGGTGTCTAAATAGGGGTCTCATCACATTGCCCCTTTTTTTAATGCTACTAATGCTATAAATGTTCCTATTAATATGCCTTTATTTGTGGATTCTAATATGAATCCTCTTGACTATTATGACTGGTTAATCCCCTTCAAACTGTCATTTGTCAGAGATTCTAGGGAGGCTAATAAGGATGTTAATATTGGTTCTCATGATCAGGATTGTGATATGAATATGGTGCAAGTTGGTAATGATGATTTTGTAAAAGTTATTAGCAAGAAAAATAGGAAAAAGATAAAAATGTGGTTCAAGATTTTAAGCTTTTTAAAGGTAGACCTAAGAGCTCTAAACTCCCTCTAAATTTTTCTACTAATAGTGGTTTGTGTTATGCGGTGGTTATTTTGCTCAGGTGGGGTGTTGGTTAAGTTTTGGTGGGTTACTGTTGGTTGTTTATCGGTTTGGCTGTTTGGGCCTATTATTTTATATGTTTGGTGACTGGTTTAGTTTGTTGTGGTTGGTGGGCTGTTGTTGTGGATTCCTTGGTGTTGTTTTTCTTCTTCGATTGCCTTACTATTTTTCTACCTGCTTGTAGGGAGTTTGCTGCTGGTGGTTCTCTCCAGGTTGCGAGCTATATTTTTGGCAGTTCTTCTTTTAGCACTTTGTTCATTAGCTTCATTCAGGTGTCTCATTGCTTTTATGGATTGCCGTGGTGTTGTCCTTACCTTCTTTTCAGTTGTCCCTCTCTTGGGTGGCTCTCTTGGTGGCTTTGGCTGTTTTATTGCCTCCCTTTCTTTTTGCTTGTTTCTTGTAATAGATTGAATCAATGGCTCATAGGTTTTGCTTAAAATGTTGTATTTTTTAGAGAGCTTTTAATTCATTAAGGACTTATAATCTTTTACTTAAATTAACACGTAGACCCCTATGTGGATTTTATCCAAAAAAAATGTATTACACCTTAATTTTGATTATATCCCATCTTATCAAAAGAAATGAAAGGAGCTCGAAGGTTCATCCAAAGAGATTCCCTCTCCTAAGGCTAAGATAGAATGTAGACCCAAGGAGGGTGCTCTACCTCTCATCCTTCTCCAAATAAAGAGTCTGATTTGAAAAATAATAATAGAAGTAGAATTCTCACAATAAAATAATTCTTCCTCTCTGAGTTTGGATCAAAGAATTTATTTATGGCTATAAAGAAATTGTTGATAGTTTGGAATAGAGGTTATATGAGAATATTGTTTTGCTAAATGCAAGTGTCAACATTATAGACATACTTAGAAGCATCCCTCAAACTAATTCAATATGCATAGATACCTTAATTTGGACAATCAAAACTAGTTGAAGGAGGAAATTAAGTAGATATGACATAACAATTATTGTCCCATCTTAAGGAAAATTATAAGTATATATATCTTATTAAGAATAGGATTGGTGAGATAATAAAGATAATGATAGGGAGGCATTTAGGCCAATTACGATAAACTCACACATTCAGGCCAATTAAGACAAACTCACACACGCATCATATATGCAATACTCGAACCCAATATCTCTTAGGTGATAATCAAAGCTTCCAACCAACAAACCAAGATGAGCTGCATAATGTGCTTCTTGATAGAGGATGATTTGGTGAATATAAAACTCCTCACTTCTACTCTCCATCAATGTATCAAGTGCTAACATAGTATTGTTGAGTACTGTATTAGAGGAGACATCCAATCATTCTCTATATTTGAAGTTGATACCTACAATTTGCCAAGAAAATTTAATATATTATACTGGCAAATCTTAAAATCAAAGAAAAGAATTCAAGAAGATGTTTCATATATACCAAAATTGCCTATTCAGTGAACTCTTCCTCTGACATAACGAGGTTGAATAGCTCAAAGTAGAAGACATCGTTGAAGATGAAGAAAATGGAACCCATAGAAATACCCCCTCCTTTAACTCTTAAGAATTTTGTCATTTTTCTCTCAGCAATATTTTTAAATTTGAATTGGAGGATGAACTTAATGTTGCTTAGATAAAGCCAATTTAATAGACTATGCATTAGTAGTTGATTTGATTTAGAATATGACTAAGGCTTCGTTTGGGACAACTTTCTTATTGCTTCTTGAAGCAGCTTTCTAGTAAAAAAAATTTAATTTTTGTGTTGTAAAGTTGCTTTATGAAGAAGTAAAAAAGCTGCCCCAAACGAAGCCTAAGATTTTGTTTGGGACGGCTTTCTTACCGCCTTTTAAGGCTTTGTTTGGGACGACTTTTTTACTGCTTAGTGAAGCAGTTTTTTAGTATAAAAATTATATTTTTGTACTAAAAAGCTGCTTCAAGAAGCAATAGAAAAGCCACCCCAAACGAAGCCAAAATCAACTTTTTAGTATTAAATTTTTTTAAAGCATGAAAAAAGTAGGCCGAAAGTAATTTCAAACGAAACCCAAGACTTTGTTCGAGACAACTTTTTTACTATTTTTTAAAGCAACTTTCTAGTAAAAAAAAGTATAATTTAAAATTTTTGTATTAAAAATTTATTTTTGAAAGTAATAAAATAACTATTTCAAATGAAACCTAAAATGCTAAAAGAAAAGTTAAACAAATAGTTGATGTTATGAGTGGGGGAGCCAAAATTTGTTTCGATGGAGGACAAATACATTACTTTTATTATTTGAGAGCATAATTTTTGAATATTTATTATTAGAAACATTAAAGAATTAGCACATACTAATTTCTATTTATTTTATAAAGACATTAAAATTTTGGGAGATTTACATACATACCATCCTATAATATTCTATTTACATATTTAACACCTAAAATTTTAATATTACATGCATACCACCCATAGTTCATTTTCATATCAAATATGAGTGGTAGAAATGAAATATATGAGTGGTAGGAAAGAAACATGAGTGTTATATTTGATATTAAAATAATATAGAGTGTTATGTATGTAATATTAAAATTTTGAGTGTTAGATATATAAATAAGATGGTATAAAGTGGTATATATGTAAATTTCCCTAAAATTTTAGGAGTTAGAAGATAGGGCATATTCCCCCACAAGCCCCATTTAACTCCTTTCTTGAATCTAACTATATAATACCTTTTAATGGACAACAAGCCAATAATGAGTCCTATGGTAGTAGGAAAAAAATTATATGAGGGTATTCAGTTTCGATTTGTGTTGAGATTAGTGCCGTATAAGATATCTTAAATCACACTAATTTTAAATACTTATAATAAAAATTTTAATTAAGTGTTCATAAATTATTATTTTTAAAATAAATTTAACAACCAGACAATTTTTTGTAAGAATATTCTGGTAAACAATTTTAACGACAATAATATAAATAAGCAAATTAAATCATTTGATTTTTTTTTTTAAATATCAGATATTATAGTTTTTGTAGAAATAGAGAAAGCAGAAAGAACAGGAAACGGATCACAGAGATAGGTGAGAAAATGTATTATCTATCTTAACTCTTTACACAGAATACAAGTCCTTATATAGAAGGAGAGGAAGCCTAGAACGAGTAAATTACAAAACAAGCCAGAGAACATTCTAGAGGTAAGCACAGGTGAAAACAGAAACATAAATCTAATATAATTATGTATTCTAATACGCCCCGTCAAATTGATGGGTCCGGAGTGACTGTCAATTTGAGTCGAAGAAGAGTAAACCGTGGAGTAGATAGGGACTTTGTAAATATGTCGGCAACCTGATCAATAGTACTGTTGGGATGGAGACGTATGTTGTTTTGTTGAATGAGACCCCTTACAAATTTTTGATCAATCTCAATATGTTTCGTGCGAGAGTGAAACATAGGATTGTTAGCTAGAGCGATTGCGGACATGTTGTCGCAGTAAAGGTATGTCCGATAGTTTTGTTGAATGTCAAAATCAGATAGTAAGCGACAGATCCATATGATATCCGACCTAAGAGCAGCGAGCGTCCTGTATTCTGATTCGGTTGATGATCTAGAGACCGTTCTTTGCTTCTTTACCGCAACTACGTATACTGAGGCGTCCAAAAGTGTCCAGTGGCGTCAAGCCATGGCCGATGAGATTTTGGCACTACAGAAACAGGGCACTTGGCATCTTGTTATCCCACCGCTCTGATACCTTGTAGAAATAGAGAAAGTAGAAAGAACAGGAAACGGATCACAGGGATAGGTGAGAAAATGTATTATCTATCTTAACTCTTTACACAAAATACAAGTCCTTATATAGAAGGAGAGGAAGCCTAGAATGAGTAAATTACAAAACAAGCCAGAGAACATTCTAGAGGTAAGTACAGGTGAAAACCGAAACATAAATCTAATATAATTATGTATTCTAATAGTTTTGTGATAAGACCAAATAAAAAATTTTAATGTCATTTTGTGATGAAAATAATTATGTTATAAATATTTTATATTTTAGCAATTTTGTTATGTATTTCTATTTCTCCTCCTATTAAAATTTCAAAAAAATAAAAACTAAAATAACCAATTTATATCTCTGTTTTGCCCAAAAAATTTTAGATCTCTGTAATTTTCTTAGTATTTTCAAGAGTATAAAACCTCTAAAGAAAACTATCTTAATATTTGCAGCACAAAAGATAACTATAACAAAATTATTAGACATGTATAAGTATAAATATGATAGAAAAACATATAAAAATAAGTAAAATTACGTGAACTTATGGAGAAATTATTACGTGTGGAGTTCAAAGACAATTTCGTCCACACTACACACACTGTAAAAGTGACTTGGCGCTTTCCGATTGAAGTCCGAAATCCGTCCGGACTCCGCACATAATAATTTCTCAAAATTATGAGAGAGCGAATCATAGTGTATTTTATAGGAATATAAGATATTTTTCTCAGATTAAAAATGCAAGTCATTGCTGGCTGATGCAGCATCATCAAGATTCTCAACTCCAAGTGATCTTGGCCTGTGAATTTTGATGATGCTGCACCTGCAAACACTGACTGAACCTTATGACACTCTGAACTAAAATATATGGAGAGCAGCCTAAAGCAGAAGAAAACCTAATAAATGAGAAAGAAAGTATTTTTATGGCTGAACAGAAGAAGAAGAAGAAGAAGAAGAAGAAGAGTAGGAGCTGAAATGAATCAATTCTGACTGAAGGTTTAAAAAAAAAAAGAGAAATGATCACAGCAATATTGAGGAAGGTATGAAAGAAAAGCTCTAAGTTAGAGGGGTATAAATACTAAAGATGAGTTCAGAGAGAGAGAGAGAGAGAGAGAGAGAGAGAGAGAGAGAGAGAGATGGAACAATAGCCGTTACACATCGCAATCGAGGGATCCTGAAAATCGCCGTCCATAAATTACTAGTGGCCTATGCAGCTTACTAGAGAGGCGCATGGGCCATAGGAAATAATACAGAAGGGGGGAGTAGGGTAAGATCGAAGAGTGTGTGAGAAAGGAATTTTTATTAGTTCCGGTGTCTTGTCGTAGCTCTACGTTTGGAAGCCAGTTAAATGGTGCGACGTGTTCTTACTCTTTACCGTGCGGCCCGACGACTTGACCCGGACCGGACCCGGGATTGCTATGTATTGGCTGATTTGTGCAAACTGGGGTATTACTCGATATTGCTCGACAATAACGAGAAATACCATTCTGTCAAGACCAATGCCCAGCAATACCCTGGTTTTACTAGTTATTGCTCGGTATTGATAGGAATTGGTCTTAACAGAGCGGTATTTCTTGTTATTGTCAAGCAATACCTAGCAATACCCGAACATAGCAATACCGGGTTCCGGTCCAGGTCGGGTCGTCGAGCCGCGCGGTAAAGAGTAAGTGCACGTGACGACATGTTATTGGCCTCCGGATGTAGAGCTACGTCCGGTGTCCTGACCTAATAATTGTTTGAGAAAGAGAAATTTAGGTGAGATATTTAAAAAGAAAAAGAGCGAAAATTGATTTTATATGCCTGAAATATTTATTGAAGTCCATCGAGAATAGAATTGTTTCAAACTAAAACTTTTATTCCAATTTGATTTTATCAATAATATTTGAACTTTAGTTATATTGTTGCCTTCTCCACGAACTTTTATTCTATCCAGTGAACGTACGCAGTGGAAGGTTCGGTTTTAGGCAAAAAAGTGCATGTATCGAGTTTTTTGAAAAAACTCAGTACACCTCGGTACAGGCGCTTTTTTGCCTAAAACCGCGCGAACCTTCATCTGCGTACGTTCACTGGATAGAATAAAAGTTCCTTCTCCACAAGCTCTACTTCTACTTCACAAGCTCATTGATGCATTCATAGTGAATGTTTGAACCAATTTCGGATTGGGTTCAAACCAGGTTCAAACATTCAAACAAAGATCCAAATTAAAACTAATTCAAAAAGTTTTTGTTCTTGGTGGATTTCAATGTTATAGAGATTATTCCTCGTTAGAGATACATCCATAAATAGTATCAAATCCTTTTAAATAATGTATCAAAAGTTCTTTTTTTTTTTCTTTTTGAAAAAATTTATATCAAGACATCATGATCAAATTTTTATTTGAATGGGCTTAAAATATTGACATGTGGCACTTTATAAGTTCTCTTCGTGCCGAGAATCTGAATTCTCTTCATTATCATGATAAGAAAAAAAATTTATTTCAGAATGATTTGTTGTAAAGTATTTCAATATGAGCTTCAAAGTTATTGACTTTGCACTTTATAAATTATTTTTAAGAGATTTTGTATTAGGGAGTTGATTTTATAACAACTTTTTAAAAGTTACTTTTCCAATAACTAGGGTGTCAAAATAGGATTTCGGGATAGGTTCGAGGCAATTATGAAATTGATATTCCTTCAATTGATCTGACCTGAACCTAGCCCACTTAGACAAACAGGTCAGAAATTCAGACAGGCCCAACCCATCCTAACCTGGGTTGACCATACCCTACCCAACCTGCTAACCTATGGTGCAACAAGCGCCGAGCTAGATAACGAGCGGGAGAGGGTGAGGCCGTGAGGGCGAGTTGCGAGCATGATTTTGATCAAACTGGTTGTTTCCAGGTTCACGGGTTAACCCAAACCCAGCCCGATATATCAATCGGGCTAAAAAGTTCAACTCAAACTCTACCCTTTTGCTAGACAGGTCAACTCAAACCCAGAATCATGTCAGGTCTGAGTCAAGTCATATATTAGTACCTCTACCCATAACTATCTTTACAAAGAGCAAACATATCTTTAGTTATATTATATATATATATATATATAAATAATATTTTTACATATTTTTATTATTAATCATATTTTAAATAAACAACTATGCGTAATAGTTTATTTGGAGACATTTGTCAAATATTTTTTGGGAATTTATTATATTTAAGAAGACAGTTTTAAAATATTGTTTTCAATCATAATAATAAAAATATATATATAACAGCCACATTTTAAAACAGAGTGCGATTATGCTTAAAATTATTTTAACTACAAAATAAAATGCAATCATAACATTTTATTCTTAATTTTTTAATATAAAAGCTTAAACTCCCAGAAAAAAAAGGAATAATATTTATGTTAAAATTAAAAAATAAAAAATAACTTGGCTTGGTACCAAGTAACACGAAGCTTTCCCCCCTGCTCAGACCTGTTGCCAGTCGCTATGGAGAAGGATCTTTTACGCTCAGGGAATTTATTGCTCTCCTGAAACTCTGCGTTAATGGCGGAACTACAACGGCCCGGCTTTAGCTTTTCTGTTTTTCTAAGATTTTTTTTTCTAAGCTTTGAAACCAGCGAGGGGTGTGAATTAGGTGAAATTATTCTGCGAGGATACGGATCCCGTTCGGAGGTAAATCAGATCGCCTCATATCACTCTTTTGTTGTGTACCGCGGTTGTGTATTGCTATGTACCAGGTGACATGGCTCATTATGATTCTCCTCCTAACGGTCCGACGTCCGAACAGAATAATTTCTCATGAATTAGGCTTTGTTTGGGAAAGTTTTCTTTTTCTTTCTAAAGTTGCGGTAGAAAAAGAAATTTTTAAAAAATGTTATAGAAAGTGATTTTCTAGTACAAAATTTTTGTTTTAAGCAACAAAAAATATAGTGATTAAATAGAAATTAGGATTGCGATCTAAAATGTAAAATAATAAAAAGCTATCACAAATGAAGCGTTAGCTGAGTTTCGGCAAATATATAAAAGAAATTTTGTGTGCGCTTATTTAGCTTGTGTATAAAATTATTTGTGAAAATTATATTTGTGTTTAGCTCAGTGAAAATTGAGCTGAACATATAACATATCAGGACAGTTTTCTTATTATTTTTTAAAGTAGCATTTTTGTACAAATTTTTTTTTTTTCAAAACACTGAAAAAAATAATGATCAAAAGATCTCCAAATAATGCCTTAACTTATTAGAAATCAAGCCCAATATGTTAAACTCATTTTACTTATCTACTAATCAATTAATAAATCTGATATCTATATGATTGAAAATTGTGCATTATATATAATTTTCAGCAATTTTTTTCAGACTTCATTTATTCTAATCCTCAATCATTGATCATCCAGTTGCATTAACCATTTCGAGCTCAATTAGACATCTTTTAGCATATAATGGAATGCAAAAGAGCAAGAAGCAGAATTAGCAGTTGATCAGATACCTAGAAGAGCATTTGGACAAGCAAGCATGATAGACCATTTACAACCGAACTCCATATCCGTGTTTCGAGTTCGCAAACTGCTTCAATATTGATGTCGCACTATTTACGAACATTTTTTTTCTTTTTTCGGATACAGAAAAAATGGAGGTGGAGCGTGCGGAATTCGGTTGTTAAGAATTTTTTTTTTTTTTGGTGTTAAAAAAATAGAGTTCAGTTGGAGATGAATTACTGCATTTTGAAATTTTACTATATAAGAGAGTGAAAAATGAATTTTTCGGTTGAAGATGGTCACCACGTCGCCATTTTTTCTTCATAAAAATGAAGCTTTCATGGAGCAACAAGCACCAAGATGTACTTGAGCTCCGAGGTTTCGTTCCGAGGAGTTGTAAAAACAAGTCCTGCAAATCAGTCTGGAAGTATTCCTTTTTGGAGTCGTTTTTAGTGGGAATTGATGGAAAAGAAATTTGAAACTTCATAACATTTTTCAGTGTGGTTAATTGATCTAATTATTTAGCCTCTGCGCCATATGTTCATGAAATCTTTGGCTATTCAAGTCTCACGTTAACCACCAAGTAAGCCTGGCGATGTGCTCTGCTAAGGTTTCTGGATGGCGCTCCCCTCTCCGTTGTTGTGTCCGTTCTCTTCGAGCTTCTCAGGGAAGTCTCATGCCCTAATTCCTTCTGTGTTCGGCTTTTTTTTGTTGTCCATCTCCTCGTTTTTTCGATGGAGGGCAAACGACTTAAGGATTCCAGTTTTTTGGTGGGCAATCCCTCTTCTAGGTCCTTTCATGATGCTTTATCGGGTTGCTCTTCTTCTTCTTTCTTTAATTTTTCGGAACTCAAAATCTCTTCTTTTCGTGGGATGCCTTCACCGTGGATTTCTGATGAGGAAGTTTTGGCACTTGTAGCTCTTTTTGAGTTTGCTTTAGTGGGCAAATTTCCTTCTTGTAGGCCTAAGCTTGAGGATATTCGCAAATTCTTCTTTAATCTCAAGCTCAATGGTGAATTTTCAGTCATTATTCTTAGCCCTAAGCATGTTCTGATCAAACTTGTGAATGATTTAAATTATTGACTTGTTTTTTCTTATCGTTCCTACTTTGTGAACAATTGTTTCATGAAAATCTTCAAGTGGTCTCCTACCTTTGATGCTGAAATTGAATCACTCATTATTCCTATATGAATTTCTTTTCCTAATCCGAGACCGCATCTCTTCTCTCCTAGGATTCTTCATGGGCTTGGTTCCATGTTCGGTCGCCCACTGAAAATTGATCATGCTACTTTCATTGGTCGTAGGCCGTCGGTTGCGCGTGTCTTGGTGGAATTGAATGTTACCAAAAAAAAATTCTAATAAGGTTTGGATTGGTTCCGAGAGCTTGGGTCATATCCAAATGATTTTTATGGAGCCTTTTCCCCTTTTTATTGTTCTCATTATAAGTCTTTGGGGCATTTGAAACATGAATGCCATCTTCTTCATCCCCAGTTGCCTAAAGTTTCGGAGGGTGTTTTTAATCATGTTGTTGAGCAATTTGTTAAAGTGATTGTTTTATTTGAGGATGATAATGCTGGTCACGTCGTAGTTAGTGAGTTACGTGTGATTTTGCCTCCTGCTGGTCCTGTTGTGTCGGATGATGGTGTCAATGGTTTAGCTGATGTTGCTTGTGATTTGGTTCAAGAGCGTGGGTTTGTTGATGTAATTGACGATGTGGAAGTTTTGGTTAATGTCGGCGCTTTTGTGTCTAATGATTTGGAGTAGGATTTGCTTCCCTCTATTGTCGGGGACGCTGATGCTCCTTTGGCTTCTTGTTTTGTTGGGGAAGTTGAGACACCTTTACGTATTGAATGTTCTAATGTAGCGAGTTTAGTGGGTGTTGATGGTTCCTTAAATATTAATAATTGTTGCATTAACTTTGTTGTAAGCCCTACTTGTGCTGATGCTTTGGAATCAGTTGAATTTTCGGCCTCATTAGTTAATGGGGGTAATGAAGCTTTGGCTAAGCTGAGTAATGAAGGAGCTGTCGTGCCTTTTGGTGATGTTGTTTCAAATTTGTCTCATATTATGTATGTTTCAAAGGGATTTACGGAGTGTGTTGTGAGACCTCGTTCCCTTACTGTTCCACATGTGTTTAGGTCCATATTTCTGTTATGTCTAGCACAGATTTAAAAAGCCCATCTGGCTCGGTCTGTGTATAACTCTTCTTTGGAGCAATTTGATTGACTAGATTTGGATGAGCCCCTTCCCATGCTTTGTGGGGGGACGGTGATGTTTTTGATTACCATGTTAATGATGACATGTATAGCTTCATGGTTGGGTGTGTAGTTGATCAAGTGGTTCTAAATGGTGGTGACAAGAGACGTAAAAATAAATCTAAGAAGAAATAGTTTTTGGGTTTACTTTCCTTTTGTTGTCGTGGGCTTTTTCGACGATTTAGACTATGATGAGGCAGCTTCCTGTTTACCTTCCAGTTGGCCCAGGCTTGATGGCAACCTTGGTGGTTTTCCCAATTGCTTGGTGGTTGCTTATGTGGGCTTTAGGTTGTTGTTATTTTTTGGAGTATTTATCACCAATAGATGATCTGTGCCTAGCTTTGGGAAGGTTGCAGGGGGCTGTCATTCCCTAAGTCTGCTGTTGGCTTCTATGCTCCTATTTCTTTGGTTGTTTGTTTTTGGTTGTGTTTGTTTACTTGTATCTTTTTGTTGCTTTTTGGCTTTGACTGTTTGTGGATCCTTCTTATATTTCTCCATTTCTTTATGGAATAAATTTTGGTTAAAAAAAAAAAATTAGCCTCTGCTAAGTTATTGCTATAAAAGTTTCTATTGATGTACTCTAAAAGATACTCTAAAGTTCAAAATTCTCAATTATATACAAATTCACAACCCTCCTCTTAGTCTTAGGCTTCGATTGGGATGATTTTCTTGCTGATTCTTAAAACAACTTTCTAGTACAAAAATTAAAATTTTTATATTAAAAAACTGTTTTAAGAGGTGGTAAGAAACAAGTCCCATGCTTCATTTGGGATGGCTTTTTTATTACTTTAGAGCATTTTGTTTCAATTGATTTTGTTTATTTTTCCATAAGTTCTTTCAATGTAATTTTAATTTTCTTATTAAATTTACTTTTTCATTGATAATCATCCACATTATGCCTTTAAAAAAAATCATTAACGTATTTGAGCCAGCCTAAAATTTACATAATGATGTACATACCATCACATAGAAGACTAGAAGTCTCAATTTTTGGCTTAGTATAAAAGAGGATGCATGATTCTAAACTTATACTATCTAATGAAAAGCTTTTATTAAGAATATAATAATGCCCAAATATTTTTTATTTTAAAAAGATTCATGCCAATTCTTTATATTTCATCACGTAGTTTAGATAGCTAATATTATTAAGTTTCCAATTTTCAACCTATTTAATGTTAGTGGTACTTAATCATTAACCAACACCACTACTAAACTTGTGTTATGTTTGTGATTAGAATAATTAATTAATTATCATTTTGATAGCTTCTAATAGTTAATTTAATTAATATATAATTAAGTTCCATTAAATTATTATCATGAGTTTTAATAAATGTATTGCAAAAGAATTAAAATAATATCACATCATGTATCAAATTCATCTCTCTTGATGTGCTCTCAACTATCAAATATAAAAAAAATTATTAGGTGCAGCATTCAGAAGTATCTGAAGGCCAATCCGAATACACCACATCATCCAATACAATGTGCATTACGTGACGTTGCACATCCTAATTAACCTTTGAATTCCCGACACATTCGAACGCCACAAAGAATAATCTCTCCAAAGACAGGTGTTCACTAAACCAAATATGCCAATGTTTTTTTGCACCATAAAATCCATTATTTTTGAATCATACACATTACAATTATAAAATTTTCACTTTTTATAAAACATTTATTTATTTTTATAATAAATTTACATTAATATCATATTATTAAAACAAAATTTAATTTTTTTAATATTTATTAAATTAATCAATTCAACCTCAACTTACATTTAAAACTTTCCTTCCAATTCAATATCTAATAATATCCCATCTAATTTTCACAAGCTTAATCAACTCTTCATCTTCTCATGTCTCAATGATTGCAAAATTTTTATTCGAATCATATACTTTACCATTCATTCCTTATCATCCACAATAAAAGCATTTTTTCTCATGTTATCTAACTTGCAGATTTTAGTGATACTCATCCTTCTTAACCAACTAGCCAAGCCTGTGAGTAGCTTTCCCTCCTCTGTCCCCTTGGAACTTTTATTAGGTCAGGACATCTGACGTAACTCTACATCCGGATACCAATAACATGTCACAACGTGCTCTTACTCTTTACCGCGTGGCCCGACAACCAGACCCGGATCAAACCCGATATTGCTATGTTCGTGTATTGCTCGATATTGTTAGGTATTATTTGGCAATAACGAGAAATACCGTTCTTTTAAGGCCAATACCGAGCAATACCTAGAAAACCGGGATATTGCTCGGTATTGCTAGGTATTGATCTTGACAAAATAGTATTTCTCATTACCGAGAATACCTAGCAATACCCTTGTCTGCACAAATCAACTAATACATAACAACACCGGGTTCCGGTCTGGGCCAAGTGATCGGGCCGACCGATAAAGAGTAAGAACACGTGACGATATTTTATTAGCATCCAGATGTAGAGCTACGGCAGGTGTCCTGACCTAATAAAAGTTCATCCCCTTGGGATCTTTTGGTTGATTCGGACCTCCAGATACCTCAAAATGTTACAATAAAAAAAAGCTTCCTTTTCACAGCAATTTCCAACATCAAGTTCCAGTTATAAAATCTGAACACCTACAGACTACACATGCCACAGATAAAGAAGAAGTTATGAAATTAAGAATCCAGCAAGCTTTTCAAAGCAAATTAAATACGAATTTCAACGAGATTAATTATTCAAAACACAGTAATTACGGAAATAAATGATCAAATATTATACACCATTAGCCATTTCACACGTAACATAACAAACTCGGAAAATCATTCCATTATATATCACACGCCTAAAGAACAGAGAAGCACAAAAAAACTTCAAACAAAATTATATGTACACTCATCCAGAAACAGCAAATCAAGCACAAGCTTCACTTCTCGGCGTCAAGGCGAACAGAGCCTCCAGATCCGGCGGTTGGAAGTATCCTCCTTTGGGAGGATCTCGCCCCTTCCCCGTCGCTGGTGACGACCTCTTCCTCGGGGGCGGTGGGCATGGAATCTCCGACGGAATCCTACAACTCATTTTCTTTGGCGTCTCCCATCCCTCGTCTTCTCTTGCCTCCACCATCTCCTCTCTCTTCTCTCTCTCTCTCGCTCTAAAAAAAAGGATTTTTGAAATGCTGCGAAAGAGAGGGAAGGGTTTAAGGGCATTTTATAGCAAGATGAGCTTAGCTTCCAATGGACGCCTGAGATAAGCCACCGCTTCGAATCGTGCCGTGCAATCCTCGCGCGCGCGTGCGATTCGCACGTGTTTACCCGCCGCGTTTCCGGTTTTTAAAATAGTGGAATCGGCGGGAACGCTTGGCATCTGCGCGGGAAAGTTTGGCGTCTTTTTTTTTTCTTTTTAATTTTTAATTTCGGGCTGAGGGTAAATTGGGGAATGTGGGAATTTTAGGCGCGTTTGCGAACGTGCATTGGTCTTTCTGCGGTCGGCTCGGCGGGGAACTAGTGACCGGGCGGGAGACACGTGGACGGTCGGTGGGGTGTGACGTGGCAACAAAAGTGGTGGGGCCGAACCTCGTGGTTCTTGCAGTTCACTGACTCGAGAAGTAAATCTGAGTTACGGTCAAGCTTTGGATTCCCATTCGTAATTATTTGGCCACTGAAATGTGTACGGTCTGTTGTAGCGTTTAAACTGATACGTACGACCATTGAATTAATTGAACGGTTTTTATTTAGGCTTATGATTTTCTTATTAGTTTCTAAATAAATTTTTAATACATTTTTTTAAAAATTAAAAAAAATTATTTTAAAAAACCTAAAAAAAACTGTCTCAAAAAAAGCTTTAAATTTCATTTAGAATGAATTTCTTACTATTTTTTTATTAAAACTTTTATTAAAAAACTACTTTTAAAAAAAACACTAAAAAAAGTCTTGATCAAATGTGATTAAAGATTTATTCGAATAGCAATTATGATTGAAAAAAAATAAGTTTTTACAATTTTTTAAAAAACATAATTTTTTAAAGTAATTAAATAAAATTATAATTACTTAAAAAATAAGAAGCTATTCCAAACGGATCCTAATATTGCAATTGAGTTAAATTTATTTATGGGTCAATTAAGTTTTGATATAACGAATGAATGATAAATTAAATTTATTTAGTTAACGAGACAAATCTTAATCTTTCTAATTTAACTCATTGGTTCATGAGTTAATTTATTTAAAAATATTAACATAAAAATAATTTAACAAAATTATGCCTCTCTTCTTTATAAAATATAATTTATTAATATTTCCCATATTATTTTTTATTAAATTTAATTATTTTCTTATAATAAATATTTAAATCTAAAAAATATTTTCCTTTTCATAATAAATAATCTATCTCAAACTCCTACAACTGAGCTCAAATTCTATTAATTAAAAAAAATTCAAAGTTACATTATAGATGACGCAAACTTAACCCAGTTATTCATGAGAAATCATTTTTTTGCGGTTATCAGACCGTCTGGAGGCAAAGCAGAATCCTTCACATCATCCGGTACAAAGCAAAAAATGACATGGCGCATTCTAATTTATCTCAGAATGACGATCGATGACCGCACAAAATAATTTCACCTCATTCACACCCTGAGAGGATTGATATATGAGAAGCTTAAGCTTAACCATTGATTAAAATACAGCGTGGCCTTCATGAAATGGTAGCTAATCAGGCGTGATGTGCGGTGATTATGTTAATCTAATCGATTAATGATGAATTGAAACGGTGGATTACATATGTAATGATTGATTGTTATAAAGAACTCGAAGCCGACAACGAATTAATGGTTCTTATAAATACGATTCATTAATGGCATTTGAATCCCATTCTAAGGCTCTGTTTGGGAAAAAATTATTACGTGCGGTCATCGTCCAAAGGCGAATCAGAACGTACCACATTCACATTTGCTGTGTATCAGTTTTATGTACCGCTGTGTACCGGGTGACTAGGGGCGAAACCAGCTTCAATTTTGAGGGGTGCAATTATCTTTCTATCACAACTTTATTGAAAGCTATGATAAATCAGCGACAAAAAAAAATTATGATTATGATTTGAACACCAAAATAGTAAGCTGTTTCAAAGTAGCTTAAAGTTTCGTTTGGGACAGCTTTTGATCACTAATTTTTCATTACTTTTTAAAAAAAAATTGTGCTAAAAAGTTGTTTAAAAAAATAATAAGAAAAATGTCTCAAATAAAATATAAGAGAGGACAAAGTTAATATTCTTATAATATGCAAAGGGAATTAATATGAAGCGTACACCACACTTGTCTTGTTTTTTTTTTTTTTCTACAAAATTAAGCACTTCTATCAGTCTCTAATCAGTAGGCCAAAAATTCTTTTACTCTTTTTTTTTCCTATTTTATTGTTAATTTTAATATATTTTAAAATATTTCATGCGAATTTACTCTTTTGCTATTGAAATTATTTAGATATCTTCTTAATACCAAAGTTGTAGTTGATACATGAACTCTATAACCTTAGTTATAATTTCTCTCTTCTTCTTATACTCCTCAAACTTGAAGAATTTAAAATATAAGGGGGCATGCACTTCTCATCTTATTATCAATGAAATTTTCCCTTATGTATATAATGATGCCACTTAGGTTTTGTTTGGGAAAGTTTTTTATTTGTTTTTTTTAAATAAAAAAGGGGTTTTACATACATACCACTTTATTTCATGCTATTTACATATCTAACACTCAAAATATTAATATTACATGACTACCACTCATAGAACACATTTAGGTGCATGGAATGAAATATTAAAGTTTATAGGATGGCATGAATGGTAAAAATGAATTATATGAGTGATATATTTGATATTAATGTTATATATGGGTGGTAGACATGTAATATTTATATTTTGAGTGTTAGATATATAAATAACATGAAATAAAGTGGTATATATGTAAATTTCACTAATTTTTTAGCACAAAAATTTTCACACTAGAAAATTTTTTATACTAAAAACTTGCTTTAGAAAGCAATAAGAAAGTTTTTCCAATTAGGCTTCATTTGGGACAAAGTCTTAGGCTTCGTTTGGGATAACGTTTTCATTGTTTTATAAAACAATATTTTAGTACGAAAAATTCTAATTCAAAAAAAATTTTAACTAAAATATTGTTTTAGAAAGCATTAAAAAAGGTGTCCCAAACGAATTTTGTCTTCCTACTTATTATAAAGGAAAGTTATGATTTCTCTACTATAATATTATCACTCTCTCTCAACCCATTAAGATTCTACACTTAACTCGTTAGTTCATATATTCATACAAAATACACTTAAAATATATTAATATTCATGATTTTAAATTTAAAGTTGCTGAAAATGGTATAAAATTATGTTTCACTTTATTATATTAATATTATTTATTATTTTTCTTGTAATTTTTCATTCTTTGTACTATTTTATTATAAAAATTACTTGAATAAAATTTATTTTTTCTATCATTACAAAATAGTCGGCCCTTGAGCTCAAGCTTTATTATTATTTTCTTGCCATTTCTCATTCTTACTATGATTTTACTATAATAATTGCTCTAATAATAATCATTTTGTCTCGTTCATTACAAACGTTCCGGCTCCTGAACTCATAAAATAAAGCTCGAGCTCAAACTCAATTAATTAATCAAGCTCAAGCTCAATCAAAGGGTGACTCAATCGAGCTCAACTTGACCCGTTTATACCCCTAGCTCCCTCCCCCTTTTATCATTCCAAGGCACTCTATCTCAGTAATGGATCATCCATGCATAGACCTAGTTGAACAAAAAACTCAACATTCATAAGGTGGAGGCCTCTGCATGGTGTTTTGGGTAAGTGTTTGTGTTGGGGAAAATAACACAAACCTTGAACGAATCGCTTTACTTGCATTTGGAGAGAGAGGTGAAGAGGTCAATAGGAGTCGGAAAAAAATGATAGAATACAGTAAAGTAAAAATCACAAAAGGCGAAAAAAAGATCGAGCACTAAGCCATCCATTACCATGAGGTTACCAAACCTCCATGTAGAGGTGTTAATATTTGACACGATCCGAAAATTCGACTCGAATCCAACTTGAAAATTTCGGGTTAGGGTCAACTTGAACCCGAAACGGGTCGGATTCGGGTTCAACATTTTGACCCATTTTAAAAATCGGGTCGGATTTGGGTTAACCCTTTGACTCGAAATTGACCCATTTTGACCCGAAAAGAGGAGATTGACCCTATTTTACCCCCTTTTTGACCCGAAAAGAGGAGATTGACCCGTTTTGACCCAAAAATTAGTAATTTTTTGTTGGAAACGGGTCATTCAGGTCGTGTCGGATTTACCTGTACCTGAAGCAGGTCGGGTTCGGGTCCAAAAAACCGATCCGTTTTTAAAAACGGGTCGGGTTCGGGTTGACCCGAATAGTGTCGGGTCAGTTTAGATGCCATTCGACTCCAATCACGAGAAGACACTTAAATTTTTACTCTTTCTTTCTTATACATGGGATTTGTACAATAGAGAAAACACACATGTCTTCACGTGATTGGAATTCAGACCAAAAGCTACGTCCAGATTTCGTACATATATTCACTTTTCATATCACCTCTTAAATATCTACATGAGTTGATGCTGCATGATAATACCGATCGAACAAATTTCTTTTCAAACAATTTCTCAACAACCTCTAACAACTAAGTCAAATAGTTTTTTAATTTAGAATTTCATATTTAGTAATTAAGTCCAAAATTTACAAAATTTTCTTGAATTTTGAACTCATTATCCTATATTATTTATGAATATAGGATAATTAGCACATACTAATAATCCAATTATTTTTATTCCTATAAGTGTTTGGCTACCGCATGTTTGGAGTAGTAGTTACAATGTGTAACTATCTTAGTATCTCCTCCACTCATTGGTCAACATTAGTACATAATTCCTCTATTTGTTTTTAAATTTTCTTTGATTGTAAGAAGATTATGAACATTTTTGGAAGAAAATAAAAAGGATTGATGATTTTTGAATAAAATTATGATAATTTTTTGTCAATGACGCTTCATTAAATTTTGTATGTATTGCAACATTGAACCCAATCAAATAATTCATCTTAGTTTATAACTTAAATATACTTTGTAATATTTATTTTAGAAATTAATAAAAGTTGAATACCAAATATGTTGAAACCATTAGAACTATCTAAGCCAAAATCTAAATTTTATAAAGATGAGATTTATCATCCATTCTCAAATACTAAGTTAATTTAAGTAATTTTTGTTTACGCAACTCACCTTGGGTGTGACCTCAAGGATAATGGTATAGTTCAGACAAATATGACCCGAGTGAAAATGGTAAATATTTGAAATTTTATATTTTGAACCAATTTGCATGTTTGACATAAGTTGTATGTGTTCTAGAATGAGTCACAAGAGTCTGGAGTAAATTTTGACAAAATTTGAAAAATGTTATGATTTGAGCACCACAATATTAAGTGTCCAAGCATTGCTGCGCTGTAACAACGCCAATGTGCCAAATAATGACATTTTAACATTGGAGTTTAGGTGTTTTAGAAAATGAACTAGCATCACGACACTAAGTGTTAGTACCACAGTGTTAGGCCACTAACTACAATTTAAATATATTTGAAATCCACTATTCTATTCATTTGAATGTTGCGCCAACCGAAGTAGGAGAGAGGGGTGGGATTTGAGAGAGAGAAAGTCAGATATCGAGGAGGGATTCTGGTAATGAAGATTTATATGAAAACTTGGGCTTGAGAGCCAGCTATCCTGATAACCACTCTGATTATCACTATGAAATGTTTACCCATAGTTCAGTTAGTATTAGTATTTGTTTATGCATTCGGTTTTCATACACGTTTCAATTTTTTTACAATAATTTAGTTTACTATTACAAAACAATATTTTTAGTCTTTTGATTTAAATTATTGATTTATGTTTTAGGCTACAATAGTTTATTGAACCATGTTAATTCATTCATATTTTTTGCTTTCATTTTTCAGTCGAGAGAAAGAGTAAATAAGAGCTGAGAGTTTTGGATATCATGCTCCGAGCTGTATCATAGGTATGGCTTTTTATTTGTTTAGTTTTATTTTGTGGACTTAGTTTTTATTTGGTTATATTATCTATTGTCAAGTATTGTTGTAGATATCACTGATTATATTTGGATGATATAAATTCAATAATCTTCCGATTTATATTGCTTTCAATAGTAACTCTGTGTAATATATAAATTGAAAGTTTTGTTTCAATACTTATTCAACTGAATCTTTGAGTTAATCTTGCTACAATCAAACACGTTATAACTAGTATGGCATCAGGTCATATCGAGTCAAGTTGCGACATATTGATCTGTTAATTGAGAGCTTTATCTACCAACTTAAATTTTTCGGGTTCGAAGCTTGTATATATAATGTGTAATGTACGTTTCCTTTACTTGGCTCAATAGTTGCTTAAAAAAAGCTAATTATATTTTTATATATAATAGCATACACAATGCATGAGGCAATTGTCAGTATTAGATTGATGCGAAATAGCATTGCCCTGTAATATGAAGCCAGGCTTGTACACGCAACTTATCATGATTGGAGGCTTAAGCTTCTGAGGTTTTTGTTTCGAGGTCTTGTAAATATTACAATTTGATGACCGAAGGTAAGGAAGAAAAAAATTTAGACAAATTAACAAGAGAGAAAAAGTGCAAAGTTAACATAAATTTATGTATTTTACATCAAATAAAACTTTTAAAGAGTAATTCCATCACTAATCATTGTTACTTCACATAAATTAACAAGCGTATAGCTTCTCTTACTTCCCCCATTCTAACCACTACATAGGCTTTGATAAACACTTCAGTTAAGCATCAGTAACCTTCTAACCATACATAAACCATGAAAAAAATCAACTAAACATACTCTAAAATGAGAGCACACTCATGGCTCGTTCAAATTTGATCCAGAATATCAAAAAAAATTTCAAGCATCTCTAGCTTTCCAAGCAGACAAAGCAGAGAGTATCCTCCCCTTCCATCCCTGCAACAGCCATTTACCATCTTCATCCACCACAAAATCCTTATGATAGCATTTCTTTACCTTCTCCTTCGCCTTCCTCACAATCACATAATCCAGTGGCATCTGCTCCAATCCCGCCCTCTCATTCCTTAACCTCCATTGCTTATACGGCTCCGGCCTCTCCACTCTCTCCAATCCCTCACAAGATACCACATTAAGAATCTCCCTCTCAAAGCAATGCTTCTCAAGCAGCCTTCTTTGCTCATCCTCCCTCTCCACATTCGTCTCCAGCATATCGAACAGAGCAGAGAAGTGGAAAAGAGCTTCCTTGAACCTTGTCACAAAGAACGGTGCATTGTATGTTCCGTTCACTACTCCGAGCACGAAAACCTTTGGATTCAGCTTTCTGATTGTGCGCAGAACTTGATCCCTCGGGCTATCCGGTGACACCGTCTCGTCCGCAAGGTTGCGTAGTCGGTACATGCAATTCACGGCGAGCACCTCGTCGGGTTCGATGGAGAGATCCTCTGGCTGCAGATTCTCCCAGTTGCAAGCAATTGCATGGTACTCGAACGGAACTTTGAACTGCCTAGCGTAGTCGGTCAGCCGCCGGCCGGTTTCTTCGATTCGTTCTGCGGGGCGGAAGCCTGGCTGAGGGACGTCGACGCCGGTGATGCGAAGGCGTGGCGAGCCGCCAGGAAGAGTTGATAGCCTTTGCATAAAACAGGGCCACATGAAGCCATGGTAGATGCCGAAGTCGATGATGTGAAGCTTTGCGGTTTTCTCAGAGGCGTTCAGTATAGTCTGATGAGCAAAAAAATCTGAAATTTTTTTGAATGGGGAAGCGGCGACGTATAGCTGATGGGCTTTGAGCATGTCAGTCATGGACGGAAGAGTCGGGGGGTAATAGTAGTTCTTGCTTCCAGTTCCGCCGGCCAGACGGGCTTCGAGACCGTTGGCGAAATAGTGGGCGATTCTTTGTTCGGCGTCGCCGAAGGGAGAGGAGCTTTGCCGAATTTGAATTAGGAGACCGTTGGCTCGATGCAGTTCGTTGTTTGAAACGGCTTCGGCGCATTGGAGGAGGAGGAAATTGAGGTCGACTGAGTCCGTTTTCTCTAACTTTTTCTTTCTGCGAGATTTTCTGTTGGCATTGGAGTTACAGTTGGCTTCGGCCGGTTTTTCTTGCTTGCAGTCTTTGTGGAGAAGGAAGTCGAACATCTCCGGCGGGACGTCGGAGTCGAAGTAGAGAGCTGAGTGCTTGAAGGTTCTTCCTTGTTCAGCTTCCAAATCGTTGTCGGAGAAGTGGGTGGCGTTCTTGCGGGTTGTTGAAGTTGTAGCCGGAGAGCTGGCGGCGGCGAGTTTGTTATGATTGGGGAGGAAATGACTTGGCTGCTCGATTCCGATATTGTAATGCCAGCTTCGAAGTCCTTCGAAGAGGATTGTGGAGAAAGAACATTAATCAATTGCAGAAATTTAGCGGAATATTGATCAATGATAAATTCATAAATTAATAAAATTTTATCTTAATTTATTCAACTCAAACAATATTTTATTCTTTTAAGTAATTTAATTTATATAAAATATATTTAAATTTTAATATTATATTCCTCTGCACGTCACTAGCTTATAAATAAACTTATAAAATAGTTCATATCCTCACGTAACAACATCATAGTTGTTATCTTTAATGTATTTTGATAGATATCAAACATATATTCAATCAATAGGAATATATTTTAACTTCTCAAATCTTAAAATGTTTGAATGTTCAAATCTTAAACTTACATAAACATCCTAAATTTATCAGAACTATTTTGGAAACAATTATATAATAAAAATAAGTAGCTCAATAAGACAAATCACACAACATCAAGAACATGCACAATGAGAGTCCACAAAAAACCTTAAATCAAGGATATAAAAGTGGCTAGAAATTTCATGAAACTATTTGATAAGCTATATAACATTGTATCAAATTGCTTAGATTAAAATGAAGCGTCAATGAGGTAAATCTAATAAACTCAAGATTATTAAATTCCAATATCATTAATACCTTAAAATATCCATGGAAACATTATATGATTAAGGGGGTAAAACATCGACCATTTGATGGATTGTCACGGCTGTAAGTCGAAATGACAATAATGTCCCCTCCATAAATCTATAAATATATCACATTTTTCTACACATCATGGAGGCCACCATGAGCCCCCATGAAAAATTAGGAAGAAAGAATTCTTAGGATCATATAGTTTAAAAGCTCTACCACCAATATTAATGTCCGCCATCACTACCAGCACCTACACGGCTACACTGACACTTTCATGTTCAATGCCTAAAATCGCCAACAAAATTAAGACAAGTTTTTAATAATAAGATTGGTTCATGTAATTTCTAACAAGGTTGATCACCAATAAGGCCAATGTTGTCATCACCCATAAGGTAAATTTCATCTATAATAATAGGTTGATTGCCATCACAGCCACTAATGTTGATTATCACCATTGCCACCAACATTGAAACTCATCATTGCCAATAGTGTAAGGCACATCAGGGTAAGGAATCCTAAATGACTAGCTAGTATTAGATAGGGCCTTTACTATAATATCTCCATAAGAGCAAGTGACATATATATATAAAAAAAATGATCTCCACTTGTCTTAAAATCTTAAAAAGTACAATTCTCAGAAGGTATAAGATCTTCATTCGTATAATGACTCATAATACATACTTTTGAACAAAAATGATCTCCACTCATCTAAAAAACATCGAAGATATAACCATAAAAAAATAAACTATTTTTTTAGGCTCAGAAGAAGCTCAACCACTTTTTTAAAGTTCAATATTATTTAATAAAATATTTAAATTTAGATAAGGACAGATCATCCTCTCCTTTATTAAGTCGTTTTTCTAATAAATAAATTTTTTTATTAAAATCATCGATAAAAAAAACCTTTATAAGCAGTGCTGCCTAGACATCATTATTAGCGCCATCCTGTCTACTTCAATCAATTTCTTTTTTAATAATATGCATTGCTAAAGTTGGTTAAATGAAGGATTAAAAGTTAAAACCCTAAAGACACCTGAGAATGCAAAGAACAAGTAGTCCACTTTTTGATGACATCAAGAATTTAATAAAGCTCACTCACTTGATCAAACTAAATATTTTTCAACACTGATAATGCAATGTATGAATTATTGGGTAATAATTATTTAAAGTATTTTTTTTTAAAATACTATTTTATGAAAATTTCTAAAATTCTTTGTGAATGATTTGAATATGAAGAGGGGCATGTAAGAAAATTTCAACTAATAATCACTAAAAGAGGCGAGGGAGGGGGTGTAATACAATTTAATACCAGGTGGTACTCTAACAACCTAATATTCTATTACTAAAAGCATATAAATTTCATATAAGGTAGAATATGTAGACTACTTTGGGGTTCAACTACTCAAAGACATGAATCACTATCATAAAGGATTTAGGGTTCATAAGTTATCACCTCCATCTGATCAACAATTAAACCTTCCTAGAAGGGCGCAGGAGGCATCCTATAAATAACGAGAAGTCATGTATAATAATAAAAATCTTAGAGACAAGTGAAACTACAGAAACTAATGAGTCCACTTTTTTATGACATCAAGAATTTCAGGAACTTTTATTACGTCCGGTGTAAGGACGTAGAGGAACGTCCGGTTGGAGGAAAAATCCCGCCAAAAAACTCGGTATTTGCTTGGTACAACTAGATATTATTTGATATTAATGAGAAATACCGCTCTTTGAAGACCAATACCGAGTTATATTGAGCTGTACCGAGAAATACCGAATTGTACCGAGTTTTTCCTAAAAAAACTCGGTATTTCTCGGTTTAGCTCGGTATAACTCGGTATTGGATTTTTTCAAATGATGGTATTCCTCGTTATTGTTTGGTATTGCTCGGTATTTGCTCGGTACAACTCATTTTTTGGTAGGATTTGGCCTCCGACCGGACGTTCCTATGCGTCCGGTCGGAGGACGTAATAATTAGAACTCCCTCATTTGACCTCTCAAAAGATATTTCTGCAGTATTAATGTACTTTATGAATTATTGACAAACAGCCGTTTAAAGTATATCTTAGAATTACCAATTTATGAAAAATTCCAGAAGTTTTTGTGAATGATTCTTATATAAAGAGAAACATATACGAATAATTTCAACCAAAGTGAACAAATATACATGTCAAAAAAATTTCAAATTCAACAATCAGCAAAAGAGTACAGGTAGGGGTCCAATATCTTTTACTATAATCTTGAAGGTCTTACTCTAACAACCTAAAATTCTATTGCTAAAATATGTAGTCTATTTTCATATAATCTCAAATATGTAGTATATTTTGGGGGTCAAGTTCTCAAAGTCATGAATCACTGTAATAAAAGATGTAGGGGTAATTAGTTATTACTCCCATCATCAATGGTTGAGTCTTCTTAGAAGGGCCCATAAGTCATCCTATAAGACTAAGGACAAGCACAACCTCATTTATAGAGATCAATATTATTTGATAAAATATTTAAATATAGATAAGAATGGATCATTTTCTCTTTTATAAAGCCAATTTTTAGGTAATACAAAGTTTGATATAAAAACCATCAAATTATTGAAAAACAAAAACTCTGCATGCAATGCTGCCTAAGCATACAGATGATAGAGAACAAAAGAGTTTCCATTAGTGCCATCATATCTAACTCAAATGGATTTTTTTTTTCTATAAGATGTACAAGCAAAGATGGTTAAATGAATGATTAAAAGTTAAAAATCCTAAAGATACATAAGAATACAAAAATCAATGGCAAAAAAAATTCAGAAAACTCACTCATTTAATCCCTCAAAATATTTTTCTACTACAATAATGCAACATATAAATTATTGACCAATAACCACTTAAAGTATTTCTTAAAAATACTCGTTTATGAAAATTTAAATTTTTTTTGTGAATGATTCGTACATAAACAAGAGCATATATAAAAAAATTTAAACCAATGTGAATAAGTGCACAAGGCTTAAAATAAATCTTCGAAGTATGCAATCCACAAATAAGTAGGATTCATTAGACACTATTTAGGCTTTTCTTAACTTATCAAATGAAAATATTTTAAAAATTGAGGAATTCATTTAGATATGTGCATAAAGCATTTTAGAACTTTTTGTAATTATTTTTATTGCCAAAATTCATCAAATCCCGAAACATCATAAATTCAATATCAAAAAGTTTGAAAATTTAATATCAAAATGATAGAATTATACAACAAAAAATTTAAAGAAAAATCATAGATATGCGAAAGATTATATAATGAAAAAATTCGGCCAAGAAGTATAAGAGAAAAAAATCAATGAAGTTCATAAAAAACGATTAAAATAATAAAATTTGGTTTCCCAATAAATCTGTAGGGTTTCTTAGAAGAATTTCCTCTTGTTGTAATCTTCCCACGAGCTTCGGACATCCCCTTCTCCTTGGATCTCATCCATTTAAAATGAGAAAAATATTCTGTTTTTAGTTAAAAAATAGAGCATCTCTGCAAGAATTTTGAACCTCAAGCATCTATCATTAAAGCTCACCCTTCTAAATGAGGATAATCAAACCTATTTTTAAAAGATGATAAGAGCTCCATTACTAGAATTAACCTCGAACACCCTTTTTAGTATCTCATCAAACCAAATGATGGTAAATAATCCCATTTTTAGGAAACAATTTAGAGCCCTATCAGATTTATTTTGAACCACCAACACCTCACATCATAACTCACACTGCAAAATGAGAACAACTAAGCTAATTTGTAGAGGAATATTGGAGCATCATCAGAGGAATTTAACATGCTTCCTTGGATCTCATCCTCTGAACAAGGTCTGTCGACACTACTTCATAAGTAAACAAAAGCTTTATAATAAAGATTATGAACTTCAAATGCTACTTGGATCCAAATCATCCAATAATAACAGTCAACTCCACTTCAGAGGAAGACTGGGGCTCGCCCACCAGTGTTAGACTAATTTGTTTGCAATTGAATTTTTTTTCCCAATTTTTTGGGAACCCAAGACCACACTTAGACATTCAAGACTTGATTTTGGCATTTTTAGCACCATTGAAGCCTTTATGAGCAATTTCAAGAGTATTACCCTAACGATTTCAATAGTTTTTGCTCCAAAATATGTACAACATCACTGTGAAGTATTAAATAATGATTAGGGGGAAATTGGTTTACATCACTAAGAGAAGACATTGAAATCTCAGGAGTATGAGAGTATCCACACATAATTTTCTTAAATTGTAAGTTACATCCCAAAATTTTTTAATATCTAAATTATTTTCAGGCTTGGAGATTTTTAAATTCGAAAATAAGGGCAATTTATAGCTAATTAAAAAATTCATTCAATCAAGCACAAAACTTGACATAACAGATTTCAAAGCACTAAAGTGTTCAAATAAAAAATGGCTAAAACAATTTTGGAAATCCATTGTCAACAAATTTATAGTTAAAATGACAATCTTGATGAGAAAAATACATTAATCTGAGTCCAAATATGTCCAAATTAAGCACCTAAAAGTATATCACCAAACAATCTCCACATATGACGTTCTTATTCTTAAAATGAGCATTTCGATATGGTAAATTTGGTGAGACCAAGATCACTATTATTAAGGCACTATACTACCTAAAAAAATAAAGTATGATCAATGGGTATCAACTCCAGCTTTCAATAGAGTGTCCTAGTTTTTAATTAAAATGACAAATATCCTTATATTGATTAATTATGTTATCCTCCCACACACAAGCCAGGCCCTAGAATTCCAAAAGAGGGACTTACCAAATACATATCAACAATGACACTTATTGTTACTAACAAGGCTAACTCTTGCCATCACCAATATGGATGTCGCTTACTATTGTTGATAAGACTAACTCTCACCATCGCCAATAAGGTTAATTTATGCCAGAGCTAATAAGGTTGACACCTACTGCTACTTTTATGATTGATGTTCACCATCACTAACAATGTCGACGTCTATTGTCACCATCAAGAACAACACTTGTCATTGCCAATAAGGCCAACATCCAATGTTACCAACAAGGCTGATAATCATTTTTGCCAAAAAGACTAATGACTGCCTTCACCATCAATGTTGGCACATCATCACTTGTCATTAACATTAATACTGACACCATCAATAACAATGTTGATGCCTATTGCTTCTACCAAAGCTAGCACCTACCAATGCCAATAAGGATGAATCCCACCGTCATCAATAAAGATGATGCTTTAGACAACTAATATTTATAGCATGGTAATAGTCGATGCCCATCATCTCCAATAAGATCAGCACCCCCAATGGCCATAAAGGATGCTATCACCACCAAGATCAACACATGCCTTTGCCACCAAAGCTAACTCTTACTATCACCACTAAGACGTCAACCAGCATTGCCACCAAGGCCCATGCCCATAATCACCACCAATATTGATGCCCACATTGTCAATGATGTTGATATTCATTGCTACCACCAATATTGACACCTATTATCACCACAATTGCTGACGCCCACCTTCACTATAGCCTTTATGCCATCATCAACAACAACACATAGCTCGATGTCATTAATAATATCAGCATTGTTAATAATGCTAATGCCCACCATCAAGAATAACACGGACACCCACTATCATCGCTAATAGCAATGTCCGATGTCATTACTAAGAATAATGTTCATCATTGCCAATAAGTCCAATGCCTCCAATTATCAACTCCACAAAAACCCATCTTCACCAAAAATATAGATTATGGTCGTTGCCACAAAACTTGACGCTTATCTACCAATCATTATACTAAATTGATACTTAATTTACCTTTTTTGAGCTAACCTTTTCTTAGTCCTAACCAGGAAGTCATTGATGCATGGCATTACTAGTTAGACTGCTGCGGAACTTGGGGATAATTGAAGTGGAATGGCATTACTGTATGCCATCACCGTTTATGCTAATATTATTTCCATAGTTATTCTTATGCTAATATTAATTAATAAAAACATATAGATGCAAGAAGAAACAACACTTGTTCAATGCATTGGGCTCAATGTATATTGCTATTTCATTCATAAGAATTTCACAATCTAATGGGAGTTAAACCAGTTGTTGCGAACGAATGTACAGCTCTTTTCATAGAGAGAACAACATGAATGTACTCCGTTTTACCATACGATTTTGAACAGGCAAGCAGAAGTAGATGATTAATAATATTTTTTTAGGGGCTATAATGTCTATTCTTATGCTCATAAGTTTTATTTTGTAATTTCTTCTTTAGTTGTTTACTATAATATGTATTCAAGTCATCCAAATCTTATATTCTAAAAATCAATGTGTTCCGCTCCAAAAAATTTTTTAAAAATTATGAATCTTGTTCTTTTTTCTTTTACATTATTTTTATTCATGAACATAAGTAACTTGTTTAGGCTATAGTTGAAATGCTTATTTTTATTGTTTGTTTAAAAGGTCATTCGATTAAAATCACATTTTTAATCTAAATATGCTATTCATTAATAGTTTCGATAAGGCTCATTTGATTAGAGAACAAGTTGCTCAATAATTTTATTCAATATTAGTCTCTTTAAGACTCATACATTTAGCTAAAACGTTGCTTGATAAGTTCAAGAAGGCTTATTTTTTCAATTAACAAGCATCTCAATAGTACGGCTTGTTAATTAACTTGATAAGGCTCATTCATTTTTCTAAACAAACTGCTTGATAATAGCTAAATAATTACAAATTAAATAGAACAAGAGATAAGCTCAAACCAAGGTCAAACAACCACGATTTTAAATGAATTGGGTTGAACACAATCACATATGCTTGAATTGAGCTCATGTTGAGGAATAGGATTTTAGCAGACAAACTTTAGCTTGGGAAGCTTATGCTCAAATTGATTCTGTTAATTTGCAACCTTTACATCAAAGCTAACAATCAACATTGCCTCTAAGGCTACTCCCAATATCGTGAAAAAAGACCTATGCACACTATCACTATAATGGCCAATGCCTGTTGTCACCATAAAAATGTTAAGCGTGGAATTTGATTGTGCTGATCAATTGGATTGTTCTGTTGCCTCGAATATCAAGTTTGTTGTGCTTGCTCGGGGGTGCGAGGGTTTACCCCCTGCCACCTTTTTTTTCCCCCGTACAACACCCCGATGCTGCGTACCTGAGCCTCCTGAGCTGCATACCTGAGCGCCCTGACACTGCTTACTCGAGCACCCTAGCTCTGTCTTGCCGAGCGCCCTAGGACTAAACGACAGAGAGCGGACCACCACAATGATCTAGATACGACACCGCAACTGATCAAGATAGCGCTGTGAGACGGACTAGACGATTTTCGTTCTCGTTTTTCTGGTGCGTCCCTCAGGGTTATTTAACTTGGATTTCTCTTGCATTTAGTGATGTAGACATTGAGAATGACGCATATGAGAAGAGAAGCAATGAAAGAGTGAGAGAGAAGAGAAGTCTGTACTTATTTCTCCCAAATTTCATAGTGAATTTTTTAGTGTGGTGCGTCTCAGTGGTTTTTTTCCCTATTTGGATTTTTCCACGTTAAATCCTAGTATCTTTTATTTTTTCACTGCTTTTACTTTCTTTCTTGTTTCGTCATTATGGTGTTTCCAAGTGACAGCTTCTCAAGCTTGAAAAAACAGGCGGGAAAAATGGCCACAGGCGGGATAAATAAATAAAAGGGGCACATGCGGGAAAATGCAAAATTGAATCGAGGGCTCGCGAGCCAGCTCGAACTCGATTTTAATGGGACGAGCTCGAGTTTGAGCTCACTTTTTGAGATCGACTCGAGCTCGAGCTTGAGCTGGAGCTCGCTTTCCGACTAACAAGCTGAGCTCGTTAGTGTTAAAACTCGACTCGTTTACACCCCTAGAGTAGAGCACTGCAATAGTCTAAATATAACGTTGCAATAGATCAAGATAGAGGTTCAAGCGCCGTAGTGCCCTTAACTGGTGCCTCAACACTGTGAGACAGACTTGAGATAGTTTTCATTCTCATTTTTTCTGAAGGGTTGCATCCCTTGGGGATATTTAACTGCATTTCCTCTTGTGTTTTGTGATGTAAACATTGAGAACGATGTATGTGAGAATAGAAGCAAGGAGAGAATGAGAGAGAAGAGAGATATGTATTTATTTCTCCCAATTTTCATAGTGGATTTCTCGGTGTGGTGTGGCTCCATGATTTTTTTCCCTATTTTAAGCTTTTTCATGTTAAATCCTGATGTCCTTTATTTTTTTGTTGTTTACTTTCTTCCTTGTTTCATCATTGTAATGTTTACTCCTCATCCCCAACAAAAAATTGATAACTCACTATCACCAACAACATCGATGCCCTTTGTCACTATTATCATTGCCATATCTCACTACTAATAATATTGGCACCCACTATCATCACTAACATTAATTTTCATCATTGCCAACAATCTAATGTTTATTGTCACCAATAATATTGATGTTCACTCTCTCCAAAAATAGTAACATCTACCTTCTATTTTTTTGCACTACCTAATCAGGTGTCACCGATAATTAAATTTGAATCCAACAAAAAAGATCACCTGAAAGATCACTAATTTTCGGAGATATGAATCACAACCTACTGTATTGTAACACCAGGGTGCTTTATAGAATTGACGAGAAAAGTCAGGTGACATCGAATGTTAAATGGTTCACTCTGGAAAGCGTAATGAATTGCCTCCTAAAAAGTGAGCCGAACGATTAAAAGATCAGATGATCTGCAAATAAGATGTAGAGAACACTCGTCGAGATGTGTGGGATGCCATCGGGAGATATCCATTAAAGATGATAAAAAAAGGAGTGACTAAATGGAGCTCAGAAAAGTTTTTGGGAAGACCTATGTAACGAGAGTTGCGTGACTGCTTCGCTGAGAGGATTATTACTGACCAGTTGTAATGTTAGTTTAACCCCAGCTATCGAAATCTATGTTATATTCCCGTCATCACTGTAAGTTGGAATATGATTTCCTATAATAATTTTTCTTGCTCTTTTATCTGTAACGGATGAACATCTTCTAGCTAAAATAGTAGTTGTATAGTTCAGAGAAAATATCCGGAGAAAAAACAAAAACAGGTTACTAGCAGAGAAATGGGCAGAAATGATGTTCAAAGAAGAGAAAGAGGGAGAGTGATGCTTCTTCCTCCCTTCTGTATGATTTGATTCACTGCTCATAGGAAGAATCCAAATTAGCACCATTCTATGTCCTCGAATCCCCTGGTTTACGTGTTGATCGATTCTCCTATATGTCTTGTAAGTGGTTAAAGATCAAAATCTTAAAATTATCATCATGAGTTTCTTTTACCATAAATATTAAAAAAAATTAAAATTGCAATCAATTTGACTTTTGAATAGGCCATCTTCATCTTCTCATGTTAATGCTAATAAAAGTAGCTTAACTTCAAGGATAATATCAAATTAAGTATTTAATTAGTGTTAGTTCAATAGAATCTACAATTATTTTTGAATAAGACACCGAATGCCATCATGTTCTATTTAAATAAAATCATAATTAGAACAGATGATATTACTTAATATAGATTAAAAAACCATTCATGATTTCTTAGATATTAAAAATTCTGGAATTCACCAACCTGTTCCTTCGCCCAAGACATCTGAAACATTCGGGTCTCTACCCTGCGGACTAAGGCTATCATCCGAACTATTATAACAACTGAGATTCGAAGTCGGCGTTCGATGATCGGAGGAGGAAGGAGAGGAGGAAGAAGATTGAGTCTCGCACAGAATATCAAGAAACCCCTTCTCGGCGGCAAGGAGTGCCGGGTGCTCCTGAAGCATATCGACCTTCTCATCGCCGTCCTCCTCCATCAGAATCTGGCTTATGTAGCTTAGAACTATGTCTGAAAAGATCTCGGAGTCCTCATGCGATTCGCCTCCAAGGCTCTTCCACAAAGGGAGGGAGAAGGGATTTTGCATGGAGGTTTCGTCGGAGGAGAAAGATTTGAGGTTTGAGGTGTCATTCGAATCGCGAAAATTTTTTTTCATCGTCGTTGAGGAAGAGAGGAAGAGGAATTGGTGGGGGTAGAGGACTTATTGTTGCTTTTATACGACTGAATGAGTGAGGGCGATTTGGAAATTTTGAAGCAGAATAGTAAAGTAAATCGGTGAAGAGCGGGATGGTTCGAGAATCTCGGGAGAGGAAGAAGCTTCTGCGAACCAGCACATTAATGGTAGAAACTAGAAAGGACAAATTTTTATAAGCAATATTATAATAAAGGGATTTTTACATACATAACACTTAAAACAACTCTATTTATCTATTAAACACCTAAACTTTTCTATTTACCTATATACCACCTGAAAACAGTTATCTCATCAAAAATAACACTCCGTCTCTTCGAATTCTACGAATATATATATATATATATATATGTGTTATCTACTTTGACTTAAAAATTTTCCTTTTTTAGTCTATGTTTTGGATAATATGCCATAAAAAATTAGCATGATTGAATATGGATCTTGATATATATTTCAATTAAAATTTTTTAAAATTAAATTTAAGAGCATATGAATTCTGATTTCAATAAATCTATAATTGAAGATGATTGACTGAGTTGCTAATGAACTTCTAATTAATAGAAAAAAAAAACTCATCTAAAAATTTCTTGTTTCCTTTCATTTATCTTCAAAATATATACAACAAAATCTCTACAATATAATGCATGGCTACAGATAAGAACAAAGCAAAGTAGAAATTAAAGATGATTGTACAAAATATATAAACCAGAAAATACCTAGACAACTTGGGGATCATAGCCTGCAGCTCTAGCTATTCAACGAGCTCCTTTTTTACTGACCTAAAACAAAATGCAGAACAGGTGTGAGACAATACAACTCAACATGCTACAACCACTTATCTAAGTTTTAATAGTTAATACAATGTACAATTATTTGAAGTAAAAGCAGTTATTAACAAGCTATTGTATTGAATATAGTAATGCTAGTAGATAACTGACATTAATAATATCAGATTGACAAAAAAAAAACACTTTTTATATTGAAATAGAAAATAATAGAATTCCCTAGGCCCTTATGCATTCTAATAGAAATAAATATTAGAATTCAGACCCTTATGACTTCATATACTAGCATATTAAAAAATAGGTCTTTATACTCTCAAATATTTAGCCCATCAAATATTGAGAAATTTAAGTCCTTATAGCTTCCAGTGCATTCAACATAACATAACTTTCTCCAACATCAAAACTCCTCATAATCACATTTTTTAAATAAATAAGCACATATATAATTTCATTTCAAAGAAAAAAATGAAAATAATCAAAATGCAAGTATTCACATAATGTTATACTAGTAGCAAACATATTCAATGACTAAGCAAGTTTCATATTTGCAAAATTTTATCAATTTATCTGGGATTGTTCAAAACATTGATTTCTAGCTTTAAATGTACTATAATATTATTTTCTGAGGTTAAAATTATTTTCTAAATGGTTAGAAATATCTAAATTTTTAATTTACTTGGCAAAAATTCTTTTAAAAATATCAAAATATCCAATATATATATATACAAAAAATTACATGATGAAAATTTAAAGAATGTAAAGTTATCCTCATTTTATTATACTTTCTTATAATTTTAATTAGAAAAATCCAAAATTTTCTACATTATTAATAATTGAGATATGTAGAATGTAACATATCTTAATCTATACAAACTTTTGAACTAGTATAACGGCAAAAAATGGACCGAAGTCGCCTAAAACTTGCTTTCTCTCTTTAAAAACTCTATATCTAAGCCAAACACACAAATGGTGGCGGGATTAAGTCAAATAAATATTTAAATGAAAACTAATATTTTTATAAAAATTTGGCCTTATACCACAATGCTCACAGGCACATCACCATAGCGCTCTCAACATTCTCTTAAAAAATAGAGAGCTTAATATCGAAATGCCACCAACCCCAATGTCGCGAGGCTTTGAAGGAAAAAATTCAGACTTCATATTTCATTCACATAGACCATCGGGTCATGCTTCACAACAACATTCACACATTTACAAATATGTGCATAATGTAAAAATGCATAAATTTTATTACACCCATCTTATTGGACTGGGTCAAAAATAGGTATAACACTATTTCAATAGTTATTATATATGATCTCCCAACCATCATCTCCCAACTAAGCTCCCCAACCAATAATACCGATTACGGTGCCACAACCACCATTGAGCAATTAGAATCTTCTCTTCATCTCACCCAACAATGATCATTCACCCACCATCACTTGACTAAGATTCATCAACCACCATAACCTTATTATGATCTTTCAACCAACATCATCTAAATATATCTACCTACCCTCATTGCCCGCCTATGATCCTTCAATCACTATAGCATAAGTATAGCCATCCAAGCCCTCCAACCACCATTGCTTGATGATAATCCTCACTCTAACATCATCTGACTATATATATCTAGCCAATGTTGCCCAAATATGATCATTTGTCTAGCTATCGTCACTTAACTATGATCCTCTAGCTGACCACCCTCACTCGATCAAAGTTCTCCAACCACCATGGCTCGACTATGGTCTTTTGACCACCATCGGCTAACTATGGATCTCCAGCCACCATTATTTAACTAGTATTGCTTGGCTAAAGTTCTCTAATAATCATTGCCTAATTATAGTCACATAACCATAAATCCTTATTAGACGACTATGATCTTCTAAACACCATTATTTGGTTATCTTTTTCGAACCATCATCTTCCAACTACGAAATCCCAACCATCGTCACCTGATTATATGTAATATTAGTCATAAAAAATATAGGTTTTTTTGTTAATGGCCATTAATTTTAATTTAATAAGTAATTAGGAGTGTTAATATGGTGAATGGGGTATAAAATAACTAAGGTTTGGGATCTAAGAAGTAAAAATCCAAAGTTAAGGATCTATTCAGTGGGCGTTGCAACGCCGGGGTAAATGGCAACCTGACATCAAGCTCTCGAGTTTTTTGGATAGAAAAATCAATTTGGGCATGCCTTGGTGCGTTGGGTCTTAGGTGAGGATATTCTGAGAGAATTTAGAAGATTCTCTAGGAACATAGCGGTGCTGGGAAGTTAGGCATCGTGGTGCTAGGTCAAGTTAGTTGTTTTTAAAATATTAAAATGTCTAAAACCATTTTGCTCAAAATAATTCCACCCAGTCATTTTCATTGAAGAAGAGAAAAGGAGAGAATATATAAGAGGAACGAGAAAGGAAAATAATGAGATTCGAAGGCCACATCTCGGGATTCATCCATTGGGCCAATTTGAGATATTGTAGAGCTCAAGTTAGACTTCTAAACCCCTATTTCTAATTTCAATTATAGTAAGTTTATAAAATTATATAAATAAAAATATATTTTTCTCGAGTTCTACAGAGTTTTTAGTGTGTGATTTTCAATATGGTATTACACTCTTTATTGTGAATATTTTAGCAATATGAAATTTAACATATTTAATTTTTCCTACATGATTTTTTTGAATATATTATTGAGTTGAGGATTTTCTTAAAAATGCAATAGTTATATAAATGTCTTGAAGTATTCACGAGATTTTTCTTTTAAAATTACAAATTGATAAGGAAAAGTTTGGTGAGTATTCTATTTTATAAGTAGTGTGGCTTCCACTGACAATTCATACACTGTATCTACATCCTGTATTTCATGGCATTGTAGATATTCTATTCTGAAGTGGGAAAAAATGTACTATATGTTATGTTATGCTAAATGTATTCTTTTAGCCCATATGCTAGGTGTAGATTTGGGAATGATTTTGGCACCATTTGTTAAAAGGAGGTGTGGGAGGTTGTTTAACACTGAAGTACTCTTCTGGCCCCAACTACCTGATGCAAATGTGGAAGATATTTTGGCCCCACTTATTATAAATAGGTGTGGGAGGTATAAGTGAAACTGAAGATATAAGCATGCATCTAGAAATACATATTATGTTCATTGCATTTCATTTATTAATATTTAAATGAATTAAATATAGGAAATGTTCTTAAATATGCATTAGTAAATTCTAAACCTCTGTATGAATTTTGTTGGGAAAGTGAAAGTGAAAGTGCAAGCGAACCTCCGAGATTATGTTTATTATATTGCATTTGGAGACTTCGGTGAACGTGATCATGTGGTTATAAAAGTATAAGTGCTAGCTTCGAGATCAGGTATATACTGGAATTATAGTAAATTCAAGTTTTTCTTATACTTCAAGTCTTTCACAAGTCTTTATGTTTTCCTTTAATTAATTATTTTAAATATATTTGCATTGGATATTAATTCGTATGAGGGGCAAGCTAGGGAGGGAGTCCATTGAGCTAGTTGAGTAACTTGGTTGCTTTTAAAATATTTCAGGCAATGAAAAAGGTATGGTGGAGCAGATTAGATACAGAGGAATAATCTATGAGCTTTAAATAATATGGCACTGATTTTGAAATCCATTTTAATGTTTTGATGTATAGACATTTTGAGTTGGATTATATATTTATGTTTTGATGAAATAAAAATGGATTATATTGCTTTTGTATTTTGAAAATTTTAGTTGCTCTGATTGTTGTTATCAGTAAATGAGTTAAATAATCACATGTTCAAGTAACTTCAATCCTTCCATTAGATCCTAAGATGTCTCACTAAGGTTCTTTGATTACCATCTCCTGACTATAATAGTTCGACCATCTTTGTCTGACTATGACCCTTCAACTATCATGCCCAACTATAATTTTCTAACTATATCAATATTTGTTGACTTTATTGCTTATCATTAACAACAGTGTCACAAACACCAATTCTGACTTTTGACGTCAATTAATAATGAGATTTTGCTGGACTTCATGAGCTTGAGTTCGTAGAATATATTAACTCGAGTATAGGTTCAGGCTCGAATTCATAGCTCAATAAACTCAACTCGTGAGTCATGAGCTAATTATTGAATCGAGTTAGAACTAGCTCATGAGCCAAGTTAGCTCAAAAATACATTAAATAATTTTGATATGCAAAAATAATATATATAGTATTTATTTCAAATTTTCTAAAAACGGTTGACTTACATTTAATTGCCTTCTCAATATTTCCAGCTAAAATCGCATTTTATATCTTATTATATGCCCATACCAAATAGCACCTCATGGAGAAACATTGTTGTGCTATTATAAGAGTAAAATGTTATTGCGAATCATTCATTCATCAGCTCATACCTCATTGCTTAGGTCATTCTAGTTGCAAAGTCAAAATTTTACTAAGGCTTACATAATCAAGAAAAAGACACGTGTCCCGAAGAGGTAGTGTTAATGAACAGCCATTAAAATAATTAGCAAAAATTAATATGTCGACATCTAAGTCTGATTGCTCCATCATGTTTAATTGTTTCTCCTCCAATGCAGTGACATTATTATTATTATTATTATTATTGTTGCGTCCTGGAATATTCGCGGCGGTAGAGAAATATATGGTTTAACGTCTTAGCGTTGTACGAAGATCCAGCACACAATCAGATAAGTGAGAGGGTGTAGCGTTCATAAGAGACACCAAAGTTTTTACGTGGAAAACCCCTGAAAAAGGGGGAAAAACCACAGGGCCTGGCCCAGTTTGAATGAATCCACTAGTATTTGTAGTCGATTACAAATGAGGCCCTTCCTTGGGAGAAGGCCTTGGATTGATGTAGAAAATGTACATCATATAGATTGCATTACATGGTAAGAGTTACATATACAGGTTTGTTTGGCCTGAAAGACCGTGGTCGGCAGGAGAAGAATAGAAAATAAAATGTAAAAATTCACTGACTTATATTGTTTTCTATCACTCACTCTTTCTCTCTGAAAACTTTTACTTTTCTTTTTATTCATATTAATTAACTATTTATCATTTTTAATTAAGTGTGTTGTTGAAGAAGTATCTAATATAATTTTTAAGAAAATAATTGAATTATTCTTAAATGAAGATAATATAATTTTTTTTATATATGATATTAATCTTAAAATCTATTCTGAATAAATTTATGTCATCATATTCGAATCTAATTTCTTTCTATTATTTTCAGTGTGCTGTTGAAGAAGTATTGCTCAAGTTAAAAATAGAAAATTGATTGCAACTTAGACCACCAATCTCAGTCAACTTAAGAAGGTCAATATCATAGATGCATTGAACCTAAAATCAGATTATTATCCCATTAAACGACAATTAAAGTGTAATTAGTCAAATTAAAAATAATTAGTCAAAAGCGTTTGTTTCCATCCCACCAAAAGCCATGTTTTGAAAAGAGAAATGGTCAGCAGGAATAAGAATCGTTGAGCATTGCAGTCTTGGAGAAGAAGCAAACTATCATTATAATGACGAGATCTTATTAAAGCAATAATTAGAAGAGTTTATGCACTAAGCAAGAAGAATATAAAATTTCACCACTTAATTAAGAATTGTTAACAGTTCAATTCAAAAGTAATTAAGAAAATGAAGGTTATATAAGACTTAAAATATTCGAATTTATATATTTAATTTTAACTTTCATTATCACATAGTATAGCAAAATAGCTATACTTGAGAGAAGGTATTGATGTACCCAATAAAGGAGAGATCTGATAGAGCTCATAAGTGAGAGCATTAACAGATCCATGTAGGGGTGTCAATGTTTGACGTGACTCGAAAATCATACTCGAACCCTACCCGAAAATTTCTGGTTAGGTTCAACCCATTTGTGAAACGAGTCAGGTTCGAGTTCAACACACCGTCGCGTCTACGTTGATTGAGTATGCCCACCGTCACGTCGAGTGCCCGTGCTGACCGTGTCTATCTGTGTCGCATCAAGTGCTCGCGTCACCGTTGCTTTGAGTGCCCGTTCTATCCCGAGTGCTCGCCGTCGTGTCAAGTCTTGCTATCGTTGTCAACTCGCCGAGTAGCTGACGCCTCATCCTACAACGGATCGGGTCGGATCAACCCGGCAACCCGTGCGGGTCGGCTCCAGGTTAAAAAGCTGACATGTATGCAAAAACGGGTCGGGTTTGGGCTGGGTCAACTAGTGTCGGGTCAATTCCGGGTTCGACTCTAACCCGACCCGTGACCCGATTTTGACAGCCCTGGATTCAAGCAGTATGTGGACGAAGCAAAAAAGTCAAGTGGGAACTCGAAGTCGCGCATAAGCTCGTTGGGAGAAAGCATGGATGGGCCCAACAATGGCATGATCCAGGCAGTACGTTTTTATTGTTTATATTTGGTGTATGTAAGAATATAAGAATGAATATTTTAAAATCTAGAACTTATTAAGAAGAAGAAGAAGAAGAAGAAGAAGAAGCATGCTTGAAGATGTTCTTGGAATAAATTTAAGCAAGTAATACAGGTTATATATTTTGATTATTTTCTTGTTAAAGAATATGATATTGTTAGTATAAATGGAGAATCACAGTAGCTGATATGAAACTTACATTAAATGCAGTAATTGGAACATTTTATTTATATTATTGAAGAGATCATGTAGACCGATGAACACCATCACGAACTAAGTAAGCAAGGAAGAAGATGAACAGTGAAATGGATGATTTCATTTCAATAACTAAACTGATTACATTGGTATAAATAAGTGAAAGAGTTGCTTGGTGCAATTACATCATTGCCCCTTGACAGTTATAAAGTAGTCGGATGGCAGGAGAAGATGGATAACGGGTCTGCTGTACGCCGACGGGCTCTGCTCCATCTTGTGTTAATAATTTGGGTTTAGTGCGGGATGCAGTAACCATGTCACCCTCCCGCAAGCTGATGGTCGGGAGAACAAGAAGCTTGGTGCGTAAGTTGAAAAGGCGAGCGGATGATAAAGACTTGGTGAAGATGTCCGCCGGCTGATCGGTGGTAGAGATGTGACGAACTGTTATCTGGTTTGATTGAATGCAGTCCCGTATAAAGTGATGATCCACCTCAATATGCTTGGTTCGAGCGTGAAAAATGGGATTGCAGGCTATTGACATTGCAGAGATGTTGTCACAAAAGAGCTCAGTTGAAGAGAGGTTAATCTGAAAGTCTTCACATAGCCGTCTGGTCCAGATGAGGTCGGCGGCGGCAGCCGCCATGGAACGGTATTCTGCTTCAGTTGATGAGCGGGCAACTGTCGTTTGCTTTTTAACGGACCAGGAAAGAAGAGTAGTTCCTAAGAATATGCAGTAGCCAGTAGTTGATTTGCGATCGAGTTGATCACCCGCCCAGTCAGAGTCGGAGTAGGCAAAGAGAAACAGGTCCGTTTTGGGAAGAAAGAGGCCATGGTGTAAGGTACCTTTTAAATAACGCAAGACGCGTTTAAGCAGTTGAAAATGAAGCAGAAGGGGATTGTGCATATGTTGGCACAACTTGTTGACAGCAAACGCTATATCCGGCCGTGTCGATGTGAGGTACTGCAGTGAACCAGCGAGTTTACGAAATAGATCCGGTTGTCCAAACGGTAGCTGAAGATTCAGATCAACAGGATACTTGGAGGGTAGAGGTGTAAGTAGAGGTTTGCAATTGGTCATCGAGGCCGTATGTAGAAGATCCTGAATGTATGAATGCTGATGAAGATGATAACCGGCCGCAGAACGATGGAAATCAATGCCAAGAAATTTGGAAATGACCAAGATTCCGGGTTTGAAATCTTTGTTGAAGATCTATAAGTAGTAATCGAAGAGGAATCACTGCCGGTGATGAGAATGCCATCAACATATACCAGAATATATATGTGAAGATGATCCTTGTGGTAATGGAAGAAGGAAGGATCGGCCGAACTAATGAGAAAATTCTGGTTTTTAAGATAAGTACTCAAGGTAGAAAACCAGAGCCGAGGGGCCTGTTTAAGGCCGTAGATGGCTTTATGTAGCAAGCAGACATGATCTGGGAAGGTTTTATCTTCGAAACCTTGTGGTTGAGACATGTAGACCGGTTGATCGAGCTTGCCATGGAGAAAGGCATTCATCACATCTAGCTGATGAATTGGCCAGTCGTGGTGAAGAGCGACTATAAGAAACATTCTGATGGTGGCAAACTTAACAACCGGACTGAAGGTCTCAAGGTAGTCGACACCATGCGGTTGTTTGAAGCCCTGCGCAACTAAGCGCGCTTTGTATCGAGCAACAGATCCATCTGCCCGAAATTTTAACTTGTAGATCCATTTACAGCCGATAACCTGATGATTCGGTGGAGGTGGCACAAGGGACCATGTGCCTTGTGTCTGAAGAGCATGAAATTCCGTAGACATGGCCTTGCACCAATTGGGGTCCTTGTTGGCAGTGGTAAAACAAGACGGAGAGGAATGTAAGGTGTGGGAGAGATCAAAAATGATACGAGGTTTAAGGTGGCCGGTTTGAGCTCGAGTGACCATATGATGGGGAGGTGGTTGAAGAATAGGTGTGGTAGTAGATGATGAGGAGGTGATAGGAGTGGTGGAGATATTGGTTGGAGATGGAGTGACGGAAGGAATAGGAAAGGGGGTGGAGGAAGTAGACGAGGGTAATGAAGAAAGATTTGAATTTTGAATTGGAGGGAAGAAGGGTAGAGCAGTGGAGGAAGGAGGTGGAGATGCGGGTAGTGAAGATATAGACGGAAAGAGGGAATCATCGAATTTGACATGGCGAGAGGAGATCGTTGTTTAAGTGATAGGATCAAAACATTTGAATCCTTTCTGATTGAGGGTGTAACAAAAAAAAATACAGGGTATAGATCTGGGAGCTAGTTTGTGAGTGGAGAGTGGTTTGGTCCAGGGAAAACACCGGCAGCCAAAGGGATGAAGAGATGAATAATCGGGTGGAGTTTGATATAGAAGGTGATATGGAGATTTGTAAAAGGTATTTGAGGATGGTAATCTGTTAATTAGAAAAGCGGCGGTGAGGACGGCATCCGACCAGAATGTGGAAGGTAAATTAGCATCAATTATAAGAGCTCTTGTGGTTTCTAGGATATGCCGATTATTTCTTTCTGAGACTCCGTTTTGCTGTGGAGTGTAAGGACAGGTTATTTGGTGTGTAATGCCACGATGTGTAGTGAAGTCCTGTATTGTTTTATTTTTAAATTCACCGCCGCCATCGCTACGCAATGTGCGAACGGTACGATTTAGTTGTTTTTCAATTGACGTTAGGAAGAGTATTAAACAGAGAGCAACGTTGGATTTTTGTTTAAGTAAGAATAGCCATGTGTATTTGGTATGATCATCAATGAAAATAAGAAAGTAGCGAAAGCCATCGTAAGAAAGAACAGGGGATGGACCCCAAACATCCATATGTATTAATTCTAAGGGAAATTTAGATACATGGTGAGAGGGAGAAAAGGGAAGCCTGTGACTCTTCGCAAGTTCACAGGAATTACATAAAGATAGTAAAGACGTAATGTGAAGTGCGGGAAAGGCTTTAGCTAATGCAGTCATTGTCTTGACATTGGGGTGTCCGAGTCGGCGATGCCAAGTGAGAGATGTAGAAGACGGAGCAACGGTAGTCGAAGCAGCGACGATTGATGGCTGGTAAGGAATGGGATATAAGCCATTAAGGCATCGTCCGCGGAGTAGAGACTGATTGGTCCTCGTATCCTTAACACGAAAACCAGATTTGTCAAAAGTGATAGAGCAATTGTTGTCATTTGTGAGTTTGGAAATGGAGATTAAACGATGTGATAAACGTGGTACATGAAAGAGAGGAGTAAGAGCAAGCTTACGGGTAGGTGTGGGAAGAAGACCATTACCAACATTCTGGATAGGAAGTGGATTACCATTGCCAACAAGGACTTGGTCTCGGCCGTTGTAGGGGGTGGATTGCTGAAGGGGGAGAGGATCCGGTGTCAAATGTGCTGATGCTCCGCTGTCTAGGTACCATGGAGAAGAATCAGATTCAGCAACCAAAGCAACGCTGGAGTTGGAAGACGGAGTGTAATTGAAGTTGCCGCGGTGCCAGCAGTTGGTGGCCGAGTGGCCACGTTTGCCACAGATTTGGCATTCACCATCAAAGCATGGAGTACGTGATGTAGTTCGAGGTACATTGGATGAGAAGAAGCGACCACGACCACGGTTGGAGGAGGAGCGTCCGCGGGATCTCCCTCAATTGGAAAACAGAGCAACTTGGCCGTCTGAAGGAGATGTATTAGAAAATGAAAGTTCACGGAGAGCATCCGTTGTTTGATGAACCTCTTCACTTCGAAGAAGAGAATATAACTCATCCAATGAAATGGGATGCAAAGAGCTGCGAATGGTTGTTTTAAAAGACTGATAAGAAGGCGGAAGGCCATTAAGGATGTGATGAAGAATGTCTTCATTGTCCACGGTTCCTCCAGCAGCTCGAATGTTATCTACCGTGGTTTTGACGGACGCCAGATAGTCTGTCATGGTTTTGTTTAACATGGAGAGGGATTGTAGCTCATTCTTGAGTTGTATAACTCTAAAGCTATTGGTAGAGAAAAAACGTTGCTCTAATGTCTTCCAAATTGAAACAGAGGTATCCAAGGTGAGAATGTAGGGAAGAATAGGTGGAGAGATCGTAGAGAAAAGAGCAACCGAGAGATTTTGATCTATTAAGGTCCAAGTGGAGTGTTGAGGGTTGAGAGAGAGCTAACCAGAGGCTGTAAGAAGGTGTTTGGGTGGAGGTAGAATGGTTCCGTCGAGGTAACCGGAAAAATGATTTGCAGCGAACAATTTGTAGATCGCTGATCTCCATGTAGGATAGTTTTCTGGTGAGAGCTGAACGTTTATTACGTTCTTAATATTTGCTAAGAGAAACTTGAGAGTTGCAGGGATCACAACGTCTGTGGAGGTTGCAGGAAGATCAGCTGTGACCGCTGCACCAGAAGGAGTGCTGGGAGCGGAGGCTGTTGAGTCAGCCATGGAGCGGAGGATCCGTTAGGCAATCGGCTCTAATACCATGAAGAGATCATGTAGACCGATGAACACCATCACGAACTAAGTAAACAAGGAAGAAGATGAACAGTGAAATTGATGATTTCATTTCAATAACTAAACTGATTACATTGGTATAAATAAGTGAAAGAGTAGCTTGGTGCAATTACATCATTGCCCCTTGACAGTTATAAAGTAGTCAGATGG